>NC_056681.1:80635306-80952091 GCF_018350215.1 Panthera leo | reverse complement strand
TGTTCTTCTTTATACTTCCCTATACATTTTTTCATTTCTAATTTTTAAGCTTTTGGTTATAAATTAAGAACAATACTAAAATTGTACCCCAAGTCATAATTTTAGGGACTTGTATGTTACAGGAAAACTGAAGCAGAAAGTATGCCTAAGAGTAGCCTAGTTTGTAAATAAAACATTCATGCAAGCACAGTGGTTGAGAAAATTAATTTGTGGAAACAAAATTTTTGTGTTAATATCAAGTAAATAAACTAAACTCTGAAGGGGCCAGCTCATTTTTCAAATGTATACGAACATCTCAGAGATGGCACACATTCAGCCTGTCTCCTAGACTACATTAGAGAAGCAGAGCTAAGCAGACCAGGGTTATTAGCTTAGTTCACTTTCCTGATGGTACTGTATCCTACTCATAGTCACGGGACTGCAGTATTAATAAATATAGCACTGATGACCAAGATAAGAATAACACATTTTCTTTAGAATATTATTTTTCTTTCTATTTTCAGGCCTTTCGACTTTCTTACCTCTCTCTCCCTTCAACTACCTCTCCCTACTCACACACACAGCTGACAGAAAAATGGGATTCTGTTGACCTTACCTGTATATGCATGTGAGAATACCTCATTAAAAAAGAAAAAAATAAAACCTCCCTCCTCCAAATTTTCAAGTGAATTTTCCATCCCTAGAGATGCTGTGAATCTTGGAGCTTTGCTGCCTCATCCCCTCTCTCTTTGACAAGTATAGCTTTGTTAGTGTTGCCCTCACTGTTATTCTCTGTTCCCACTCCTCTCACTTGCACTATCTGCAAAAGAATGAAAGATTAGGCTGGTGCTTGGACAGGTCATGTGATCCCAACATACAACTGAGTAGGAGGAGTTTTCTACCCTACATGGTGACACATGTGCTTGGTGTAGTATGAACTATACTCATGTAGTTTAGTTTCAAACCACTTTTTTTTTAAGTTTCTTTAATTATTTTGAGAGAATGCAAGTCAGGGAGGAGCAGAGAGAGAAGTAAAGAGAGAATCTCAACCAGACTCCATGCTTGGTATGGAACCCTATATGGACCTCGATCTTACAACTGTGAGATCGGGACCTGAGCCAATATCAAGAGTCTGATGCTTAACTGATTGAGCCACCTAGGCGCTCCCAAACTACTTCTTTATTTTCGCTTTCTGTGGAATCTTCTCCAAATTTTTCTTTAGTTTTTGAAAAAACCATTTATTCACTCAACAAATATGTATTTACTGTGTGCCATCTACTATGCCAAAAGTGCAGAATATAGCTCAGAGCTCTATCTGCAACCCCATGCTTAATATAATTTATCATCAGTGGTAAATGATCAGTTTCCAGATATTCAAATTTATACATTTATTACCTCACTAGCTATTTTGCCCACAATATTACATTATAAGTCTTAATTGCTTTATATTAAATATAATTTATGCAAATATATTCTGGGCAATATATGCAATATATTTGCACACTATGCACATCTTTGTGACATTTCCTTTTCTAGTCCTTCTCCATCTTACCACTTTTGTGTAGTTTATTTCCTTTTCAGTGACTTAAATATAGTTACTCTTCAAGAACTTTGATCTTCGCTGACTACATGCCTACTTGATTGAAGTCACTATGGATTTTGACCTTGTCTCTCTCAGTGCTAGATCTATTCCCTTCCTTTCCTCCATTTAGTCCTGCCATGAAAACACTCTATGGAGACCAGCAGGAGAGATGGAAGAGAGAGATACACTTAAATGATTTACTAAGTTCCTGTTCCCATAGTTAAAATTGTTGAGATATCACATGCGGACAATTGACACATATCATTAGAATGTAGTTCATTCTTAGAGCTGTGATATTGCATTCCTTAAACTGACTGTGTGTGTAGTCATCCTGATAGGTTTGTTCAATAAAACATGACTTTCCTATTAAGTTTAAATGATCACTACAGTGAAAGACCTACAGCTGGAATGGAAGAAAAGCTGCAGAGAATTACTGAAACAAAGGATGGGATTTGGCAGACTGGGGCTGGAGCAAAAGAAGTGTGAAACAACAGGTGCCATGGGTTATCAGCATTTTTAATTAACATCTGTTTTTAGCCTGAAGCACTTTGCTGAGAATTCTCCACCAGTGCCTGTATTCAGAGATAAACACGGACTATTGAGAAGCAGCTAAGTAGTAAAGAGGTTAGTGAAACATAAAGGTTTTCCTTGAGAGGGAGGTTACTCATTGGAGATAGACGTCTAAGGGAAACCTCTATTAAAACGGTATGTTTTTATATCATTTATTTTGATACTTAATGTGTTTAGGAAGTCACAGTGAAGTATGAAAAGCCACAGTCTGTAATAATAAAAGTGTTCACTTCTGCTCATACCTGGGCTTGGAATTCGGAAGCAGTTCTAGGGGGTTTTTGCTTTATCTGCATTATTTGAATTTTTAAAACGAGACAATATTTATGTATTACATTCATAATTGTAATAAAAGAATAAAAACAAAAATAAACAATCTGTGGCATAAGATACTGTGGCAATTTCAGAACTTTTCATGTTGGGAAAAAATGGAAAGAATTTAGAAAATAAAAACAAAGTAAGGGTTTGGGCAAGGGAGTATAAGTAGTTTTCTTTTTTCTTTTTAAGTAGTTTTCTTGATTAGCTTTTGTTAGATGTAAAAATGTTCACTAATGTCCTCTAACAGTTGAAACTCTAACCATAAAGTAAAACCAGTACATAAGTAACAGCAAGACACCGACTTGTATTGTTTGGCTTTTAGTCTAATGCAAAGCTCAGGTTTGGTTTGGTTTGCATTGTTTGTGGAAAGAAAAATTTCTTAGAAATATTTTAATGGCTACTACTTTTTGACATATATCCTATATAAAGATGCTAATTCAACTCTCCTACAAAATGTTATTCCATTAAGTATAATTTTAAAAATCATGAATTTACCTATCAAGGGGCATTTCCGTTATTTCCAGGTTGGGGCTATTACAAGTAAAGCTTCCATGAACATTCATGTACAGATTTTTGTGTAGATGTGAATTTCCACTCCCCTGTGATAAATGCCCAGGAGTATGCTTGCAAAGTCGTGTGCAGGGTTGGGTGTGTTTAGTTCTATAGGAAGCTGCCATACTGTTTTCAGAATGGCCATATCATTTTGCGTTCCTGTCAACAACATATGAAATATCTAGGGTCTCATCCTTGCCAATACTGTCACTGTTTTTTGTTTTAACTGTTATAATGGATGTGCAGTGATATTTCATTGTTGTTTTCATTTGCATTTTCCTGATGGTTAATGATGTGGAGGATCTTTTCGTGTATTAATTTTCCATCTGTATATACTCTGGTGAAGTATCTCTTCATGTCCTTTGTCTATTTTCTATTGGACTTTTTGAAAATATATATTTTTTAATGTTAATCGATATTCTTTGGAAATGCAAGTTTGTATTTTGTAAGCATGAGGGAAATCTTGTAAGACTGAGGACATCGTGGCTGTTTAAATGTAGATGCAGGAGCCAGAATGACGTGGTTGGATTATGCTAAGATTCAAACATTGGGGGTATGATATTAAGATATGAATATAAAAAGTGAGAAAGGAGAGAAATGAGGGGAAAGGAAAAGAAAATGGAAAGGGGAAGGAAGGGAGAGGAAATATAGAGAGAATATAGCGGAAGGAAGGAAGAGATAGGGATAGAAAGAGATAATAACATGAAGAAAGGGGATAAGCAAGAGAGGAAGGAGGAAAATGAAATGTATTAAAGCTAAGTACATCCTAGCAACAAGGGCTTTTTTAGGGGGCTACAATGTATTGGCAAGACTAAAGAGAAGTAGAGACTGAGGCAGACCATACAGAAGTTTGGGGGATGAATGTAATGAGTTCTAACCTGCAAAGTGGAGAATTTGCCTTCCTTTATTTACATCTAAGCTAATTGTGGTAGAGTTAAAAGAGAACTGGAATCAAGGGATGTGATTTTTTTTTAATGCCAGTTTAACCAAAGACTAAAGAGATTTTTGATAAGCTTTTTATCTGTAAAATGGAAATCAAATCACCTGCCTTTGCTAACTCTTGGGAGTGTTGTACCCAATAAAACAATTACTAGCAAACACTTTTACATCTGCAGATTTTTCCACAAATAAAAACTATAATTGCTTATTTTAAAAAACTTTGGGGAAATAGGAGCAGGACTGAAATGTTAAATGAATGCAAATATAACCATGATTTTGAAAAAAAGAAGTACTTTACTAATTCTCCAAATCTTTTTAAACTAAGTAAAGATATTTAGCATTTTTCATGTTTTCAAAATGTATTTTATTACTTAACCAAGTTGCAGGCTAAAGAGCAGGTGGGGTAGAAAAACTCTAAAAAAGTGTACATATTGGCCACATGCATTTGTGTAAGTAAAGAGAGCATCATAGGTGGTTATAACTTGCCTTACTGTGCCCCCCAAATGCCTGTGAATTGCCAGGAGACTTCCAAAGACTTAGGTAAATCTGTACAAAAAGCAAGAGTCCAATTTAGGGCCGAAACAGAACAAAAGGCAGGTGGAATTGTACCCATTGCACCACAATCCCTGCTCTTTGACATGCCCTATATACTATGCTCTGCAGAGAGAGAGAGGATTAGATCTCACAGCAGCTAAACTGTAGCACTGAGCTACTCACACCGTAAGCCTTAACCCGCACCAACAAGGGACTGACAGGGAGATGGCTCAGGGACAGCTGTTAGAGAAATAGTGTGTGTGTAAGAGAAGCACACAGTGTTATGGGGAGGGAATCCTCTGTTCCACAAATTTTCCCATTTTGGCCTTTTGGGAAAGAGTGACCTGTCCTCTGAGTGTGATCTGGGAAACCCTACAATTCAAATGGCCCTCCTATTGTTATGAAGAGGGGAGTGCCACTGTGAGAGAGCAACCACAGGGCACATGGTTGGTCTAGTTGGTCACAGTTTTTATGAGCCTCCGTCTTGCCAAATGTACTTTTTTCCTTCAAAGGATGAAAATAAGACTGTTTATTCCTAACCCAAATGACTTCAAATGTGTCATTTAATGTAGGTTTATGTACCTTTTATATAGAAGATAAAAGGAAAGAAACCAACTTAGAGTTTTCTTTCCAGAGGCTTCTAACTACCATTCAGTATTGATTAATTAAAAATACTAGTAATAATTTCATTTGTTGCATAGCTTATTTTGTACTGTAACAGTAAGTTAGAAATAGTTTATCTTTGAAAATTATAGAGAGGCAGGACTAGAAAACACTCATAGCTTATTTGACATGAAACAAGATAGAGGGACATTTTAGGTGTCTTTCAGGAGAACTAAATTATTATAGGAAAATTTTAGTACTTAATACTTAAAAGTGGTAAATACAGTTAAACTGAGATAGAAGTTATTTACCTTTAAATTTGTACCCTACACAAAAACTATCAGTTATGATTTTAGTAAAGCATGAGAGACTTCTGACAAGTTCATGGTTCTAGAATAAATCAGGAACTTTGAGCTAGATTGTTACTTCTGTCCATACTTCACAGATAAAATTTAACATGCACAACCAACCAATGCATGCAAATTTTTAATAGATTTATTAATCACAGATTTTTACTCCTATACTCAACATACAGGCATACAGCTAATTATGCAGCAGGAGACTGGAGGCAAATTCATTTGAACTTTCCACGAAGTGACTCAGAAACATCTCTCAATACTTTCTAAAGTTTATTTATTTATTTTGAGAGAGAGAGAGCACACGAGTGGGGGGTGGCATGGGGCAGAGAGAGAGAGGGAGAGAGAGAGGGAGGGAGGGAGGGGGAGAGAGAGAGAGAGAGAGAGAGAGAGAGAGAGAAGAGAGAATCCCAAGCAGGCTCCACACTGTCAGCATTGAGCCTAGTGCAGGGCTCAAACTACCAAACTGTGAGATCATGGCCTGAGCTAAAATCAAGAGTCAGACACTTAAACAACAGAGCTATCCAGGAGCTCCTCAGTACATCTCCCTCTCGGCATATTTTACAGGGCCGCTATTTAACTGGTATTTCATAAACTCAGCTATTATGTAAAGTCTTGATGTTCTTAGTACCAGAATTTGTTGACATTTTTGTTCTCAAATCCTGACTGAACAGTTCTCTCTAGAGGAGTATCTTTAGTTAAGCAGTACTGTTATTCTCCTTTATCAGGCCCTATCTTTCACATATATTATTTTTAAAATATATTTGCTGTCATTGATATGGTTTGTGTTTTATTTTAAATTGATTTGTTATCACAGGAACATTTTCAATATAGTATTTTTTTTTTTTTACATTTCATAATGTCAGTAGTCATACTGCAACACACTACTATCATCAATAGCCATATGAAAGCAATGAATGACTTCCGCCATTATGTTTATGGCGATAGAATCAATCTGTTTCCAGCTTATTCATCATAGCTGACAGAAGAATGTCTCAGATATAATATCTTTAACAAATATGATAACACAAACAATTTGACTATTTGCTACACACCATCTCGATAATCTCAACAGCAGTTATGAACAGCCCTCTGCAAAGTATGGAGGAGGGTACACTAGGTAGGAATGCTCCCTTAAGTCTTAATTGCTAAGCTCTAGCACTTAGAGACTGAGGTTTTAGATAGTTGTGGAGGTCACACTCGATTGCTTTTGAAAAGCCCAAGCACTAGAGTCAAACAGAACTAAGTGTGAATCCCAGCTTAATAATTTACACAGTAATGCACAAACTCTTATTTCCATTTTACAAATGAGGAGTTTACTAACCTTAAACATCTTTGTCAGAATTATAAATAATAAATATGAAATGACTAGCATGTATTAAATAAGTACTTAATAGATGTGAAAGCTACTATCATTGTTTATGTCTATTTCTCCTACTAGAGTGTGAGTTGCTTAAGGTCAAGAATTAATGTCATTAGGTTTTCTAACGCTTTGAGTTAACACAGGAACTTGGGCGTTGGAGGTATTTCGTAAGCACCCTATAAAAGCAAATGTACTTATAGGGGACAATATAGCTGATGATAACTTTTGAATGATACTAGTTTTAAAGCTTGTAGTGTTCAAAATGATGGAATTTTGGGTCCCTAATATGCTGTAAACCAAAAAAGGGAGCTGGCTCATCTCTTTATAGAGCCAAAGGTGGAAGTCATTTGGTCATTCCTCTTTAATGAATGCAACATGGCATTTCTTATCTGAACTGAGAGACCTTATCTAAAGAAGAAGGACCTATAAGCCTATAGCACATAGTTCATTCTTTCCTAGTGTATTAGAGCAACACTATATTAGAGGGTGGAAGTTTTGGAGCCAGATTACTATACAAGTAGCTGTAGGACCTTGAGCAAGTTTAAAGTTGCCAGATTTATTTAGCAAATAAAAATAAAGAACACCCAGTTAAATGTGAATTTCAGGTAATAAAGAATTATCTAGTGTAAGCATGTCCCAGATATCATATGGGATATACTTAACACTAAAGAACTATTCATTATCTAAAATTCAAATTTAACTGGGTTTTCTGTCCTTTTTTTTTTCCCTTTTCCTTCTTTTTTTTTTAAGTACGTTTCAAGCCCAACGTGGGGTTTGAACTGACCACCCTGATATTAAGAGTCTGCATACTCTAGGGGCGCCTCAGTGGCTCAGTCAGCTAAGCTTCCAGCTCTTGATTTCGGCTCAGGTCACAATCTCAACAATTGTGAGTTTGAGCCCCACATCGGGCTCTGCACTGGCAGTGTGGAGGCTGCTTGGGATTCTCTCTCTCCCTCTCTTGGCACCTCTCCTTCTCATCTCATCCTCTCTCTCTCTCTCTCTCTCTCTCTCTCGGCACCTCTCTTTCTCATCTCATCCCTCCCCCCTCTCTCTCTCTCTCCATATATATATAACTTAAAAAAAAAAGAGTCTGCATACTCTACCGACTGAGCTAGCCAGGTGCCCCAGATGTTCTGTATTTTATACGACAACTTTTACTTAACCTCTTTGTGCTTGAGTTTTCTCCTTGTTAAATAAAAGATAAGAATAGTACCAAATTGATAGGGTTGTTGTGAAGATTACATGAGTTAATACACAGAAAGTACTTAAAATAGTAACTAGTACAGAGAAGATCTCAATAAATAAATAAGATCTATTGTTGTTACCATGGGTGTTGTTGATGGGGTTATAATATTTACTGAAGATACTATTTCTGAGACCTTCTGCTGTCAGCTGTGATGATAACTGGTAATAGATTGACCTGTCACCAGAGACAGCTTTTAAACTGGACATTAAAATTTGTTTTTAGAGGTGAAGTGATTGACAGTGCAGGACTCTGGTCCCTGAGAGTGAAAAATAAATAAGGTCAATCTTGTGATCTCCTGGTTTTCCAACAGGGCTACTTTCTACATCAGAGAGCAAGGAGGGGGAACCCAAGCAGAATATGGCAGGCAGTTTGTTGAATTGGTCAGAGTTCAGGGAAGATGAGACAATTGGAATTTGTGGGTTTGTGTACTAGAGAGGCAGGTGCTGTGTAAAGAAAGAGCTCCAGAAATCTGCGTAAGAGTCAACTTAGGTGAACCCTAAGCTGTACATGCATAGAGTGAGACTCCACAAAGCTGACAAAGGACAATGACAGGACAGGTCCGTGTCTCCCAGGAATGGACCTGCCTGAGAATCCCTGCTTCATCATTCATTGGCTAGGTATAGCTTCTGGGGAATGTAGCCTCAGTGTAGATGCAGTGATAAATTTCAGACCACAGTATCTGAAGCTGTTGGTCTATTTTGTACCTTGAAGTCAGAGATCTCAGATGTGCCTTCTCATGAATGCCACTGTACAGATCTACTTTTCCACATAGGTTCAGAGAACAGCTATTCCATGGAAACTGGAGACAAAAAGGGAAGTTAGTAAGATAAACTGTATCCATTGTCACTGAGTTTCATCTCATGGCTGCAAATAATATTCATCCTCTCTCTCATCCACCATCCACTTTATTTCTTTTTGCACTACTTGCATTGCCAGGCATTTCCACTTCATTGAGTTTGGCCATTGTTTTTGTTTTTTTTTTTCAGGCTTTTAAGAGCCATTCCAGCGGCAGTTTATCCCACCCCATAGAGCCCTTGATAGGATGTTAAATTCTGTATCCTGAAGGAGTGTTCCCCACAGTAATGAATTCTTATTTATCCTGTCTTCCATTCCAACTCCCCTTTTCTTACTGGCACATGCTAGCTAAATCTTGTAATTATTTAAGTGTATGGTCTCATAGTTTATCAGATCTAGCATGTTCCTAGCTGTATTGTGCTGAGATTTAACCCCAGTTATCAGCCTGGCAGCCAGGCAGCGGCACAGGCACTTCCTAAGGGGAGGGAATATTTGTTGGTTTGAGAGGAGGGGTCTCTACAGAATCTTCTAGCACAATTGGAAGTGGTGGAAGATGTACCCATCCCAGATATCAGGATCCCAGGTGTTCTTAACAGGGCATTGACTAGTAAAGTAAACTTGCCTTGGTAGTACATCCAAATGTCTCTAGAACTCTTTGACTCTAACGATTAGGTCTCCCCCATGTCAACTGTATCTGCTTTTCAAATGCAGAGGATAAGGACTTCTGTAAACTACCAAAGTGGCTATTAACTGAAAAGAGCACTCAGGGGGAAAAAAAAAAAAAAAAAAGAAGGAAAGAAAAGAGCATTCAGTCTCTCATTATGCTTCCTCATGATGTAAATACAACTTAGTAGTAATCAGTCTGTTCCACTGTCTGCTTAATAAGTATTGCCCATCCACAGCCTCCACCACCCACCAAAGCATACTTCTGAGCAATTCTAAGGAAAGTTCTAAGGCTATCAGAAGTCATCAAGCCAGTGTTGCCCATTTGAAGAATCCCGTGTCACCCAGGAACAGGACTGCCTTACTATCTCAACTGCCCTCAGCCACTGCCCAGGAGCAGCTTATGGAAAGTGTAGCCTTAACAGGAAAACACAATGATAGATTTCAAAATGCAGCAGCTGGGGCTGTCAGTCAGTTGTACTCCCTGCAGTAGGAGATCTGAGAGAGAGATTCTCATGAGTGCCACATTGAGGTTTATAAATAGAAGTGGGAGAGATGACATGAAAACAGAGTAGGGAGCTCCAAGAATCAGTCCTTCCACTGAAGCAATCATTAAGCAACAAAACTGACAGAATTAACTTTAACTTTATAATCTAATTTTTAAAACTTAAAACAATAGTGCCTAATAAAGACAGAGAATGCTAAATATAGGTAAGAAAGAATTACTGCATTTTTGTTTACCTATCTACCATCCCCCATACCCCTCTATGACAGTGGCCTTAAGGACAGTGGTTGGCATTCCTAGTATTACCTAGCTGGTGCAGAGGGCCATGATGGACCTTGTTCTCAAAAACTGTGGTTATGCATTTTGCATTTTGACCAGTGTGTGGTTTCCAGAGGGACCAGTGCAGAAGCTTGGTTTCATTTACCTCTGTCAGGCTATGACAGCATCTCTGGCAAAAGCATTTGCATATGTCAAAAGCATTTAAAGACATATAATATGCATAGCTGACTCAGGCAAGAGAGGGAGACTGGGAAGAGCAGCAGATTGACCAGCAGACCTGGGAAAGAGAAGGCTAAGCAGAAGATATTTTAGAATAAGTTCCTTGAAGGGCTACTACATATACTAGTGCATCACAGGTGCAACACAAATGCCCAAAGCTGGATGCATGCTCAGAAAGACCTGAGAGAACCCCAGTTATAAACCTCAGGAAGACCTTTGGCCCTGCATAAGAAAGAAGGTAAGGCTAAGACAGAATTATATGTAGGTAATTTGGCTAAGCAATAAAGGAGTATCCTAACTCTGAGCCAATCTACAAAGACTGGGAGAGTTGTTTGTTGCTTCACAATTTGAAAAAAAATCTATCAGGTCATCTGTCAGGATTTTAAAAAATATCTGGCTGCTGAGATAATGAAACAGAGATGTCAGTGATCACACATGAGAAGGAATATAGGCCTTGCAAAAATAGTTTGGGAATGTCAGTAAACAAATGGAGTAGTGCCCCCAACAGTACAGTAAAACCTAGAGAGGGAAAGAATCTGATTTCCAGAGTTATCACATCATGATACTCAAAATGTCTAATTTCAAAAAAAAAAAAAAGTTTTCAAAGGCATACAAAGAAGCAGGGAACTATGGCCCATTCACAAGGAAAAAAAGTTGGCAGCATCCCAGGGGAAACCTAGGCACTGGGATGACTAGACAAAGACTTTATTTATATTTACTATCTTAAATAAGCTCAAAAAGCTAAAGGAAACCATGGACAATGAACAAAAAGAAACAAGAAGGATAATGCCTTACCAGATAGAGAATATAATAAAGAGATCGAAATTGTAACAAGGAATCCAATAGAATATCTTGAGCTATAGAGTATAATAGTTGAAATGAGAAATTCACTAGATTGATTCAACAGATTTGAGCAGGCAGAAGAAAGAATCATTGAATGTTAAAATAGGACAATTTAAATTATCAAGCTAGAGGAGCAGATATAAAAACAGAATGAAGAAAATAAAAACAACTTGAGGGACCTGTGGGATGCCATTAAGCATATGCATTATGGGAGTCTTAGAAGAAAATTTTGACGAATGGCATGAATCTACATATCCAAGAAACAAGATGAAATTCAAGTATAATCAACTCAACAAGATCCACATTAAACACATTACAATCAAAATTCAAAAACCAAGAAGAGAATCTTGAAGGTGGAAAGCAGAAAGCAACTTATAAGCAGGATCCGTAGTAAGATTAACAGCTTATTTCTCATTAGAAACCATGGAGGTCAGAAAGTGGTGGGATGACATTTAAAATGTACAAAGGAAAAAACTATAAACCAAAAATCCTACACTTGATCTTAGAAGAACAACTTTTTTTTAATACCATTGAGTATAATGTTAGCTGTGGGTTTTTCATTTATGTTTCTCTAACATCAGGAACCAGACAAGGATGTCCACTTTCACCACTTTTATTCAACATTGTACTGGAAGTCCTAGCTGTAGCAATCAGATAAGAAAATGAAATAAAAAGTATAAAATGAAATACAATGGGTAAGGAAGAAGTAAAACTTTGACTATTTGCAGATGACATGCCACTATATATAGAAAACCCTAAAGACCACCAAATAACCACTAGAACTGATAAATGAATTCAGTAAAGTCACAGGGCACAAAATTAACAGACAGAAATATGTTGCATTTCTATACACTAATAATGAAGTAGTAGAAAGGGAAATTAAGAAAACAATCCCATTTACATTTGCACCATAAAGAATAAATACCTAGGAATAAACTTAACCAAGGAGATGAAAGCCATGTGCTCTGAAAACTATAAAACACAGATGAAAGAAACTGAAGATGGCCCAAACAAATGGGAAGATATTTTATGCACATGGAGTAGAAGAACCAATATTGTTAAAATGTCCATAGTACCAAAACCAGTGTACACATTCAGTGCAGTCTGTATCAAAATTCCAGTGGCATTGTTCACAGAAGTAGAGCAAATAATCCTTAAATTTGTATGGAACCACAAAAGAACCTGAATAGCCAAAACAATTTTGAGAAAGAAGAACAAAGGTGGAGGTATCACAATCCAGATTTCAAGATATACTACAAAGCTTTAGTAACAAAAGAATATGATATTGGCACAAAAATGGGCACATAGATCCATGGAAAAGAATAGACATTCCAGAAATAAACTCATGCTTATATGATCAGTTAATCTACAACAGAGGAGACAAGAATATACAATGGGGAAAAGACTGTTCCTTCAGCAAATGGTGCTGGGAAAACTGGACCACTTTCTTAACACCATGCACAAAAATAAACTCAAAGTGGATTAAAGACCTAAATGTTAAACCTGAAACCATAAAACATTTTTGTACATATGTCTCCTCAGGCAAAGGAAACAAAAGCAAAATTAAACTATTGGGACTACACCAAAATAAAAAAGGTTTTGCACAGTGAAGGAAAACATCAACAGAACAAAAGGACCACCTAATGAATGAGAGACAATATTCGCAAATGGTATATCTGATAAGGGGTTAATGTCCAAAATTTGTGAGGAACTTACACAACTCAACACCAAAAATCCCCCAAATAATCTGATTAAAATGGGCAGAAGAATTGAATAGATGCTTTTCCAAAGAGGGCATACAGATGGCTAACAGACATATGAAAAGATACTCAACACCACTAATTATCACAATTGCAAATCAAGACTATAGTGAGGTATTATTGCCTTAAACCTGTCAGAATGGTTAGAATTAAAAAGACAAGGAGTAATATATGCTGGTGAGGATGTGGAAGAAAAAGAACCCTGTGTGCTGTGTGGTGCAGCCACGATGGATAACAGTATGGAGGTTCCTCAAGAATTTTAAAATAGAATTACAATATGATTCAGTAATGCCACCACTGGGTGGTAAACACCACTGGGTATTTATCCAAAGAAAATGAAAACATTAATTCACAAAGATGTATGCACCCCTATGTTTATTGCAATATTATCTACAATGATGAAGATATGGAAGCAAACCAAGTGTCCATCAATAGATGAATGGATAAAGGAGATGTGATATATATGTTATTTATATCATAGAATATTGCTCAGCCATAAAAAAAAGAATGTGATCATGCCATTTGTGACAACATAGATATACTTAGAGAGTATAATGCTAAGTGAAATAAGTCAGTGAAATATGATTTCACTCGTGGAATTTAAGAAACAAGACAAATTAACAAAGAAAAAAGAGACAAAAAGTACAGAGAAAACACTGGTGGTTGCCAGAGGGTTGTGGAGATGGGTGAAATAGATTAAGGGGATTAAGAATATACTTTTCATGATGAGCACTGAGTAATGTATGAAATTGTGGAATCATCATATTGTAAACTTGAAACTAATATAACACTGTATGTTAATAATACTTCAGTGTGTGTGTGTGTGTATATATATGCATACATTGAAAAGATATTATATTATATTATATTATATTATATTATATTATATTATATTATAATTCTACCACTGGCAAAGTTTTATAAACTGAAAGCATAAAAATATTGCTAAAAGAAATTAAAGAAGACTTAAATAAATGTGGACATCCCATATATGTGGATTAGAAGACTTCCTCTTGTTAAGATGGCAGCACTTACCCAAAGTAGTCCAAAGATTCAAAATTCCAGTGCCTTTTTTTTTTTCAGAAATAGAAAAAGCCAGTTCACAAACTTATATGAAATTGCAAAGGGGCCCAAACAGCCCAAACAATGTTAAAAAAGAACAACGGTAGGGAACACACACTTCCTGATTTCAAAACTTACTACAACTGTTTTTTACTAAATTGATAAAGTAATTCAATGTAGTCTAGATGGTCTTTTCCAAATATGATACGACATAAACTGGTGATCCATATAGGGGGAAAAATGAGTCTTGTCCTCTACCTTTTGCCAACACAAACATACTTGAAGTGGATCACAGCCCTGAATATAAAAGGTGAAATTATACAACCATCAACATGGCAGAATAAGTTTTTTACCATTTACTCCTCAGCACACCAATTTAGACAATCACCCATGAATAAGAGTGCCTTTGTGGAAGTCTGGGAGTCCAGCAGAGATGTTCCAGCACACCTCTGGAGCAAAAAGGGGGGAAAATCTGAGATTGGATCCATTGAATAGGGTAAGAGGAGCAGTTTCACTTTACTTGTGTCATCCCTTTCCCAGGGTGGCACAGCTCAGTGCCAAGAGAGACCTCGGCCCATGATTTCTCCCATGGCTAAAAGTGAGAGCATGTTGAGTAAGTGCCTGGCTTCCCAAGCTGTGCAGGATGCTGCCAGAGACTTACTTCTTTCTCATCCCATCCAGAATACTCAAGTGTGCTGCATATCTAGGGGGTGGAGAACAGCTGGAAAAACAGCAGTCACTGCTCTTAGAGGGCATCAAAGGGATACAGATGCTACTAACTGACTGACCGACCAGACTGACTGACAGACTATTATCAAGAAGCCTACCCACGAACTGATGAGGACACCTTGCCTATGGATCCGCACAACTGGCAACAGGTACCCCAAATGCTCCATGTGTGCCCCACACTCCATGGCCAGCATCCTATGCATGAGTCCAGGGTGGCAAGAGGAGACTTTGGAAATGGCTACTAATCACACACAGATAGCCTGACTCTAGGACTAAGAGAAAGCACACAAACTTGGGCATAAGGAGTGCCCTAGGAAAGCAAATAGCAGGTTCTCAGCATCTGGCCTAAGGTTGCAGAATAGAGAGAAGGCATATATCTTAAGAATTCCTCCCCAAGAGAGAATAAGAAGTGTGGAGCAGGTTTATCCATAGAAAAAGTCTGAGAACAGCTCAGAATCCCTACAGGGCTAATATTCCTGAAACTAGTTGGTAAGACTGAATTAGGTGACTACTCTTTAAATGAGAGAACAGCAACATAAGACTTGAAGAAGCATGAGATATCAAGGAAACATGACACCACCAGAGAAACACGATATTTTTGTAATAAATATCCCCAAAGAAATGAAGATCTGTGGTATACCGAATAATTAAACATTTTAAGGAAACTCAACGAGCTACAAGAAAACAAAGACATTAAGATAAGGAAAACAATGAACAAAATGAGAACTTTACAGAGACAAAAATCATTAAAAAAAAAACAGATTCTGGAGGTGAAGAATACAATGGATAAAATGAAACATGAAGTAGAGAGCATCAACAGCAGATGGAATTGAGCCAGTGAAAGAATCTTTGAGGTAGAAGACAAGTCTTTTGAAATTACCCAAAGGAGAGCAAAGAAAAAAGAATGAAAAATAGTAAAGGAAGCATGTATGAACTATAGCATACCATAAGAAAAAATAATCTGTGAAATTATTTTCCATCATACTAGCTTGTTTTCTTGTGCATTTGGTGATTTTTGATCACAAGCTCATACTTGTTTTATTTTAATTTATGATAAGCCTGGGGGTTTCTATAAAAAATGCTTTAATCTAGGGGTGCTAGGCTGTCTCAGTTGTTGGAGCATGTGACTCTCAGTCTTAGGGTTGTGTCTTTGAGCCCCACATTGGGTGTAGAGTCTACTTAAAGAAAAAGCTTTAAGCAAGACATGAATTTTTTTTTTTTTATTCTTTATGCCAAAGTTAGGGACACTAATATCCTGGGAACATTTTAGCCCTTGGCTTAATCAGAAGTCTTGGGCTTAGCACCGTTACCTTGACACTTGTTCAGAGCTCAGTCTCTTGAGTGTGATGGCCCTTAGGGTAGTTCTGCCTCTCCCTCTCCCCCAGTATTTGCTCTCTGCTCAGGGATCTTTACTCTAGTTTTAATGAAGGGATTTCATTTGGTTGGTTATATTTTGATTGAGACTATGGTACTCTTAGATTTTCTTATTTTTTTAGAGTTCTGTGATGTACTTTAATGTATATTTTATAGGCAGTCTAGTTGGGAGTTCCCTTTGGTATTTCTGGTTGACCATTCTGCCCAATTCCAAAGCCAATCCTTCATTTTATCATAGTGCTCATCATTATCTCTCACCTAGAAAGAACAAAACATCCTATCTTGTCCCTCTTAATTTCACTTTCTCCAATTTTAATTTATCATATATATGGTTGCCAAATTGATGTATTGATGGATATGTTAGACACTTTAAATTTAAAGTACCTGGAAATGAAAGTTTGGAGCTCAGGAAAGATAGGGAACCTAGGGATTCGTGAGTTATTGATGTAATTATCAATGGCATGAAGTGGGTAAGGTTATTGGGGAAACTAGAGTAGTAAGTGTAAATAAGAGGACCATAGAACACCAACTTTATGGAGTAGGCATAGAACAAACTGGGAAAGGAGACTAAGAAAATGAAATGTCAGAAATGAGAAAACAAAGAATGGCATCTCCAAATGCAAGGAAAAAGGGAGTTTCAAGGAGGGGAAATTTGTAGGGTCAGATGTGGCCAAAAGGGCACACAAGATGAGAACTTATCTTACGTTTCATCACTAGAAGCTGGAAGATTACTATTGACAGAAAAGTTTCAGTGTAGTGGGATCAAATGTAAAATAGCAGTGAATGTATGAACAAGTTGTACAACTTGCTACAGTCCTCTGTTTCTCATTACATCCCACCTCCACTGAATACACAAGGAATCAGTAAACTGCCTGGAACAAAAGAAATACAACTGCTTTCTGATCTTCCATAGTTAAAGGGATTCAGGCAAATACTGGAGAGGTTAGTAAGAACGGTGAAGGAGGAGATTGGCAATAAGAGTCATTAATTTTTTGTTAGGACTTAAATTATTTTAGCTATTTTACTGATAAAATTTATGTAATCTGTTAATATTCCATATTTCTGATGTGTTGCATTGAAATCTTTATATTTTATACTGTCATATTTCACAATATAAAATAGAGAACAGAGTACAACCTGGTTATTTACCTGCTTGTTTCTGGAGTCAGAAATTCTCACAATTATATCTATGTAAATCTCAGCATTCAAACCAAAAAAAAAGACCTTTCCTTCTAAAACTCTGTGCACAGTATGTGATCATAACATGCTTTGCTTTCAGGAGCTTCAACTTTCCTGTGAAGGTAATTAAATTAAACTGTAGTTTTCATATATCTTGGGCTAAAATTAAACTTTCACTAAAAAGAATTATCAGGGGCACCTGCGTGGCTCACTCGGTTAAGCGCCCAGCTTCGACTCAGGTCATGATATCACAGTTCATGGGTTCGAGCCTCATGTCAGGCTCTGTGCTGACAGCTTAATGCCTGGAGCCTGCTTTGAATTCTGTGTCTCCATCTCTCTCTGCCCCTACCCCACTCGTGCTCTCTCACTCTCTCTCTCTCTCTCTCAAAAATGAATAAACATTATAAAAAAATAATTATCAAAGTTATACTTTAGGAAAAGTGTATATTGTGTAAAAAGAGTAGAAAAGTAATGTTTGAAGTATTTAGAAAATACTTAAGAATACTTAGAAAAGGGGCGCTTAGGTGGCTCAATCAGTAAAGCATCCAAGTTTGGCTCAGGTTATGATCTCACGGTTTGTGGGTTTGAGCTCTGAGTCAGGCTCTCTGCTGTCAGTGTGGAGTCCACTTCAGATCTTCTGTCTCCTCTGTATGCCCCTCCCCAGCTTCCTCCCTCCTTCCCTTCCTCTCTCCCTCTGTCTCTCTGTCTCTGTCTCAAAAATAAATAAGCATTAAAAAAACTTACTTAGAAAATACGTTAAAATATTTAGAAACCATTTCTACTGTCATTTTCGAACAACCTAAGGTGTATATTTTCCAAAACTCACAAATATGACTTTTGTAATAATACAGCGTATGGCTTCTCAACTTTTACCTGTGAAACACAAAAGTATAATTATTCGGTTTGTTAATTACTGTTATCTTGCTATATTCTACATATTCCCATACTTTTCTCTTACAAAACATGATAAAGTTAAAAATTATGAGAGACTTTTTCCTAAGCTATTATTTCCCTGCATTCAACGGCACCTTCTCTGGGTTATGCTTATCCTTGCAAATTGCATTGAAGGCCTCTGCAGGCTCTTTGACTAAGGCCCTTCTAAGTGCAATAACATTTCACATACAGAAAATCCCAGCAGGCAAATTCCCCACTGTTTGAAAATATTTTTCCCATCAGAAGAACAAAAAACAGTAACACATAAATACATTAAACAAGCAGCTCTCTTCTTTTATGGTTTTGTTCATAACTAACATATACATTTCTTTTCTTCATTATAGGTACCAGAGATTTGAAAAGGCATTTCTGTTAGCTGTTGACATTGGTGCTCGTGACCTGTTTATGGTGAGTCATTCCCAGAGATGATTTTGTGCCTTCAGTTCTAAGGCTGAGTAAGTTGTCAGCTTTTGTGACCATTAAAAAGGATTAGTGTCATTTGTGCCTTAGACACATGGTGAGAAAGCATTATTCCTTCTTGGCTTGCAGCTTTGCCTTCATGAAACTGGTCAATAGCCATCTAGTCTCTTTTGACTCGTTGACATTTTCTTTGCTGGGGCCCAAAGGATTTTTTATGTTTTCTAAGAATTTATAATTCTTGAACTTTTCTCCTCGTGTACCTTGATGTGAGGGGATGACACCTTTCTATCTAATAAGCGTGTCCTTTTAATCCATTCTCTAAAGTACAGCTACAGAAGCCAGGACATAGGGCAAAATATGTACCATAGATTTTGAATGTGCTCAAGTTTGTCCCTTAGATTTTAGTGTAAAGTAACAAATTATGAATGTTCTCACTTATATTTTTAAAGTAACCACAGTGCAAAACACATCCAAGAAGTTATAAATTCATATACACTTTAGTCCTCCCATTTATTAGCTAACAGCAGTAAAATTGGCCAGTTTCTTACAGATCCTTGTGCTCTGTATCAGGTTCTTCTAAGATCTTTTACCACAATGTCACAGTGAGGTCAGATGAGGTGGTGTTCCTTTCCTGGTTTCCTAGCATATTCTGCTCCACAGAAAATTCATTGTTGTCAAGGAAACCAATAAAGTAAAAGTTTCTTGAAAACGAAACAAAAAAAATTCTGGAAGGCTCTTTTACCTGAATCTTCTGCACAATGAAGACATTTCTGTAGTTTAAGCTTTGATGCTTTAGATATTAAAATGGCTTCATGACATTAGGTCACTTGTCTTTGGAATGAGTTTGTTGTTTAAATTCTAACTTTGCATCATTCAGTTAAATTGTGCTTTCATTGATCGTGAAGAAATCTCTAATTCAAAAAGTTATTATTTATCATCTGTATTTTGTTTTGTCAAATTGAATAGACATATTCGTATATTGAGAGAAGGTTTTATTTGGCCAATATCTCTACATGTAGACATCACAGTGTCAGAAATAACAACACTTTTTAGATTTTTTGACCCCACTATCTATCTCTGCTTTCTCACCTTTACCAGTATTCCCCTCAGTAAAGGTAGATTTTCTTCATATTTCTTTATTCATAAGGTTGTTTTTGAGTCTTAGTGGGGATAATGTATTGAAAGTACTTTGTAAACTGGTAAGTAATATACAGATATTATGTGTTATTATTGTTGAGACAGAGCAACTATTGTTATTACATAGCCATGTAAAAACTAATGAATACCTGAAACAGGGCTTGAATTATATGAATGTAAAAGAGAGGATATTTTGTAAGCAAAAGCAATATGATTCAGCAAGACCTTAGATTGAAATAAAATATTTTGATTATAAGAATAAATAATACTATAATAGAAAGTAAACAATAAATAAAGAGAATAAAAATAAAAAACCAATGGACATCCTTTAAAATACCTCTCTGTGAATGTATTCATTCCCTATACTTTTTGTTTATAACTTGATTTTTTTCTTTCAACAATATGACATAGTTTTCCATATCAGTAAACATAAGTGTATGTCATTTCTTTAATGTTTACGTTATATTCCATCTTATATGTGATAACTGGCATAAAAACAGGCACACAGACCAATGGAACAGAATAAAGAGCCCAGAAATGAACCCATGCATATATGGTCAACTAGTCTTTCACCAAGAATACACAATGGGGACAAGTTAGTTTTTTCTTTCCTTTTTTTTTTCTTTCTTTAATATAATTTATTGTCAAATTGGCTAACATACAGTGTGTAAAGTGTGCTCTTGGTTTTTGGAGTAGACTCCCATGGTTCATTGCTTACACACAACACACAGCGCTCATCCCAACAAGTGCCCTCCTCAATGCCCATCACCTACTTTCCCCTCTCCCCTACCCCTCCATCCACCCTCAGTTTGTTCTCTGTATTTAAGAGTCTCTTATGGTTTGCCTCTCTCCTTTCTGTTTGTAACTATTTTTTCCCCTTCCCTTCCCCTATGGTCTTCTATTAAGTTTCTCAAGATCCACATATGAGTGAAAACATACGATATCTGTTCTTCTCTGACTTGTTTCACTCAGCCTTCCAGTCCTATTCACCTTGCTGCAAATGGCATGATTTCATTCTTTCTCATTGCCAAGTAGTATTCCATTGTATATATAAAGCACATCTTTTTATCTATTTATCAGTTGATGGGCATTTAGGCTCTTTCCATAATTTGGCTATTATTGAAAGTGCTGCTATAAACATTGGGGTACATGTGCCCCTATGAATCAGCATCCCTGATTCCTGTATCCCTTGGATAAATTCAATAAGTGGTGTAGGAAAATTGGATATCCACATGCAAAATAATGAACCTGGACTCCTATCTTACATGACTCACAAAAACTAAAAATGAATTGAAGACTTAAATGTAAGACCTATAGCCATAAAGTCCTAGAAGAAAACATTGAGAAAAAGCTCCTTGACATTGGTCTTGGCAGTGTGGGTTTTTTATTTTTTGTGGGTTTCTTTGTTTGTTTATTTGTTTTTGTTGTTGTTTTTTGATAAAAGACAATAAAAGCATAGGCCACAAAAGCTAAAATAAGTGACACTGTGTCAAACCAGAAAGTTTCTGCACAGCAAAAGAAATAGTAAAAAAAAAACCAAAAAGGCAATCTACAAATGGGAGAAAATATTTGTAAATCATATATTTGATAAGGGGTTAATATCCAAAATATATTACAACTTCTACAACTCAATAGCAAAAAAATCAAACAATTCAATTAAAAAATGAGCAAAGGACCTGAAAAGACATTTTTCCAAAGAGGACATACAGATGGCCAACAGGTACATGAAAAGGTACTCAACATCACTAATCATCAGGGAAATGCAAATCAAAACCACAATGAGATAATACCCCACACCTGTTAGGATGTCTTTTATCAAAAAAGAGATTACAAAAGTTGGCAGAGATGTGGAGAAAAGGGAACGCTTGTTCACTGGTGGTGTGAGTGTAAACTGGTGCAGCCACTATGGAAAACAATATGGAGGCTCCTTAAAAAATTAAAAATAAAACTGCCACATAACCCAGAAATCCCACTTCTGGGTAGATACCCAAAGGAAACAAAACCAGTATCTCGAAGAAGTATCTGTACCCATGTGTGCAGCAGCATTATTCAGATAGCCAAGATGTGGAAATAACCTAGGTGTCCATTGACAGATGAAGGAAATCTTGCCATTTGCTATACCATTGACCAACCTGGAGGGCATTACGCTAAGGAAAATAAGAGAAAGACAAATACTGTCTGGTGTCAGTTATATATGGAATCTTAAAAAATAAATAAAAACTGGTTTCATAGAAATAGAGAGTAAAGTGGTGGTTGCTAGGGACTGGTTGGTGCTCTTTGTGCCTTGTTTTAAAAATCTTCAAGGTCTTGAAATTTTCAAGGTCTTGAAAATTCTTCTTTTTTCTAAAGATTTTGTTTTTAAGTAATCTCTATAACCAATATGGGCTTGAACTCACACCCCCCCAGATCAAGAGTTGCATGCTCTGCTGACTGAGCCAGCCAAGCACCTCCAAAATTCTCCTTTTTATCTTCCAGAATTTGTATTATTTTAATGTTAACATTTAAACCTACAATCCACCTCTATTGATTTTTTTAGAGGATATGGCACAAAATTAACTTCCATCATACGTATATCCAGTTGACCTGTGACCATTGATTGACAAAATTGTACTTTGACGCTTTACAGGGTCACCTTTGTCATAAATGAGGTTCCCACAGAAATGCACATCAAAACCATAATGAGATATAACCTCACACCAGTCAGAATGGTTAGTATCAAAGAGACAGGAAATAACAAGTGGTGGCAAGGATGTGGAGAATGTTGGTGGGAATGTAAATTGTTCACTATAGATAACTATGCAGATTTCTCAAAAAAATAAAAATGGAAATACCATATAATCCAGTAATTCTGCTACTGGGTATTTACCCAAAGACAATGAAAACACTATTTGGAAAAGACACATGCACCCCTGTTTATTGCAACATTATCTACAAAAGCCAAGGTGTGGAAGCAACCCAAATGCCCATCCATAGATGAATGGATAAAGATGTTATATATATACAGGATGGAATAATAGCCATAAAAAAGAATGAAATCTTGCCATTTGTGACAACATGGATGGACCTAGAGGATATTATGCTACGTGAAATAAGTCAGACAGAAAAAAACAAACACTGTGTATTTTCACCTATATGTGGAAGCTGCAAGTAAAAACAAATGAACAAATAAACACCAAAAGAAACAGAAACAGGCTCATAAATACAGAGAACAAACTGGTGGTTGTCAAAATAGAGGGGTATAGGGGGATGGGTGAAATAGGTGAAGGGGATTAAGAACTAAACATTTTTAGTTATAAAATAAGTTAGGGAGATGAAAAGTGCAGCATAGGGAATATGGTAGATAATGTAATAAATTGGTATGTTGACAGATGGCAACTACACTTATTGTATGTAGTAAGCATTACATAATGTATAGATTTGTTGAACCACTATGTTGTACACCAGCAAATAATAGAATACTGCATGTCAACTATAATTCAATCAGAATAAGCCAATCAAGTGCCCTATATGTGAAGGTATATTACTAGATTCTGTCCTTGCTCCAATACTAAACTTCTTTAATTACTTCATAAGTATTTATATCCAATAATGTAAGTCTTCCAAGTTTGTTTAAATGTGTTGTTCTTACTCTAACCTGTGATAGATGCTTAAGTCATGGATTTTTTAGCTACTGTATCCTAATGTATGCATTCAAGGGTATAATCTCCATTCAAAGATGGCCTTGATTGCATTCTGACAATTTTATGTGTCTGTTTTTCGTTATCATTCAGCTCAAAGTATTTCTAAACATTTCTGTTGTGAATTCTTTGTCCTAGGTTTCTTACATTTCCTAATTTCAAATAATAAAACATTTTCTAGACAGACACACACACACACACACACACACACACACACACACACCCCTTAACCTATTCTGTATTACATCAACCCTTTGAAATTTGTTGAAATTCCCTTATGGCTCATTATATGGTCAATCTTTTATATCCATGTTTCTTTATATTTTGAGTTGCATCTCTTATAAGCAATAAATAGTTGTATATTTTTAATCAGGGGTCACCTTTGTCTTTTAATTAGATTATTTAATTGGATTATAAATAATATAATTGTGTTTGTCCTACCCACTTTCTTTTCTGTTTCTCCCACCTATTCTATGTCCTTTTACCTAACCATCCTTGCCCTTTTTTATGTTAACTCTATTATTCCATTTTTTCCCTTCTATTAGCTTATTAATTACATTTTTCCTCTAATTTTTTCTTTTGACTCCTATCCTTATGCTGAATCTTTCTGTCTTTCTGTTCTTGTTTGGGGGTCATTTGGTTTTAACTCTCTGCCTTTTTTTTTTTTTTTTTTTTTTGAAAAACCAAAGCATTTTTTTAAATGTAGTGATAATTTGAGGCTGTGTATGATGTTGTTTTCCTCCAGAAAGAATTTACTTTTGCTTCTAGAAGTTAGTTAGGGTAAAGGTTAAAAGATACCTTACTCCATTCTGGGATTGAGTTTGAACATGAGTTTCAGTCTAAGAGCCAATTTATTTCTACTTTATACTGAACATCAAGAGTGTAGCCCTTCAGGAGTCTCAGTTAGAAGCCTTGTCTGTTCAGCAGACCCTGAAGTATAACTTAGTAGCCTTAGCCCATTGACTCTACCTAATGTTCAGTGTGGTTTCTCAACTTCTCAAACACTACTTTCTGTTAAGTTTCTCATCTTCTTGGCCGCCAATTACATATTGGTAAATACTTTGAAAAGCAAAAGCTGCACCAAATGTCAGGCTTACCTCTCTGGGCTTTGCTTCTGTCTAGAATCTTGGTCCTTCAAATACTCACTGTCTTGTTCTCCAATGTCTTCAAACAGAATTTTAAAAATTATTTTAGCCAGCTGTTTTAGTTGTTCTCAGCAAGACTATTAGTCTGATATGTTCTCATCTGGGATAACTGGAGTGAGAAGTTCTGCAGTATGTTTTTGGAAGGTGAGTGAAGTGTTAAGCTTGGCACTAGCTGCTTTCCAATTCTGGATAACCCCCCTGCAGTGCGCTGTTATGTTTGAACTATTAATCGCTTAAGAGCCTTAAATGTCACAAATTCTGCTTTAAAGCATGACATATCATCCATTTTATGCCCCAAATGGAACAAATGAAATTATATAAGATGTTGTTTATACTAGGGTTTATGGTTTAATTGTAGTAAAAGCACTAAAAAGAAAAACCCAAGTTTTTAAAATTCTAACTTATGTTCAAAAAAGTAAAAAAAGTAATTTTCAGTTCTTCAAGTTGAAGAATTATAGAAATCTTATAAGATTAATAATGCAGATCTTTCCTTTTGCTAATGAAAATATTTGTGTATGCCAGCTTAAATTTATAGTCTGTCTTGCTTGAAGGCATACCAAGTGCTTTATCAGTAACAAAATCATTACATCTCACAAAGTTAAAGGAGTTAACTTTTCTTGATCACCTGCAAAGGCATTATACCAGATAATGCCTTATATAATGGTATAATATATTATGTCAATATGTTATATATAACATACATTATACCACTTTATAAATTATCTTATTTAATTCTCATAATAATCCTAGACAATAGAATTATTATACCTATGTTACAGTTGCTAAAAGTAATTATAAGGACAACTGAGAATTGTGATTCAAACTAAGGTGTATTTGACTCTAAAGTTCATGCTGTTTCCATTTATACCAAACTATTTATATAAACTAAAAATTTAGAAGTTCCCCAAAGCTCAGTGATTTATGACGTGATGACTCCCTATTACTAACTTCAAAGAGCTATTCTTTTCCTTTTATTCTTTACCAAAGTTCAAAAGTTATCAGTAAGACTGTTTATTGCAGAATGGCATCTGATCTATCCTGAATGATACACAGAACCCAGTTTATTTGGAATATCATTCATCTAAATTAAGAGCTCTTAGTCTGTAATAAAAGGAAGTGCACAGTGAATATAGAAAGGACCACAGAAAAATAGCACCAATTGCCCATTTCCCTATTTTCTCATTCATGTCTCCAGGAAAAAAAAAAACAAAACCTCA
This sequence comes from Panthera leo, assembly GCF_018350215.1. Taxonomy (NCBI): domain Eukaryota; kingdom Metazoa; phylum Chordata; class Mammalia; order Carnivora; family Felidae; genus Panthera; species Panthera leo. The sequence continues at coordinate 80,926,115 of NC_056681.1, read as the reverse complement.
CACATTTAGTGATAGTTTTCTTAGAGAGGAATGTGGTATATGCCAGACATGATATTGATAGATCTTCCAGGACTATGAGTCTGCTCTTTGAGAACCCATTTGCATCTTGGGAGACACAAAGAGTTGTATCTTAGACTGTCATTTGAACTGGATAGGTGTAATACTTTTTAAAGTGTCCATTCCCAATTTCTTGTCTTTTAAAAACCATTAGCTTCTAGGGGCACTTGGATGGCTCAGACAGTTAAGCATCCAACTTCAGCTCAGGTCATGATCTAAACAGTCTGTGAGTTCAAGCCCCATGTGGGGCTCTGTGCTGACAGCTTGGAGTCTGGAGCCTGCTTTGGAGTGTGTGTCTCCTTCTCTCTTCCCCTCCCCTGCTCATTCTCTATCTGTCTCTCAAAGGTAAGTAATTTAAAAATATTTTTAAAAAAACAAAACACTAGCTTCTCATTGATCCCTATAGTCCAAGGTTGTTTCCTACCAAAACCCAAGCAAAAGGGAATAATTATATAGTCAATATTGGCAGAACTGTTTTAAAATATTACTGGTAAGGGAAGAGGATCTTCCACTTCCAGCTACTGGACAAACTGGTTTCAGACTTGTGCTCCCACTGTAAACTGCTATAAAACTACATAAAATATGAGACAACAGTTTTTAGGCATTGGACAATAAGTAAGCCCTGCAGGACTTTGATTCTTAAAAGAGGAGGAATATACAGATGGCCCTCTATATAATTTCCAGAACAGAGACCAGTGATGTCTCTCAGATGAAGAGCCAGGGATGAGTTCAGAATTCAGAGATGATAAATGATCTAGAATTTATGGGGCAGGATACCAGAATGGGAAAATCTATGTGAAGAGTGGGGACCCAGAAGTCTACAAGGTGGTTACTTGGGTCCTTGATGGAAGGCTAAGCAGCAAGTATATATAAGGCCTACCAAAGAGTCACTGCTGTGAGACTGAGAGCTAAACGGAGAGCCTTCGTAATGGTGAGAGGTGCTGGAATTCTGGCTCAAAGTGAAGCAACCTCACTGGGCATTTTTATGAAACTCTAGAAATGCTATGCTTGAAGATGAAGAACTTATTACAGGACTGTGTACAAAACCAGATCTGCCTTTAAAAATCACAAAACCTAACTTGACAGAATCAAAAGAATTCACCACTAATTTAATACCCTGCTAGTACAAAAATCAACATCCTTTAAAGAAAGCATTACCCAAACTCCTTATAATGTGATTTACAGCACACAATAACACATCATTAGGTGGTTAAAGAAGCAGGAAAATGTGATGTATAAATAATGGAGAGAAAAAGGAGCTAATGGTAACAGACCTGAGAGGACCCAGATGTTGAAAGGAGCAGAAAAAACTTTGGAGCAGCTGTTATAAATATGTTTAAGTATTTTAAAGGAAGAGATGAATATAATGATTGAATATATATGGATTCTCAAGAGAGACAAGGAAACTATTTTTTAAAGGGGGCAAAGAAATTCTAGAACTGAAAAATGTGAAACCTGAAATGAAAAACTCCCTGGGTAGGCTTAGCAAAAGATTGGACAGTATAATAAAGGATCCATAGAAAGACATCAAGACAGATAAACGGAAATCATCCAGTATTAATAAAAAGAAGGAAAAATACAAAAATTAATAAAGGCTGAGTAACTTGTGAAACCCAAATCCAGTGGTCTAAAATACATGTCATTGGTGGAAAACATTAGTCTATGGATCGAAGCTCAGTGAACTCCAAATAAACAAAGCAATACTCAGGCACACTACATCTTGCCATAGCATACCCAAACTATTGAAAATCAGTGATTAAGATAAAAATCTTTTTAAAAACTCAACAACAAAAAAAAGACTTAGAAGGACCAACTAATATGAATTATAGCTTACTTCTCATCAGAAAAAATAATGCCAGAGATAATGTAGCAACATCTTCAATGAACCGAAAAAATAACACAATACAAAATTTTATATCCAGTGAAAATTACCTTAAAATGTTGGTAAAATAAAGACACTTTTGAATAAATGAAAACTGAGACAACTCAGCACCAACTCAGGAGACCTGCAGTACAAGGAAAGGTAAAGGAAGTTCTTCTGGCACAACAAATATAATATCAGATGGAAACATGGATCTACATAAAAGAATGAAGAGCCCTTGCAATGGTAAATATGGATTATTTGTAAAAGTATTTTTTCCTCATGTAAAAATTTCTTTAAAAGATAACTGTCCAACGCAAAATAATAATGCATTGTGGTATTTATAACATGTAGATGTGAAATGAATGACAGTAACATCATATCATGACAGGTGATAAAATGGAATCATACCATTGTAAGGTTTATACCTTTTACCTGAAGTGGTACAATATTAATTCTAAGTAAACTGTGCTAAGTTAACACTAGCTTAACACTTATACTGTGCTAAGTAAATTGTAGTGCCTGGAGGATTTTCTCAAAAATTTGAATAGATATGCAGCTTTAAAGAAAGTCAATAGAGGAAATTAAAAACAAACAAACAAACAAAACCTTTAAAAATAGTCAACCCCAAAGAGGGCAGGACAGGAAGGAAAATAGAAAACAAACAGCAAGATGCTATACTTAAACCTAAACATTTATAATTATATTGAATTTAAATTAATAAGATACTCCAGTTAAAATACAGATTGAATTTTTTTTAAGTCTGACTTTGTCAGACAGGATAAAAAACAAAACCTGATTATATTCTGAATAAGAGAACACTTCAGTTACTATAACACAAATACATTTAAAAAGATGTAACACACTAACATTAAGTACCAAAGTAGACTTCAGAACAAAAGAAGTATTAGAAGACCTAAAAAGACATATTCCTGATGATAAAAGTTCAATAGAAAGACATCATTCTAAATGTTTATATACAAAATAAGTGAGTTTCAAATATATGAAGAAGCCTGGGTGGCTCAGTTGGTTAAGTGTCTGACTTCGGCTCAGGTCATGGTCTCCTGGTTCAGGAGTTCCAGGCCTTCATTTGGCTGTCTGCTGTCAGCACAGAGCCTGCTTGGAATCCTCTGTCCCCCTCTCTGTCTTTGCCTCCCCTACTGGTGTGCATGCACGCTCTCTCTCTCAAAATAAATATTCAAATATATGAAGCAAAAGATAACAACCAAAAAAAGAAAAGTAGACAAATGTAGTAATTCATAGGACAAGTAGTACAGAAATGCATAAGGATACAGAATATATGAACCTATCCACCAACTTGACCTGACATTTTTTGAACCTATATTCAACAAGTTTAGAATGTACTTTCCTCTTAAAGCACCTGAAATAGTCACTAAACATAGATTATATGCTGGTATATAAAAGAAAGCACAGTACTCTTTAGAAAAGTGAAATACGACACCAAAGGAATTAAATTACAATTCAGTAACTTTCATATTCTCAACAAAGCTCCCACTATTTGCACATTAAACAGTACTTCTCTAAATGTCTCATGGGTCAAAGAAGAAATATGAGAATTTAGGAAATAATTTTTTGAATTGAATTTTATCAAAATATGTGGGATGATTATAAGTTGTATAAAATAAATTGCCATGAGTCTATACTGATACAAATAAGTACAAAAGTGAATAAATCCAATTAATAAATGTAAAAGGAATGACAGAATGAGAAAAATCACAATTTGGAAGACATCATATTAATAATAGAGTAAGGCAAGAATAATTAATGGATGCTATAACTGTGAGAGAAAGTTTCCTGAGATACAGGGTATTTGCATTGTCTCAAAAAAATATTCCTTCACAAAGTATGTGTTATTTACAAAAGGAAAAAATAACTTCACAGTGGAGAAGGCTGGTAGATACCATGTTAATAAGTGATCAAAATGGTATTATCAGTAATGGAAGAAATCAAAATAAACTACCATATATACTCAATAAGAACACAACAGCCTTTCTGTGGTATTTCTGCAAAAAAAAGTATATAACTGGCATCTAATCCTGAGGAAACATCAGGTGAACTCAAATCGAGGGACATTATAATAACTAACCTATACTATAAAAAAAATGCCAAGTTCATATGAATGAAAAGAAGACTGAATAACTAATTTATACTGAAGGAATCTAAAGAGACCTAACAAATTCATTAAGAAATTGATCTTTGTTATATGAAGAACGTTACTGGAACAGTTGGTGCAATTTCAGTGATTAAGCTGGAATAATGTTAATCAATGCTAACCTTATGATTTTGATGATTTGATTGTGTAGGTAGGAGAATGTCCTCAGTAGGAAATAAACATTAAAGTGTTCAAGAGTGTGTTGGCAACTTCCTCTCAAATGATTCAGAAAGAAAAATCTTTGTACTGTATTTGAAACTTTTCTGTAACTGAGATTGCTGAAAATTTTTTTAAAGAGAAAAAAATTGTACTGTCATGGCTCTAGACTCTTTTTGTCCATGTTGTTTCTAGGTAGAAGCTGTGCAGTTTGGGAGTCTGTTTTTGTTGGTCACAGAAATGCCGCTTTTAATTTTGTGTCTTTGGGATCTTATTCTGCTTTTGAGAAATCAGGTAACCTCTCCAACCTAATTATTACTGTGGCATAAAACTACTCATTTGCCACCCAAGATTGCTTCTCTGGTCCCATGTTGGATGGCATGAAGATGAGTTTGCCTTCTGAACATTCTCATGTTGGCATCCCTAATTACCTTGGCCATTGGCACAGGACCAGTTGGAATGTCAAGTGTGTGCCATTTGATAATGCTATAAAAAGACCTATAGCTGCTGCTCTCCAGCCATCTGTGCCTTCCCTTGGCATGACACTATTGGGTAGTTTGTCTTTCATTGGCATGATTTCTGTAGTGTGGCTTACATCTGCCACTCCTAGGCACTTGCTTGGTGATCAAGTTGACATAAAATTGCTACTTTGGCACTGTTTTTATATAGAGAAGTTTTATACCTGCTAACTTCTGAAACAAGAATTACCATTTATTACATACAATATAATTGTAGTTTTAAATATTAGCACTATAGATGTCTCTGGCTTCTCTTGACTCAAACTTACCTATTTGGACTTCCAATTTCAAATTTTCCCAGTCAGAAGTCTTCACTCTTAAAAATTAACTTCTAAATGAAACATACCTCTTCTGTTTTAAGACACTGGATTGAATGCATATACATCAACCTCTCCCTCCTGTGCCAAATCTCTAGAAATCATGAGATATGTGTGTTCTGTGTTTAAAATTTGTAACTGGAATTCAAAACAAGAATACATGGGGCGCCTGGGTAGCTCAGTCAGTTGAGTGACTGACTTTGGCTCAGGTCATGATCTCACAGTTTGCGAGTTGGAGCCCTGCGTCGGGCTCTGTGCTGACAGCTCGGAGCCCGGAGCCTGCTTCTGATTCTGTGTCTCCCTCTCTTTCTGCCACTCCCCCACTCATGCTCTGTCTCTCTCTGTCTCAGAAATAAATAAACATAAAAAAAAAAAAAAAAAGAATACACGATGGACCAGAAGCTGTAAGGAACCTACTGAAAGCTGTAAAACAGACAAAATCAGATTGAAAAAGAAAGCAGAAACTTAAATGTCCAGAGGAGAAGACTGCTCCCCAAGTTGGAAAAAGCACCCAAAGTTCTCCATGCCCTTTGGAAGGAGATACTAGGAATGGGAAAAATTCTCCTGGGCTAGCAAGAGTGAATAATCAGGGGTGCAGGAGGGTGCCTGAGCAGAGAAAAATCAAAATAAATAGATATTAATTACCCCAGCTATTGTTAGAAAAGTAATTTGTAATGTTAAGAATTTAAGAATATACACAAGAAAAATAGGACTAGATGGTGTTATGGACTAAATTGTGTCCCCATGCCTTCGAAATTCATATATTGAAGCTCTAACCCCCAATGTGACTATTTGGAGACAGGTTAAAGTTGTAACCCTAATGCAGTATGACGGTGTCTATCAAAAGAGGCAGAGTCACTGCACAGAGGAAAGGCCATGAGAGTTTACAGCAAGAAGGTGGCTCTCTGCGAGCCAAGGACAGTGGCCTCAGGAGAAACCAACCTGTCAACAGCTTGGTCCTGGAACTTTAGCCTCCAGAATTGTGAGAAGATACATTGCTGTTTTTGAAAGCACCCACCGCATGGTATTTTGTTATGGTAGCCCTATCAGAGTGATATAAACAGCGTAACTTCAGTACCAGTAAATAGGAAAAGTACAAGAAAGAAAATGATAAATTATTAAAAAGCAAACAGGAAATAACCAAAAGGTAATCACTAAATAGTATAGTAATAGTAACTAGTAATAGTAAATAGAAAATACAAAATCAGCTGTTAAGAATGTCTAATCAGTAGTTATAAGGTGAGTGAATTAAATTCACCTATTGAAAATCAGAGACTGTAAGATTGGATTTTTTAAATATTCAGATATAGGTTGCATATAAAAAACGCCTCCAAACCTGAAATAACTTGGGAAAGTTCAAATGGAAAAAGATATACAAATAGATGCTGCCCAAACCAAGTACCAGACAAAATATCTGTGCTTTAAAAAATTGAATAGGGGAAAGAAAAGTGAGGTACATTAAAAATATGTCCTGAAATCCTTTGATATTTCTCTTTTCAAAAGCTGGTTTCTTACCCTCTCATCCCCTCTCATCTCACTTAAGTTATAACTTCTGAAACTAAGTAGTGTAATGTGTTGTGGCTTCCTTTTTGATCCCTTTGTCTCTGAACACTTGCTCTGCAGGAAGTCAGTTGCCACATCAGTAGGGTATTCAGGCAACCCTATTAAGAGGTCTATGCAGTGAGGTACTGATGTATCTTGTGAACAGCCTCCAGCCAAAATCCATGTCAATGAGCCACCTAGAAGTAGGTCCTTCATCCCCAAACTTTCAGATGACTGCAGCTCTGGTCAGCATCTTGACTGCAAACTCACGAGAGACCCTGAGTCAGAATCACAGCTAAGTTGTCCTATATTCCTGACCCTCAGAAATTGTGAATCACTGTTTATCGTTTTAAGCTGCTAATTTTGGGGGGTTTGTTATGCAGCAATAGACAACTAACACAAAGGGATCCTTCATAATTATATAGTTGATAAGAGAAGTAATGCATCAAGTAGATATAGCACTATTCATTTAAGTACAGGGCTCCAGATTATTTTTTTAAAGAAAAATCTTCAAGGAAAAAATGCAAAATCCACAAATTGCAGGATATTAACACATACTTCTCAGAAAACTATATACAAAGAAGGAAATAAACAGTGAGGATCTTGAGGACTTGAATAACATTAATTAGAAAATTTGAGCTAATGATATATTTAATAAACAGAATACACATTATAAACTGACAAAATCAATCACAAGTGATCATATCGAACCCTCCAAGCATATCTCAGCAAATGCCATCTCTAAATGCATATTTCTAAATGCTCTCTTAGAGACCATATTCAAAAATTGTAATATATATGTAATAAAGGTTAAATAGACCACAAAAAGATTGTGCTGCTACAATATAACATGTCACTCAAATTTTGACAGCATCCTTCTTTTTCTTTTTTTTTTTTTTTTTTAATTTTTTTTTTTCAACGTTTTTTATTTATTTTTGGGACAGAGAGAGACAGAGCATGAACGGGGGAGGGGCAGAGAGAGAGGGAGACACAGAATCGGAAACAGGCTCCAGGCTCTGAGCCATCAGCCCAGAGCCTGACGCAGGGCTCGAACTCACGAACCGTGAGATCGTGACCTGGCTGAAGTCGGACGCTTAACCGACTGCGCCACCCAGGCGCCCCTCTTTTTCTTTATTTTTAAAAATCATTTTGTTTTTTTAAATTTTTTAAGTTTATTTATTTTGACAGAGACAGAGACAGTGTGAACAGGGGAGGGGCAGAGAGAGAGAGAGAGAGAGAGAGAGGGAGGGAGAGGGAGAGAGAATGAATCCCAAGCAGGCTCTGCACCGTCAGTGCAGAGTCCGATGTGGGGCTCAGACTCATGAAACTGAGATCATGACCTGAGCTGAAACCGAGCATGAGACACAACCGACTGAGCCACCCAGGTGCCCCTCTTTTTATTTTAACTGAAGTGTAATTAACATAGGGTGTTTTATTAGTTTCAACAATTCTATGCATTATTCTCTGCTCATCAGGATAGGTGTACTTTTAATCCCCTTTATCTATTTCACCTCCTCCTCCCCCTCCCCAGCAATTACCAGTTTGTTCTCTGTGGTTTTTTTTCTTTTTTCCCTGTTTATTTTGTTTTTTAAAGTCCACGTGAGTGAAATCATTTGGTATTTGTCTTTCAATGTCTGCCTTATTTCACTTAATATTATACCCTCTAGCTATATCCATGTTGTCGCAAATGGCAAGATTTCATTTTTTATGGCTCCATTACATATATATGTATATATGTATATATATATGTATGTGTATATATATATCATATATATATGTATGTGTATATATATATATGATATATATATACACATACATATATATATGATATATATATACATATATATATGATATATATACACACACATATACATACCACATCTTCTTTATCCATTTATTCACACTTGGGTTGTTCCTGTATCTTGGTTATTGTAAATAATGTAGTAAATATAGGGGTGCATAAATCTTTTTGAATTAGTGCTTTCTTTTTCTTTGGTTTAAAACCTGGTAGCAGAATTACTGGATCATATGGTAATTCTTTTTCAACTTTTTGAGGAACCTCCAAACTGTTTTCCATAGTCCCTGCACCAATTTGCACTCTTACCCACACTGCAGAAAGGTTCCTTTTCTTCCACATCCTCACCAATACTTGTTATTTCTTTTTTTTGTTTAGAGTACATAATGTATTTAAATTCAACTTAGTTAACATACAGTGTATTAGTGGTTTCAGGAGTACAACCCAGTGATTTATCATTTACAAACAACACCCAGTGCTTATCCCAACAAGTGCCCTCCTTAGTGCACATCACCCATTTAACCACACCTTCACCTGCCTCCCCTCCAGTGACCTTCAGTTTGTTTTCTGTATTTGTCTCTTCTAGTTTGCCTCCATCTCCATTTTTATCTTATTTTTCCTTCCCTTCCCCATGTTCATCTGCTTTGTTTCTTAAATTCCATATATGAGTGAAATCATATGATATTTGTCTTTCTCTGACAGACTTATTTAGCTTAGCATAATACACTCTAGTTCCATCCACATTGTTGCAAATGATAGGATTTCATTCTTTTTGATTGCTAATATTCCTCTGTGTGTGTGTGTGTGTGTGTGTAAAATATATATAAACATACACCACATCTTTTTTTAGCCATTCATCAGTCAATGGACATTTGGGCTCTTTGCATAATTTGGCTCTTGTTGATAGCAATGCTAATAAACATTGGGATGCATGTGCCCCTTCAAATCAGCATTTTTGTACCCTTTTAAATACCTATTAGTAAAATTTCTGGGCCATAGAGTAGTTCTATTTCTAATTTTTTGAGGAACCTCCATATTATTCTCCAGGGTGAATGGAACAGCTTGCATTCCCACCAACAGTGTAAAAGGGTTCCTCTTTCTCCACATCCTCACCAACATCTGCTGTTTCCTGAGTTGTTAATTTTAGCCATTTTAACAGGTGTGAGGTGGTATTTCATTGTGCTTTTGATTTGTATTTCTCTGATGATGAGTGATGTTGAGGATGTTTTCAGGTGCCCATTACCATCTGGATGTCTTCTTTAGAAAAGTGTCCAGTCATGTCTTCTGCACATTTCTTAATGGGATTATTTGTTTTTGGGGGCTGAGTTTGGTAAGTTCTTTAAAGATTTTGGATACTAACTCTTTATCTGATATGTCATTTTCAAATATATTTTCCCATTTCATTTCATCAGTTGTCATTTAGTTTTGTTGATTGTTTCCTTCGCTGTGCAGTTTTGTATTTTGATGAGGTCCCAATAGTTCATTTTTGCTTTTGTTTCCCTTGCCCCCCAGAGACTGTCTAGTAAGAAGTTGCTGTGGCCAAGGTCAAAGAGTTTGCTGCCTGTTTTCTCCTGTAGGGTTTTAATGGTTTCCTGTCTCACATTTAGGTCTTTCATCCATTTTGAATTTATTTCTCTGAATGGTGTAAGAAAGTGGTCCACTTTCATTCTTGTGAATGTCACTGTCCAGTTTTCTCAGCACCATTTGCTGAAGAGACTGTCTTTTTCCATTGGATACTCTTTCCTGCTTAGTCAAGGATTAATTGGCTGTATATTTGTTATGTGGGTCTATTTCTGGGTTCTCTCTTCTGTTCCATTGATCTGTGTCTGTTTTTGTGCCAATACCATACTGTGTTGATGATTACAGCTTTGTAATACAGATTGAAATCCAGAATTGTGATGCCTGCAGCTTTGGTTTCCTTTTTCAAGATTGCTTTGGTTATTCATGGTCTTTTCTGGTTCCATACAAATTTTAGGATTGTTTATTCTAGCTCTGTGAAGAATGCTGGTATTATTTTGATAGGGATTGCATTGAATGTGTAGATTTCTTTGGGTAGTAATAACACTTCAACAATATTTGTTCTTCCTATCCAGGAGGATGGAATGTTTTTCCATTTTTTGTGTCTTCTTCAATTTCTTTCATAAGCATTTTATACTTGTCAGCCTACAGATCTTTTACCTTTTTGGTTAGGTTTATTCGTAGGTATCATGTTTTTGGGGGGCAATTATAAATGGGATTGATTCCTTGATTTCCCTTCCTGCTGCTTCATTATTGGTGTATAGAAGTGCAACTGATTTCTGTACATTGGTATTATATCCTGAGACTTTGCTGAATTCACATACCAGTTCTAGCAGTTTTTCGGTGGTGTCTTTTGTGTTTTCCATGTAGAGTATCATGAAGTCTGTGAAGAGTGAAAGTTTGACTTCTTCTTTGCCAATTTTGATGTCTTTTTTTCTTTTTGTTGTCTTATTGCTGAGGCTAGGAGTTTCAGTACTATGTAGACAAGAGTGGTGATAGTGGACATCCCGACTGTGTCCCTGGCCTTAGGGGGAAAGCTCTCAGCTTTTCCCCACTGAGGATGATATTAGCTGTGGGTCTTTTATATATGGCCATTACAATGTTGAGGAATGTTCCTTCTATTCCTAGTTTCTTGAGGGTTTTTATCTAGAAAGGATACTATATTTTGTTAATTGCTTTTTCTGCATCAATTGAGAGGACCATATGGTTCTTATCCTTGCTTTTATTAGTGTGGTGTATCATGTTAATTTATGAATATTGAACCAGCTCTGTAGCCCAGGAATAAATCCCATGTAATCAATGATGAGTAATTCTTTTAGTGTACTGTTGAATTCGATTTACTAGTATCTTGTTTAAAATGTTTACATCCAGATTCATCAGGAATATTGGCCTGTACTTCTCCTTTTTAGTGAGGTCTTTGTATGGTTTTGGAATCAAAGAAAGCTGTCCTTCCATTTCTATTTTCTGGAACAGTTTGAGAAAAATAGGTATTAATTCTTTAAGTTTCTGGTAGAATTCTCTGGAAAGCCATCTGGCCCAGGACTCTTGTTTGTTGGGATATATTTGGTGGAAACTGATTCCATTTCTTTGCTGATTATGGGCGTGTTCAAATTTTCTATTTCTTGCTACTTGAGTTTTGGTAGTGTGTAAGTTTTTAAGAATTTTTCCATTTCTTCCAGATTGCCCAGTTTGTTGGCATATAAGTATTTCTTTTTAATTGTATTTCTGTGTGTTGGTTGTGACTTCTCCTCTTTCATTCATGATCTTACCTATTTTGGTCCTCTCTCTTTTCTTTTGGAAAGTCTGGCTAGGAGTTTATCAATTTTGTTTATTCTTTCAAAGAATCAGCATTTAGTTTCATTGATTTGTTTTTTTTTTTTTTTTTGAATTCTATATCATTTATTTCTGCTCTAATCTTTATTATTTCCCTTCTTGGGCTGGCATTAGGCTTTATTTGCTACTCCTTTTCTAGCGGCTTTAGGGGTAGGTTTAGGATGTATATTTGGGACCTTTCTTACTTCTTGAGATAGGCCTGAGTTGCAGTATGCTTTCCTGTTAGGACTGCTTTTGCTGCATCTCAAAGGATTTGGACTGTTGTGTTTTCCTTTTCATTTGCTTCCATGTATTTTTTTTCCCTTCTTTAATTCCCTGGTTAAGCTATTTGTCCTTTAGTAGGATGTTCTTTAATCTCCATGTATTTGAGGGCTTTACAAATTTTTTCTAGTGGTTGATTTTAAATTTCATAGCATTGTGACCTGAAAATATGCATGATCTTGATCTTTTTCTACCTGTCAAGGGCTGATTTGTGACCCAGTATGTGGTCTATTCAGGAGAATGCTCCATGTGCACTCAAGAAGAATGTGTATTCTGCTGCTTTAGGATGAAATGTTCTTAATATATCTGTTAAGTCCATCTGGTCCAGTGTGTCATTCAAAGCCATTGTTTCCAGAGATGCCTGGGTGGCTTGGTTGGTTGAACATCCAACTCCTAGTTTTGGCTCAGGTCATGATCTTACACTTCATGAGTTCAAGCCCTGCATTGGGTTCTGTGCACAGTGCAGAGCCTGCTTAGGATTCCGTTTGTCTCTTTCTCTGCCTCTCCCCTGCTTGCTCTCTAATTCTCTCTCTCAAAAATAAATAAATGAACATTTTTTAAAGCCATTGATTTCTTGTTGATTTTCTGCTTAGATTATCTGTCCATTGTTGTAAGTGGGGTATTAAAGTTCCCTATTAAGGAATTGTTATCAATGTGTTTATGTTTGTGAATGATTTATTTATTTGGGTGTTGTCGAGTTTGGGGCATAAATATTTACAATTGTTAGGTCTTCTTGATGGATAGACCCCTCAATTATGATATAATGCCCTTCCTCATCTCTTGTTAGAGTCTCTGTTTTAAAATTTAGTTTGTCTGATTGATCTATGGCTACTCCGGCTTTCTTTTGACTTCCATTAGTATGATAGACGGTCCTCCATCCCCTGACTTTCAATCTGCAGGTGTCATTAGGTCTAAAATGAGGCTCTTGTAGGCAACGTATACATGGATCTTATTTTTTTTTTATCCATTCTGATACCCTATGTCTTTTGATTGGAGCATTTAGTCCATTTACACTCAGAGTGATTACTGAAAGATATGAACTTAGTGCCATTGTGTTACCTGTAGAGTTGGTGTTTCTGGTGATGTTCTCTGGACCTTTGTAGTCTTTGTTCCTTTGGTTTGTTTTTTTTTCCTCCACTCAGAGATTCCCCCTTAAAATTTCTTGCAGGGTTGGTTTAGTGGTCATGAACTCCTTTAGTTTTTGTTTTTCTGGGAAACACTTTATCTCTCCTTCTATTCTGAATGACAGGCTTGCCAGATAAAGGATTCTTGGCTGCATATTTTTCCTATTCATCACATTGAGTATTTCCTGCCACTCTTCTGGCCTGCCAAGTTTCAGTGGACACATTTGCTGCTAACCTTAATGTCTGCCCTTGTAGGTTAAGGGCCTTTTGTCCCTAGCTACTTTCAGAATTTTCTTGTTATATTTGTTTTTTTGCAAGTTTCACAATGATATGTCGTGGTGGTATCCCATTTTTTGATTTTGAGGGGTGTTCTTTGTGCCTCTTGGACTTTAATGCCTGTTTCCTTCCCCACATTAAGGAAGTTTTCAGCTATAACTTGTTCAAATAAACCTTCTGCCCCTTTTTTCTGTGCTTTTTCTGGGATTCCTATGATACAGATACTGTTTCATTTTATGGAATCACTTCATTCTCTCTGCCTCCCCTTATGATCTAATAATTTCCTTTCCCTCTTTTTTCAGTGTCATTATTTTCCATACTTTTATATTCTATTTCACCTAATCTCTCCTCTGCTTTTTCAGTCCTGTCACTTTTTCCAGTTTGTTTCCCATCTCAGTTATAGCATTTTAAAATTCATCTGAACTATTTCTTAGGTCTTTGATCTCTGCAGAAAGTGTTTCTCTGGTGTCTTCTATGCTTTTTTCAAGCCCAGCTAGTAGTCTTATGACTGTTGTTCTAAATTCTTGTTCACATAAATTGCTTATATCTGTTCTGAGCAAGGTACTGGCTGTGATTTATTCTTGACCATTCTTTTGGAGAGAATTCCTCTGTCTTGTCATTTTGGCTAAGCTTCTGTCTTTTGCATGTCTTAAAAGCTTGTTATGTTTCCTCCACCTGCGAGTGCTGCTGTATAAAAAAGGAGTCATACACTGTCCAGGGCCTGGCACTCCAGGAACTGTTTCTGGTGTGTGCTTTGTGCACTCTGCTGTTGGATTTTGACTGCTCTTTTCCCTCTTGTCAGTCATTTGGAGAGCCCTACCATGCTTGCAGTGGTGGAATGTTTGATCCCCTAACTAGATGTGCTTTGATGTGTCTGAAGTAACCCTGTAAAAAATAAGCAGTGGGGAGAGCCTCATCCCAATAAAAGAAAAGGAAAGGGAACAAAAAACCCCAAACAGAATCAGAATACTGTAAGACTGATTCCAAAGAAAAAGGAAGAAAAAAGGGGGAAGGGGAAAGCAGAAGAAGATAAATAAGAGGGAAAAAGAAAAGAATTAAAAAGCCAGATCCAAAAAAAGAGAAAAGGAAATGAAAAAATAAAACCCTTCTACAAACAAGGAACTAAGAGCCTGATTCCCAAAATTAAAATAGAAGAAGGAAGAAAAAGAAAAAAGAGCTGTCTGTTGGTGCATGGTGGGGGTGGGGGTGGGGGTACTGGCTGTGCTGTTCTGGAGGAGAGGCAGGCTATGTTGGCTCAGAGTCAGTCTTGCCCCAGTAAATAAGCAGTTGACAGGGACAGAGGGGCAAGGTTTGGGGTAAGAGGGTCCTGCCTCCAACTGGGGGCTGGTGTGTTGCTCTCTGAAGTCCTACCAGATTGGTGTTGGCGGGGGGGTCGGGGGGGGATGCTACTACCTCAATCTCTTGTCCCCGGACCAGGGATCTCAACCCCTGCTCTTCAGGCAGCCCTCACAGTATAGCAAGGGCTATATAGTATAGCAGCTATACAGTATAGCAAGGGCAGTCATCTTGCGCTGCACCACAACTCTTTGGCGTTTTTTTTATTTGGCATGCAGCTGGGATTCAAAACCCAAAGTCTTAAAGGACCTGGCACCACGTGGAAATACTTCCCTTGTCCAGAGTAGAGCCTCTCTACCCTGCTGTTGAAAGGCCTTTGGCTGGTCCCTGCAGGGTCTTTTATACTGGGGAGGCAATAAGCCCTTTTCCAGAAGTACTCCAGGAAGGGGACTGTTCTCTCCCAGTGCATCCTGGAGATCTCTACACCTTATATGCACTCTGGGCCAGCGCCCTCCTCCCCAGAATCACACTCCACAGCTCTGCTCTGGAAAGTCGCACGCATTCAAAACCTCAAGTTTGAACTCCAAAAGCTGTTTGCAAAACAAACAAACAAAAACAAACAAACAAAGAAAACTTGGACACTGAGGACTTCTCACTCCCCAGTCCATGGTCCAGAGAGGTTTTCCTCATGTGGTAACTCAATGCTGCACTAACTCAACCCCTCTCTCTTTCCCTCCATTTTGTCTCTTCACAAAAGGGTTCCTTCTCCTGTGTGGTACTGCCATTTTTCTCTCCCCCAATTCACATCCACGCACCTTGCACCTACCAAGATGTCTCCCTCCAAGTATTAATATCCTTCTGCCACTCTGCAGATTGATTTCCTGGGTGTTCCAAGTAATCTGGCCTCAAAACAGCTGTGTTTGAGGGACAAGGAAAGGCCTGGGTCCCCCTACTTCTCCACCATCTTAATTCCTCCTCCAGCCCTTATAAGTGTTTTCCCACCTTCTCTCTGTTCTTTCTGGGAACCAATTACATTTATGTTATACTACTTAATATTATTCACTGGCCACTAAAGCTCTGCTCATTATTTTCAGTATTTATTCCCTCTCTGTATTTAAATTACTCTGCTTGACCTTGTCCTGTGGCTCCATTCATTTTCTTTTCAGTCTTTTTTTTCTCTGTGTGCTTAATGTTGGATTGTTTTTATTGTTTAAGTTCACTGATCTTTTATTATTTATTATTTTTTAAATTTTTATTTAATTTATTTTTTAAATTTACATCCAAGTAAATTAGTATATAGTGTAACATATACTATTTGATTTCAGGAGTAGATTCCTTAATGCCCCTTACCCATTTAGCCCATCCGCCCTCCCACAACCGCTCCAGTAACTCTCTGTTTGTACTCCATATTTAAGAGTCCCTTATGTTTTTGTCCAACTCCCTATTTTTATATTGTTTTTGCTTCACTTCCCTTATGTTCATCTGTTTTGTATCTTAAAGTCCTCATATGAGTGCAGTCATATGATATTTGTCTTTTCTAATTTCCCTTAGCATAATACCCTCTTGTTCTATCCACATAGTTGCAAATGGCAAGATTTCATTCTTTTTGATTGCCCAGTAATACTCCATTGTATATATATACCACTTCTTCTTTATCCATTCATCTGTCAATGGAATGGCTCTTTCCATACTTTGGCTATTGTTGATAGTGCTCCTATAAACATTGGGGTGCATGTGCTCCTTCAAAACAGCATGCCTCTATCCCTTGGATAAATACCTAGTAGTACAATTGCTGGGTTGTAGAGTAGTTCTATTTTTAATTTTTTGAGGAACCTCCATACGGTTTTCCAGATTGGCTGCACCAGTTTGCATTCCCACGAGCAGTGCAAAAGAGATCCCCTTTCTCCTCATCCTCACCAACATCTGTTGTTGCCTGAGTTGTTAATGTTAGCCATTTTGACAGGTGTGAGGGGGTATCTCATTGTGGTTTTGATTTGTATTTCCCTGATGATGAGGTATGTTCAGCATTTTTTCATCTGGTGGTTGGCCATCTGGATGTCTTCTTTGGAGAAGTGTCCATTCACATCTTTTGCCCATTTCTTCACTGGATTGTTTGTTTATTGGGTGTTGAGTTTGATAAGTTCTTTATAGATTTTGGATACTAACCCTTTATCTGATATGTCATTTACAAATATCTTCTCCCATTCTCTTGGTTGCCTTTTTGTTTTGCTGATTGTTTCCTTCACTGTGAAGAAGCTTTTTATTTTGATGAGGTCCCACTAGTTCATTTTTGCTTTTGTTTCCCTTGCCTCCGGAGACATGTTCCATAAGAAGTTGCTGTGGCCAAGGTCAGAGAGGTTTTTGCCCGCTTTATCCTCGAGGATTTTGATGGCTTCCTCTCTTACATTTAGGTCTTTCATCCATTTTGAGTTTATTTTTGTGTAGGGTGTAAGAAAGTGGTCCAGGTTCATTTTTCTGCATGTTGCTGTTCAGTTTTCCCAGCACCACTTGTTGAAGAGACTGTCTTTATTCCATTGGATGTTCTTTCCCGCCTTGTCAAAGATTAGTTGGCCATAGGTTTGTGGGTCCATTTCTGGGTTCTGTATTCTGTTCCATTGATCTGAGTGTCTGTTCTTGTGCCAGTACCATACTGTCTTGATTATTACAACGTTGTAATACAGCTTGAAGTCCGGGATTGTGATGCCTCCTGCTTTGGTTTTCTTTTTCAAGATTGCTTTGGCTATGTGGGGTCTTTTCTGATTCTATACAAATTTTAGGATTGTTTGTTCAGCTCTGTGAAGAATGCTGGTGTTATTTTGATAGGGATTGCATTGAATGTGTAGATTGCTTTGGGTAGTATTGACATTTTAACATTTGTTCTTCCTATCCAGGAGCATGGAATATTTTTCCATGTTTGTGTCTTCTTCAGTTTCTTTCATCAGCTTTCTATAGTTTTCAGTGTATAGATTTTTCACCTCTTTGGTTACATTTATTCCTAGGTATTTTATGGTTTTTGGTGCAGTTGTAAATGGGATTGATTCATTGATTTCTCTTTATGTTACTTCACAATTGGGTGTATAGGATGCATCCAATTTCTGTGCGTTGATTTTATATCCTGCCACTTTGCTGAATTCATGGATAAGTTCTAGCAGTTTTTTGGTGGAATCTTTTGGGTTTTTCATGTAGAGTATCATGTCATCTATGAAGAGTGAAAGTTTGACCTCCTCTTGGCTGATTTGGATGCCTTTTATTTCTTTGTGTTGTCTGATTGCTGAGGCTAAGACTTCCAATACTATGTTGAATAACAGTGGCGAGAGTGGACATCCTTGTCTTGTTCCTGACCTTAGTGGGAAAGCTCTGTTTTTCCCCATTGAGGATCATATTAATATTGGGTCTTTCATACACAGCTTTTATAATCTCGAGGTATGATCCTTCCATCCCTTCTTTCTTACGGGTTTTTATCAAGAAAGGATGCTATATTTTGTCAAATGCTTTCTCTGCATCTGTTGAGAGGATCATATGGTTCTTGTCCTTTCTTTTGTTGATGTGATGAGTCACATTGATTATTTGGTGGATATTGAACCATCCTGTCATCCCAGGTATAAATCCCACTTGGTCGTAGTAAATAATTTGTTTAATGTATTGTTGGATCCGGTTGGCTAATACCTTGTTGAGGATTTTTGCATCCATGTTCATCAAGGAAATTGGTCTCTAGTTCTCCATTTTTTGTGAGGTCTTTGTCTGGTTTTGGAATCAAGGTAATGCTGGCTTCATAGAAAGAGTTTGGAAGTTTTCCTTCCATTTCTATTTTTTGGAACAGCTCCAAGAGAATAGGTGTTAACTCTTCCTTAAATGTTTGGTACAATTCCTCTGGAAGTTCATCTGGCCTTGGACTCTTGTTTTTTGGGAGATTTTTTTATTACTAATTCAGTTTCCTTACTGGTTATGGGTCTGTTCAAATTTTCTATTTCTTCCTGTTTCCGTTTTGGTAGTGTATATGTTTCTAAGAATTTGTCCATTTCTTCCAGATTGCCCATTTTATTGGCATATAATTGCTCATAATATTCTCTTATTATTTTTATTTCTACTGTGTTGGTTGTGATCTCTCCTCTTTCATTCTTGATTTTGTTTATATGAGTCTTTTCTTTTTTCTTTTTGATCAAACTGGCTAGTGGTTTATTAATTTTGTTAATTCTTTCAAAGAACCAGCTTCTGGTTTCATTGATCTTTCTACTGTTGGTTTTTTGTTTTTGTTTTTTGTTTCAATAGCATTGATTTCTGCTCTAATCTTTATAATTTCCTGTCTTGTGCTGGTTTGGGGATTAATTTGCTGTTCTTTTTCCAGCTCTTTAAGGTGTAAGGTTAGGTTATGTGTCTGAGACCTTTCTTCCTTCTTTAGGAAGGCCTGGATTGCTATATAGTTTCCTCTTATGACCACCTTTGCTGCATCCCTGAGGTTTTGGGGTGAGGTGTTGTCATTTTCACTGGCTTCTATGTACTTTTTAATTTCCTCTTTAACTTCTTGGTTAGTCCATTCATTCTTTAGTAGGATGGTCTTTAGTCTCCAGATATTTCTTACCTTTCCAAATTTTTTCTTGTGGTTGTTTTCTAGTTTCATAGCATTGTGGTCTGACAGTATGCACGGTATGATCTCTATCTTTTCGTACTTGTTGAGGGCTGATTTGTGTCCCAGTATGTGGTCTATTCTGGAGAACATTCCATGTGTACTGGAGAAGAATGTATATTCTGCTGCTTTAGGATGAAATGTTCTGAATATATCTGTTAAGTCCATCTGGTCCAGTGTGTCATTCAAAGCCATTGTTTCCTTGTTGATTTTCTGATCACATGATTTGTCCATTGCTTTAAGTGGGGTGTTGAAGTCCCCTACTATGATGGTATTATTATCAATGAGTCTTTATGTTTGTGATTAATTGATTTATATATTTGGGCGCTGCACATTTGGAGCATAAATGTTTACAACGGTTAGGTCTTCTTGGTGGATAGACCCCTTAATTATGATATAATGTCCTTCTTCATCTCTTGTTACAGTCTTTATTTTAAAGTCTAGATTGTCTTAAGTATGGCTACTCTGGCTTTCTTTTGGCAATCATTAGTATGATAGACAGTTCTCCATTTCTTACTTTCAATCTGAAGATGTCTTTAGGTCTAAAGTGGGTCTCCTGTAAACAGAATATAGACAGATCTTGTTTTCTTATTCATTCTGTTACACTATGTCTTTTGATTGGAGCATTTAGTCCATTGACGTTTAGAGTGAGTACTGAAAGATAAGAGTTTATTGCCATTATGTTTCTTGTAGAGTTGGAGCTTCTGGTGGTGTTATTTGGTCCTTTCTAGTCTTTGTTGCTTTTGGTCTTTTTTTTTTTTTTCCCATCTTTTCTCCCCTCAGAGAGTCCCCTTTCAAATTTCTTGTAGGGCTGGTTTAGTGGTCACAAACTCCTTTAATTTTTGTTTGGGAAACTTTTAATCTCTCCTTCTATTTTGAATGACAGCCTTGCTGGATAAAGAATTCTTGGCTGCATATTTTTCCAATTTAGCACATTGAATATATCCTGCCACTCCTTTCTGTCCTGTCACGTTTCTGTGGATACGTCTGTTGCAAACCTGATCTGTCTTCCCTTGTAGGTAAAGGACTTTTTTTCCCTTGCTGCTTTCATGATTCTTTCCTTGCCTGATTATTTTGTGAATTTTACTATGATATGCCTTGTTGATGGTTTGTTTTTGTTGAATCTTATCGGAGTCCTCTGTGCTTCCTGGATGTTGATGTCTGTGTCTTTCCTCTGGTTAGGAAAGTTTTCTGCTATGATTTCCTCACATAACCCTTCTACCCCTTTTTCTCTCTCTTCTTCTGGGACCCTTATGATTCTGATGTTGTTTCCTTTTAATGACTCACTGATTTCTCTAACTCTTAAATCGTGCTTTTTTGCCTTAGTGTCTCTCTTTTTTTCTGCTTCATTATTCTCCATAAGTTTGTCCTCTATATCGCTGATTCACTGCTCTGCCTCACCATCCTTGTCTCTGTGGCATCCATTCAAGATTGCATCTCAGTGATAGCATTTTTTATTTCATTCTGACTAGCTTTTACTTCTTTTATCTGTAAAGAAAGGGATTCTAATCTATTTTTGACCTCAGCTAGTATTCTTATTATCGTGATTCTAAATTCTGGTTCAGACATCTTGCTTGTATCTGTGTTAAGCCCCTGTGTTGTCTTTCTTTTTGGTGAATTCCTTCGTTACATCATTTTGAAGGAAGAAAAGGAATTAATAAGGGAAAAGAATAAAATTAAAAAATTAAAAACAACACAGGCACACACACACACAAAATCAAATAAATGATGCTAGAATAGGTTGTCTTGGTCTGGTATTGAAAGGAGAGTGATAGATGAGAGGAGAAAGGGAGGGGAAAACAAAGAAAAAATTGAAAAGAAAAAAAACAAGAAAAAAAGAAACGTTTGAAAATTTGAGAAAATGAATACAATGAAATAGAATAAAATGAAATGATGGAAGTAAATTATAATTTGAAACATTTACAAAAAAAGTAAAAAATATAGTAGAAAAAAATATTTTAATAAAAGTAAATTTTTTCTTTCCCTATTCAAGAAAGAAAAGAAACGAAAAAGAAAAAAGAAAATTGAATAGATGGACCAGTGAACAGACTGAAATACAATTGAAATTATATCATTTTTCCCTAGAAGTCAAACTGTGAAGCACTTTAGTCTGTAAACTAAGCAGGTGGAGAGATTTGTTGTGTTCCTAAAGAGCGAGGTTGGCCCAGTTGAGCGGGGCTTAGTGTAATGGATCCATTCTCCACTAGATGGTATTGCCTAGCTTACTGTGGTAGATTGTTGTGGCACTTGTAGGTGGGTATGCGCATGTGCGGAAGGGGTAAAAATGGCGTCACCCAGCTGCCTAGTCTCTGGTATTGGAAGTCTGCTCTCCTGGACCAGCAATCACGCACCCATCCTTTGTCTCCAACTTCTGTCCACTCCCTGCTTTTACGCTGTCACC
Organism: Panthera leo; assembly: GCF_018350215.1. NCBI lineage: Eukaryota > Metazoa > Chordata > Mammalia > Carnivora > Felidae > Panthera > Panthera leo. The sequence continues at coordinate 80,904,363 of NC_056681.1, read as the reverse complement.
AAGCTGTCAGGTTGCCAGGCAGCACCTCCCTCCTGAGTTTTATCTCAGATGCGGCTGTGTTTCCCGACCCCTCACTTCTGAGGGACTGCGGCTTTGACCCGCTCAGATCCCCTGGGGGAGGGTCTCACCGAGCAATGGCTGGGTGCTGGCCACACCCAGAAACATTCGTGGAACTGTGCTGCTGCCGATGCCCAGAGATTGCGGCTGGGTGCCAGCCCAGCCCAGAAAAAGTTCACACAACCATGTAGCAGCAGCGTTTCAGGGATTATGGGAAATCACAATACACACCTGGCACCAAGCTTCACCCTAACGACCTTATTCCAGCACCAGCGAATGTGGTTGTTCTCTGGGGTCTGCTTGGACCGGGTGACCACACAGCTTCTACCAATGTCCTTACAGCATTGGAACTGCTTCTCCCCATGTGGCCCGAGGACCTCCCAGACCCCACTCTGCTCCTGGGGATTCACCCTTCCCACCAGAACACTGCCAGGTATTTGAGCTGAAGACTTTCAGACTCTGTGCTCCCCGCCCTGTTTGTAGAGTCTTAATGGAATTTAAACCCTCTCCTTTCTCCCTTTTTAGTTCAGTCCCTGTGGCTGTTTCCACTTTTCCACTTTCGGGGGGGAGGGTGCTTTTCCTGTGCTCTCCCCCATCTCCATCGTCTCTCCACAAGCAAAAACAGCTCCCTGCCTTCCGTGGCTTCTCTTCCCCATTTCATATCTCTGTGCTGTGTACCTGCTGGGTTCTGTGGTGCAGGTTGTGCAGATTGTTGTGTTGATCCTCAGATCAGTTTTCTAGGTGTGCAGGATGGTTTAGTGTTGATCTGGCTGTATTTCATGGACTCGAGACCCCAAAAAAACCTTCCATGCTGTTATGCCATCTTGGCTCCTCTCACCACCGATCTTTTATTCTTTAGTGTCTGATTTGTTTACTCCTTTCCAGTGAACTTTTCATTTTAGATACTATATTTTAAATTTCTAGTTTCATTTGGTTTTTTAAAATATCATTTAATCTTTCTTTGTGTTTTCCCTTAAATGTATATGTCTCTCAGTAAATGTGTGCATATGTATATGTCTGTTTTAAAGTTATTTTTGCTAATTCCATTATCTCTGCCATTTCTATGTCCACTCCAAGTGACCGATTTTTCTCTTTGTTAGGGTCACATTTTCTTAGTATTTCTCATATCTAGTATATCGTCATTAGTAGCTGGAGTTCATGAATTTTGTTGCTGAGTGTGGGAATTTGTTCTGTTCCTTTAAAGAATGTACAGATGGTGGGGCGCCTGGGTGGCTCAGTTGGTTAAACGTCTGACTTCGGCTCACGTCATGATCTCTCACCATTCGTGAGTTTGAGCCCTGCGTCAGGCTCTGTGCTGACAGCTCAGAGCCTGGAGCCTGCTTCAGATTCTGTGTTTCCCTCTCTCTCAGCCCCTCCTCCCTCATGCTCTTTCTCTCTCAAAAATAAACATTTAAAAAAAATGTACAGTTGGTAATATTTTTGCACCATCTTTAGTCATAGAAATCCCTTGAAGTTGATTACTGAGTACTATTAAGGTGACCCCAGTAATACTGATATCTTCCTTTCCTTCTTGTATGATAAGGTGCCCCCAGTCTGCTATCAATGATATCTCTGAATTCTTTTTATTTCTTTTAGTAGCAAATGGTTACTAGAGTTAAGACTGTTGCTAATGTACCTTTTTCTACTGAGTTTGGCATTGTTTTCTAGAGGAGAGAGCTAGAACAAAAGTAGTCAAAATATTCTTTCATAAAGGGCTACACAGTAAGTATTTTGGCCTTGCAGGTCACATAGTCTCTGTCATTATTCAATTCTGCCATTGTAGCTTGAAAGAAGACATCAGCAATACATAAACAAATGAGTATGACTGTTTTAATAAGACTTAATTTTCAAAAATTGGTTGTAGGTTGGATTTGGTTCACAGGCTGTACTTGGCTGACCTCTGTTATACAACATTTCTAGAAAACGGCTTTAGAATATTTCTACAAATATGATTCCCACTAGTATAATTATGAAAACATTCTAAGATTTCATTGCAATTCCTTTATTTTTAGAGATATGCCATAAGAGATAAATGTCTGTATTTTAAACTGATTTGAAAATACTTTTTTCGTGTAATTATGCCACCAAATTGATGTCTTAAGTTCATTAACTTAATTTTGATTGTGAAATTTCAGGAATAATTTAAAAGTTTTATTTTATCTTATAATTATGTAAAAATGATTCTAAGTTAGATTTTAAAAAATGGTACATTCAGTGAAGTCTAACTTCACTCTCTGTTTTCTTCACATTGTTCCTTTCATTCCTCTTTAGGTTGTCATTATGGTTTATCCATCTTTTATGGAAAATACATAATACCATATATGCATATATGTTCATCTAAACCCCTGTTTTACTATTTTAGTAGCACACTAAACACATTGTTTGGCAACTTGATTTTTTCTTAACTCCATGTATCTTGGCAGTGACTCTCTAGCAGTATAAAGATCAAAAGACTTTTTAAAATTATGATAATTATACAGGCATCCTTTGGAGATACTGTAGGTTCAAATCCAGACCACAGCAATATAGTGAGTCAAATGAATTTTTTGGCTTCTCAGTGTATTTCTACTTATATTTATACTATACTGTAGTCTATTAAGTATGTAAGAGAATACAGTACCATAAAAGAAAATATGCATACCTTAATTTAAAAATACTTTATTGCTAAAAATTGCTAACCATCATCTAAGCTTTCAGTGAGTTGTAATACTTTTGCTGGTGGAGAGTCTTGTCTTGATGTTGATGGCAGCTAGGCGATCAGGTGGTAGTTTCTGAAAGTTAGAGTGGCTGTGGCAATTTCTTAAAATAAGACAGCAATAGTTTGCTGCATCAGTGGACTCTTCCTTTCACAATTTCTCTTTCACATGTAATGCTGTTTGATAACATTTTACCCACAGTAGACCTTCTTCCAAAATTGGAATTAATCCTCTCAAATCTTGCTGCTGCTTTATTGACTAAGTTTATGTAATACTTTAAATCCTACTTTGCATTTCAACAGTTTTCCCAGCATCTTCACTAGGAGTAGATTTCATCTTAAACCACTTTCTTTGCTCATCCATAAGAAGCAGCTCTTCATTGGTTCAAATTTTGTCATGAGACTGCAGCAATTCAGTCACAACTGAGATTCCACTTCTAATTCTAGTCCTCTTGTTACTTTCATCTGTAGTTATTTCCTCCACTGGTCTTGAACCCCTCAAAGTCATCCATGAGGGTTGGAATCAACTTCTTCCAAACGCCTATTCATGTTGGTACTTTGACCTCTTTCCATGAATTGCGAATGATCTTAATGGCATCTAGAATGGTGAATGATTTCCAGGAAGTTTTCAATTTACTTAGCCCAGATCCATGAGAGGAATCACTATATATGGCAGCTATGAAATGTATTTCTTTAATAATAAAACTTGAGGGGCGCCTGGGTGGCTCAGTCGGTTAAGCGTCCGACTTCAGCTCAGGTCACGATCTCGCGGTCCGTGAGTTCGAGCCCCGCGTCGGGCTCTGGGCTGATGGCTCAGAGCCTGGAGCCTGCTTCCGATTCTGTGTCTCCCTCTCTCTCTGCCCCTCCCCCGTTCGTGCTCTGTCTCTCTCTGTCTCAAAAATAAAACGTTAAAAAAAAATTTTTTTTTTAAATAAAAAAAAATAATAAAACTTGAAAGATGAAATTGCTCCTTTCTCCATGGGCTGCAGAATGGATGTTGTGTTAGCAGGCATGAAAACAATATGAATCTCGTTGTATATCTCCATCAGACCTCTTGGATGACCAGGTGCATTGTCAACAAGCAGTAATATTTTGAGGGGAATCATTTTTTACTAAGCAGTAGGTCTCAACAGTGGGCTTAAAATAATCAGTAAAGCATATTGTAAACAAATGTGCTTTCATCCAGGTTTTGTCCTTCCATTTCTAGAATACAGTCAGAGTAAATTAACATTAATTCCTAAGGGCTGCTAAGATTTTTGGAATGCAAGTGAGCACTGGTTTCAACTTACAGTCCCCAGCTGCATTAACCCCAAACAAGACAGTCAGCTTCTCCTTTGAAGCCAGTATTGACATCTGTAGGTAAGAAAGTCCTCGATGGCATCTGCTTCCAATAGAAGGCTGTTTCTTCTACATTGAAAATCTGTTGTTTAATATAGCCACCTTCATTAATGATCTTAGCTAGAACTTTTAGATAACTTGCTGCAGCTTCTACATCAGCACTTGCTACTTCACCTTGAACTTTTATGTTATGGAGATGGATTCTTAAACCTCATGAATCAACTCTGCTAGTTTCACACTTTCCTTCTGTAGCTTCCTTACCTCTCTGAGCCTTAAAAGAATTGAAGAGATTTAGGGCTTTACTCTAGATTAGGTTTTGGCTTAAGGAAATTCTGACTGGTTTGATCTTCTATCCAGACCACTAAAACTTTTTCCATATCACCAACAAATCTGTTTTGCTTTCTTGTCATTCATGAGTTCACTGGAGTGGTACTCTTTGTTTCCTTCAAGAACTTTTCTTTTGCATTCACAACTTAACTGTTTGGTGCAGAGGCCTAGCTTTCAGCCTGTCCTGGCTTTTGATGTGCCTTCCTCACTTAGCTTAATCATTTCTAGCCTTTGATGCAAAGTGAGAGACATGCAGATCTTCCTTTTACTTGAACTACTTAGAGGTCATTGTAGGGCTATTAATTGGCCTAATTTCAACATTTTTTTGTCTCAGGGAATAGGGAGGCACAAGAAGATGGAAAGAGATGGGGAAATAGTCAGTGGAGCAGTCAGAACAAACACATTAGTTAAGTTCACCATCTTATATGGGCATGGTTTATGGTGCCCCAAAACAATCATAATAGTAGCATCAAAGATCACTGATCACAGATCACCATAACAAATTCAATAACAATGAAAAAGCTTGAAATATTTTGAGAATTACTAAACTATGACAGTGACACAAAGTGAGCAAATACCATTGGAAAACATGGTGCCAATAGACTTACTTAATGCAGGATTACCACAAAACCTTCACTTTTGGGAAAAAAAAGCAGTATTTATAATGTGCAATAAAGTGAAATGCAATAATAAAAGTTATGCCTATATATACATTAGTGCAAAAAACATGAAAACCTAGTGAGCATGAATAATTTTTTGAAAAATATAAATGGCTAAAAATAACATACTAAACAAATGAATTAAAATCATCCAGTAGCCACAAGAAAAAATTCATACAAGTCAAAAATATAACTCCTGAAAGGAAGCAGAAAGTTTTATTTATGAGTTCTGTGAAAACCTCAAAAACATGCAATTTCCAATAAGTTTTTCTAACATAAAAATATGTGCCCCTATAATTAAACTTGGTAAAAAAAATAAATAAATTACTTCCACATGTTTTCATATTTAAAATGATTATTCATTGCTCTGATTTATATAAGAAAAATGATTTACATAGACATTAAGAGTTGATTACTAAAATTTATGTGCATGTAACTATTTGATACATTATTATCTTCAAAGTTAATTTTCCTCAAATCTACAAAATAGAGAAATTCAATTAGCACATTATCAGAAACAAGTATTTTATTCCTGATTTTTAAAACTTTTTGATCAAATTTTCTAATCTGAAATTATAAAATAATAGGTAAAAAACAAGTAACAGAAAAAGAATTATGTCAGCATTTTACTTTAATTGAAATACAGCAACATAAACTTGAATTCTGAAAGCAATTTTGGACAAGGTAAACTTGAATATCTATAATTAGAATTTAAATTTCATTTATCAATTGGTTTGAACTAACTTAAATGTTACAGCTAGAACATGGTATTCTTTTTTTTTTCTTTAATTTTTTTTAATGTTTATTTTTAAGAGAGAGAGAGAGAGAGAGGGAGACACAGAGTGTGAGCAGGCAGATGAGGAGAGAGAAGGAGACAGAATCCAAAGCAGGCTCCAGGCTCTGAGTTGTCAGCACAGAGCCTAACACAGGGCTCAAACTCACGAATGGTGAGAGATCATGACCTGAGCCGAAGTCAGATGTTGATCCACCCGGGCACCCCTAGAACATGGTATTCTTAAATATGCATAAGCTGTTGCATGTCTTTATAGTGCTTTTTTATTTCATACAAACTTATCAGTCCCTGGAAACATTATAAAAATTAGAAAAGATTATAACAATAATATGTTATAAAAGTTAACTGTTAATAACTGATCTAAAGTATGATATAAAGATGAAAATCTATTCAAGATTGCTTTTTAGTTTTAAATATTTTGTTGTAAATTTGCATATTAATTCCGGTAGTACATTCAAAAGTCATCTGTGAAAGGTGGTAAGAACCCAGTAGCAGCAAGTTTTTTTATTTTTGATCCTAGATAACACAGACAGGATATGTGTAAATATTTAAACCTGGATCATGGCCAAAGACTATCAGTGTTTGTCATCTTTTGTGCAGTGGAAGCCAATTTCACTTAATAGTGCTAAATGATGATACTAATTTAAGTCAATTTGGCAAATGTAAAATTATAAAATTGTTACTGAGAATGACAAAAACTAAGTGGTTTATTCTTCTGAATATTTTTCTGAAAACTTCCTTCCAGGTTAGTAACACTTTAATAAAAGAACTATCCACCAACTAGGTAACCTGGTTGGGTGGTAGTAAAAGTTGGGATTTATCAATAGGGTACTTTTCAAATCTATTGCCATCTATGTTGTCCATTTAGTCTTGTTAATTTTAATCTTATACAATAAATCTCTAAAAACAGACCAATAAAACAAAAAATGACTATACAACTTCCAATGTCTCCTATGCCTTGTGCCTCTCAGACACATGATTCTAAACTAAGCATGTGGTAACACAGTCCACTAGTATGTGAGAACCTTGATGGCTGTACATCAGGGGTGGATCCATGTTTTATAGAGCTTGAAGTTTGTATAATTTGAGGAGTACTTCTTAAGAAAAAATTTAAAATTTCAAATACAAAATTAGGTACTGGAAAGGCATGTGCAAATAAGAAGTATTGAAGCTTAAGCTTCATTAATTTTGTGGTAAATTCTCCTCTGTATATGGTGCATAATAGATATTCCATTATTATTTATGGAATGATTTTTTTTTATTAATTGTAATTGAATTTGAACTCAGGGTGAGTGGAAGGGCATGGCAACCCTGGTAGTGGCCTCTTGAAATGTCTTAATATGTGATTTAACAGTACATTAGCCTTAGTCTCAACCAGCTTTACTGTATATCCATTATTCATGTATGTACTGGTCTAGTCAGGTGTAAGACATGAAAATGGAACATAAAGCCAAGTGGCTTTTATTTTCTTGACTCATTTAGAATATAACCATTTTCCATAGATATGTGAACACACTAAGATGTATATATCCAACATTTAAATTAAATTCCAACACTAAAACTATCCAAAAGTTAAAAAATAAGTGAAGCTAGAGGATAAACTGGCAAGTGATATAGATACTAGATATGTCTTGCATCAAACCCTAAAGAGTTTTGTATTAGACCCTAAAGATGCATCAACTATGTCAACTGAGGAGCATGGAGTTAAAGGGATATATTCTCTACTACATTTAGCTAAAGACTATACTCAGACATGTGAATGGCAGGGAAGCTCACAAGTGTATCAGCAAGTAAATAGACTGTTTCTAAATAGAAAGATTAAAGAATGAAAACCTTCATGGTAGAGATACAGTAACAACTTAGGAACTGTTGAGGGTTACCTTCCTCAAATTAATGACCTCATTCTTTAAAACAATTAAAAAATAAAGAGGAAAAATCATAGAATTAAGGAAAACTGAGAGAGTGAGACAGAGAAAATGATCCAGAAATAATTTGTGGGCCACAGATCTTATAGCCAACACTTACATCACTGCTAAACATAAAGTACTGAAGTTAGTAACTCACTAAGAAAACCATATTTATATGGGTATGTTTCTTTCTCTTTGGTTTATATGCCTGTGTAATAGTGCTGTAGAGCCTTACTGTTAGAGTAAGTCTTTCATATTTTTGACGATTTGCTTTGACATAAGAATTTTAAGATCAACTTGTCAAGTTCCATTAAAACCCCTGAAGTGATTTTATTGTATTCCACTGGATTTTATAAATTATATGGGGTCAGAATTGATCTTTGTCATGTATGGTCTTTTTCAGACGTAAGTAGGTGTGTCTATATTTTAATCAGGTGCTCACTTATGTTGCCCAGTAATATTTGGTAATTTCTTCTCAAATTTATTGCATATATTTTGCTTATTTTCAGTGAAGAATCACAAATTTTTCCAGAGAAGAGAAAATAGAAAACAAGCCACCTAACTTATTTTGTAAGGCTAATATAACCTTGGTAGCAGTGTGGGCTTATTAGCTGTCAGGCTCAAGTAAAGTCATTGACTTTTCTTAAGAACATAGATGTAAACGTCTTAAATATTAGCAAATCAACTACAGTAGTGTATATTTTTAAGTTATTACAAATTACTTCATTGAATAATATGGACCCATTATGAAAATATTATGCCACTCTTGAATTAAAAGAAAAAAACCCACGTAATTATTTCACTTGATGTACACTAAAGTAGCTTCCAATTTTTCATTGTTATAAGTAATGCTGTTATTGTCAATCTTTGTACATACATTGTCACATTATTTTCTTAGGAGTTAACAAAAGTGTATATATAGGTAAATTTTTTATTCTAATATACTGTTAAGACACAGAATAAATAACTTTTTCTGGAAAGATCCATATAGCAAATATTATAGGCTTGTGGACCAAGAAGCAAAATTAAGGTTATTATGTAAGTACTTATATATAGCAAGGAAAAAACAAACAAAGCATAAATCTTTACTGACTAAATTAGAAATATAATAATTAAGTAGTTTTGCTAATACAAGTCAACAAATGTAAATAATGGAATTCTTTTTTATGGGGATAACATTGTACTTAAATTAGGGTTGAAAGCTGGTGTTCCTCATTAAAAAAAATCTGCAAATGTTCATCTGTAAATACTGAGCTATGATGAGTTTGTATGTATTTCACTTTTGCAAATTTCTTTCCTCATAGATAGGTACTGCCACATGTTAATATCATTAACCCATAGGCATATGGTTTTAATTGAGTATATTCACCAATTCAAAGATATTTTTATAATTCCATTAACTAAAAGACAGAATGCCGTTTAGCATGTCATTTTATTACAAATTAGTCACATTAATTTAAATTAGTTGTAACAATAGCCAAATTATGGAAAGAGCCTAAATGTCCATCAACTGATGAATGGATAAAGAAATTGTGGTTTATATACACAATGGAATACTACGTGGCAATGAGAAAAAATGAAATATGGCCTTTTGTAGCAACATGGATGGAACTGGAGAGTGTGATGCTAAGTGAAATAAGCCATACAGAGAAAGACAGATACCATATGGTTTCACTCTTATGTGGATCCTGAGAAACATAACAGAAACCCATGGGGGAGGGGAAGGGAAAAAAAAAAAAAAAGAGGTTAGAGTGGGAGAGAGCCAAAGCATAAGAGACTGTTAAAAACTGAGAACAAACTGAGGGTTGATGGGGGGTGGGAGGGAGGGCAGGGTGGGAGGGAGGGCAGGGTGGGTGATGGGTATTGAGGAGGGAACCTTTTGGGATGAGCACTGGGTGTTGTATGGAAACCAATTTGACAGTAAATTTCATATATTAAAAAATAAAAAAAATAAAATAAAATAAAATAAATTAGTTGTAAAATTATAAAAGTTAATTTGTAATAAAATTAATTTGTAATAAATTTGTAATTAAAATTAATTTATTATGAAATTAATTTGTAATGCAATGACATGCTAAACAGCATTCTATATTGGGACCTCATCAAGATAAATAGCTTCTGCACAGTGAAGGAAACAATCAACAAAACTAAAAGCAACTGATTAGGAAAAGATATTTGCAAATGACATATCAGATAAAGAGTTAGTATCCAAAATCTATAAAGAACTTACCAAACTTAACACCCAAAAAAACAAATAATCCAGTGAAGAAATGAGCAAAAGACATGAACAGACACTTTTTCCAAAGAAGACATCTAAATGACTACAGACACATGAAAAGATGCTCAACATCCCTCATCATCAGGGAAATACAAATCAAAAGCACAGTGAGATACCACCTCACACCTGTCAGAATGGCTAAAATGAACAACTCAGAAAACAACAGATATTGGCGAGGATGCAGAGAAAGGGAAATCCTTTTGCACTATTGAGAATGCAAACTGGTGCAGCCAGTCTGGAAAACAGTATGGAGGTTCCTCAAAAATTTAAAAATAGAACTACCCTATAACCAGAAATTGCATTACTAGGTATTCATCCAAAGTATACAAAAATGCTCATTCAAAGGGGCACATGTACCCCAGTGTTTATAGCAGCACTATCAACAATACCCAAATTATGGAAAGAACCCAAATGTCCACCAAATGATGAATGGACAAAGAAGATGTGTGTGTCTGTGTGTGTATACAATATATATATAATGTGTGTGTACATATATATGTATGATATATATAATACATATATACATACATACACACACACCCACAATGGAATATTAATAGACAAAAAGAATGAAATGTTGCCACTTGCAACAACATGGATGGAACTAGAGTGTATTATGCTAAGTGAAATAAGTCATTCAGAGAAAGACAGACATCATGATTTCACTCGTGGAATTTAAGAAACAAAAAAGATGAACATAGGGGAAGGGAAGGAAAAATAAGATGAAAAGAGAGAGGGAGGCAAACCATAAGAGACTCTTAAATACAGAGAAGAAACTGAGGGTTGCTGGAGGGGTGTTGAGTGGGGGGATAGGCTAAATGGGTGATGGGCATGAAGGAGGGCACTTGTTGGGATGAGCACTGGGTGTTTTACCTAAGTGATGAATCACTTAATTCTACTCCTGAAATCATTATTACAATATATGTTAACTAGCTTGGATTTAAGTAAAATTTAAAAATTAAAAAATAAAATGTAGAAAAATACTGAAAAAGACTGCTGTGGATTAAAATCAGAAAATATATTGTTACGGGAATGTGTGTAGAATGAGATTTCCTTTATTCTTCACAATTCAGGGAATGTATAACACAGCCTGACATTACTTGCAAGTCAAAAAATGGTAGTTATCATTGAAATTATTCTATCACAGTATAAGTTTCACACCGAAGTTCTATTTTACCTTGTAGTTTTAGGTTGAAATATTTTTAAGTCTGCAGCATACACTAATTCCAAAGCCATTTAGAGTTAAATAAGAGTAGTTGAGCACAGTTCTTCCAACCATTTAAAAATGTAAATACCATTTTTAATTCAAGGACTATACAAAAGGCAAGCTATATTTGGCCTCTAGGCCATACTTTATGGATGCCTGCTCTATAAAGTCTTATATTCCCAGTAAATAAGTGCCTGGTTCCCCCAAACTTGCAACCAGTAAATATTCCTTTTCATAATTTAATTCCAATGTAGTTAACATATACTATTAGTTTCAGGTGTACAATATAGTGATTCATTAATTGTATATATTACAGGTGCACATCGTGACAAGTGTACTCTTAATCCCCTTCATATCTTTCACCCATCCCCCCCCACACACACCTCCCCTCTGGTAACCATCAGTTTGTTTTCTATAGTTAAGTGTCTGTTTCTTGGTTTGTCTCTTTTTTTCTTTGTTCATTTGTTTTCTTTCTTAAATTCCAAATGTAAGTGAAATCATAGGATATTTCTCTTTCTCTTATTTCACTTACCATTACACTCTATAGTTCCATTCATGTCATTGTAAATGGCAAGATTTAATTGTTTTTTGCCATTGAATAATATTCTGTTATATTATGTACCACATCTTTATCTGTTAATCAGTTGATAGACACTTGGGCTCCTTCCATATCTTAGCTATTGTAAATAATGCTGCAATAAACATAGAGGTGTATGTATCCCTTTGAATTAGTGTTTTTTGCATTCTTTGGGTAAATACCCAGTAGTGTGTCTGTGAGATCATAGGGTAGGTATATTTTTACCTTTTTGAGGAAACTCCATACTGTTTTCCACAGTGGTTCCACTAGTTTGCATTCCCACCAACAGTGCAAGAGGGTTCCTTTTTCTCCACATCTTCACCAAAACATGTTGTTTCTTATGTTGTTGATTTTAGCCATTCTGACAGGTGTTAAGGTCATTGTGGTTTTGATATGCATTTCCCTGATGATGACTGGTGTTGAGCATCTTTTCCTGTGTCTGTTGGCCATCTGGATGTCTTTTTTGGAGAAATGTCTGTTTATATGTTCTGCCCAATTTTAAAGTGCATTATTTGTGTTTTCTGGTGTTGAGTTGCAAAAGTTCTTTATATATTTTGGACACTAACCTGTATCACATATGTTATTTGTAAATATCTTCTCCCATTCAGTAGGTTGTCTTTTAGTTTTGTTGATTGTTTCCTTTTCTGTGCAAAAGCTTTTTATTTTGATGTAGTCCCAATGGTTCATTTTTGCCTTTCTCTTGCCTCAGGAGACATACCTAGAAAAATGTTGTTATTGCCCATGTCAGAGAAATCACTGCCTGTGCTCTCTTCTAGGATTTTGTGTGTGTGTGTGTGTGTGTTTTGAGGTCTCACATTTCAGGTTTTTAATACCTTTAACTTTATTTTAGTGTATCCAGTTTCATTCTGTTGCATGTAGCAGTCCAGTTTTCCGAGCACCACTTATTGAAGAGACTGTCTTTTTCTAATTGCATATTCTTGCTTCCTTTGTTGAAGACCATATAAACTTGGGTTTATTTCTGGGCTCTCTATTCCATGCATCTATGTGTCTGTTTTTGTGCCGGTACCATATTGTTTTGATTCCTACAGCTTTGTAATATATCTTCAAATCTGGGATTGTAATACCTCCAGTTTTGTTCTTTGACAGTTTTGCTTTGACAATTCAGGGTTATCTTTTGTGGTTACATACCAATTTTAGGATTATTTGTTCTAGTTCTGTGAAAGATGATGTTGGTATTTTTATCAGGATTGTAAAAAATCTGTAGACCACTTTGAGTAGTATGGATATTTTAACAATATTGGTTCTTCCACTCCATGAGCATAAAATCTTTCCATTTGTTTGTGCCGTCTTCAATTTCTTTCATCAGTGTTTTGTACTTTCAAGAGTACGCGTCTTTTACTTGCTTGGTTAAGTTTACCTTTAGGTATTCTTTTTGCTGCAATTATAAATAGGATTTTTTTTCTTAATTTCTTCTTCAGCTACTACATTATTAGTGTATAAAAATGTATTAGATTTTGCTTTATCAAATGAATTATCAAAATGTGTATTGATTTTGTGTCCTGTGACCTTACTGAATTCATTTATCATTTCTAGTACTTTTTTTTTTTGGTAGAGTCTTTAAGGTTTTCTATGTATGGTATCATGTTATCTGCAAATAGTGTCAGTTTTACTTCTTCCTTACCAACTTGGATGCCTTTTATTCCTTTTTCTTCTCTGATTGCTGCAGCAAGGACTTCCAGTGCTATTAAATAAAAGTGGTGAGGGTCGACTTGTTCCTGATTTTAGGGGAAAAGCTCTTAGTTTTTCCACAATTGAATATGATGCTAGCTGTGGGTTTTTTCATATATGACCTTTATTATGTTCTCCCAAACCTACTTTGTTGAGGAGTTTTATCATGAATGGATGTTATACTTTGTCAAATGTTTTTTCTGCATCTATTGATTATGTAGTTTGTATCCTCTCTTGTTGATGTGATGTATCACACTGATTGATTTGCAAATATTGAACCACAGTTGCAGTACAGGAATAAATCTCATTTGATTAAAGTGAATGATTTTTTAATGTATTGTTGGATTCAGTTTGGTGATATTTTGTTGAGGATTTTTGCACCCGTGTATCAGAGATACTGGCCTATAGTTCTCTCTTTTTTTTTTTTTTTTTTTTTTGTAGTGTCTTTTCTGGTTTTGGTATCAGGGTAATGGCAGTCTCATAAATGAATTTGGAAGCTTTCCTTCCTCTTCTCTTTTTGGAATAGTTTGAGAATATGTATTAACTTTTCTTTAAATATTTGGTAGAATTCACCTGCTAGGTGTCTGGTCCTGGACTTCTTTTTGCTGGGTGTCCTCTGATTACTGATTCTATTTCATTACTGGTAATTAGTATTTTCAAATTTTCTGTTTCTTCCTGATTCAATTCAATTTCTAGGAATCTATCCATTTCTTCTAGATTATCCAACTTGTTGGCATATAATTTTTCATAATCTCTTATAATTCTGTTTCTTTGGTGTTCATTATTATTTCTCTTCTTTCATTTATGATTTTATTTATTTGAGTTCTCTCTCTCTCTTTTTGATGAGTCTGGCCAAAGGGTTATCAATTTTTTAAAAATCTTTTCAGAGAACCAGCTCCTGGTTTCATTGATCCTTTTTTTTTTTTTTTTTAAGTTTCTATTTCATTGATTTCTGCTCTCATCTTTATTATTTCCTTCCTTCTGCTGGTTTGCAGTTTTGTTTGTTCTTTTTATGGCTCTGTTAGGTGTAAGTTTAGGTTGTTTATTTGAGATTTTTCTTGCTTCTTGATTAAGCCTGTATTGCTATAAACTTCCCTTATAGAACAGCTTTTGCTTCATCCCAAAGATTTTGGAACATTGTATTTTCATTTCACTTGTCTCCCTGTGATTTTTGATCTCCTCTTTGATATTTTTGTTGACCCATTCATTGTTCAATAGCATTAAATAATCCAATAAGTAGCATGTTATTTAACCTCCATATATTTGTGTTCTTTCAGATGTTTTTCTTGTGTTTGATTTCTAGTTTCATAGCATTGTAGTCAGAAAAGATGCATCGTATGACTGATCTTTTTGAGATTGTTTAGACTTGTTTTGTGGCCTAACATACTCCATTCTGAACATTGTTCCATCTGCACTTGAAATGAGTGTGTATTCTTGTATTATAGGATGGAATGTTCTGGGTAGATCTCTTAGATCTCTCTGGTCCAATGTGTCATTGAAAGCCACTGTTTCCTTGTTGATGTTTTGTGTGGATGATCTATCCATTGATGTAAGTGGGTTGTTAAAGTCCTCTATTATTATTGTATTACTATTGATCACTTTCCTTGTTTGTTATTAGCTGCTTTATGTATTTGGGGCTGCGATGTTGGGTGTATAAATATTTGCAATTATTTTATCTTCTTTTTGGATTATTCCTTTTATGATTATATAGTCCATTTTCCTTTATTACAGTCTTTGGTCTAAAGCCCACTTTGCCTTGTATAAATATTGCTACCCCAGCTTTCTTTTCACATCCTTTTGCATAAGTGCTTTTCTATCCTTGCACTTCCAATCTGCATGTGTCTTTAGGTCTGAAATGAGTCCCTTCTGTGTAGCATATAATGGGCCTTGCCTTTTTTATCCATTCCATCAACTCATGTCTTTTGATTGAAGCATTTAGTCCATTTACATTCAAAGTAATTATTGATAAGTATGCATTTTGTTACTTGTCTTATGGTTGTTTTTGTAGTTCTCTGTTCCTTTGTTCTCTTGCTCTCTTCTGTCACAGTTTGCTGGCTTTCTTAGTGATAAGCTTGGACTCCTATTTATTTTGTGCATATTTGTTAACGGTGTTTGATTTGTGGTTACCATTAGGTTTATATATAACATCTTATGTATATAGCAGTCTATCTTCAGTTGATAGTCCCTTAAGTTTGAACCATTCTAAAAGCACTAAATTTTTTATCTTTTTCCAGCCCCATTTTATGAATATCATTTCCTACTTTACACCTTTTTATTCTGTGAGGCTCTTGACCAAT
The DNA here is from genome assembly GCF_018350215.1 of Panthera leo. Taxonomy (NCBI): domain Eukaryota; kingdom Metazoa; phylum Chordata; class Mammalia; order Carnivora; family Felidae; genus Panthera; species Panthera leo. The sequence continues at coordinate 80,888,539 of NC_056681.1, read as the reverse complement.
TTTTATAGATACATTTAATTTTACTGTTTTTTTGCTTCCTACTTTTCTTACTCTTGCTTATGATCTTTCCATTCAGAGTCCCTTTAACGTTTATCGCAGGGCTGGTTTAGTAGTGATGAATTCCTTTAATTTTTGTTTGGGAAATTCTCTCCTATTTTTTAAAAAATTTTTAATGTTGATTTATTTTTGAGAGAGAGAGACAGCGTGAGCAGAGGAGTGGCAGAGACAGAGGGAGATACAGAATCTGAAGCAGACTCCAGGCTCTGAGCTATCAGCACAGAGCCCAGCACGGAACTCAAATTCATAAACCGCGAGATCATGACCTCAGCCAAAGTCAGACACTTAACCAACTGAACCACTCAGGCACCCCAAATTCTCTCCTTCTGAGTGATTATTATGTTGGATAGAGTATTCTTGGCTGCAGGTTTTTTCTTAGAACTCTGAATATATCATCCCTTCTGACCTACAAAGTTTCTACTGAAGAAGTCAGTCATAGAGAATTTCCCTCATATGTAACTGTTTTCTTTTGCTGCTTTTAAAATTTCTCTTTTGCTGCTTTTTGCCATTTTAATTACTATGTGTCTTGGTGTGGACCTCTTTGGGTTAATTTTGTTGAGGGATCTCTGTGCCTCCTGCATCTGGATTTCTGTTTCCTTTCCCAGATTTGTGGAGTTTCTTGCTATTATTTCTTCAAATAAATTTTCTGCCTCCTTTTCTCTCTCCTCAGGGATCACTATAATGCAAATGTTATTATGTTTGATGGTGTTCCTGACAGGTTCCCTTAGTCTGTTTTCTTTCTTTTTTAAATTTTATTTATTTTGAGAAGCAGAGAGAGACAGAGACAGAGAACGTGCATGTGAGTGGAGGAGGGCAGAGAGAGAGGGAGAGAGAGAGAACCCCAAGCTGTCAGCCTGGAGCCTGGTAGCACCTGGCTAGATTTGTGGCACAGCTTTGGATGGGCTCCTGCCAAGGGCATACTGGAGAAGGAAATTCTGCAGTAGAGTATGGGGGCAGGGCACATGGTGCCAGCATGGTCCTTGCCATCTGCTAAGGGAGAGGACCTGCAGCCACCTGGGAAAACTTGCCAAGACTGGCAGGGTTGGGGGTGAGGGGTGCAAATCTGCAGAAGTGCACTGGGGCAGGGTGCACTGTTAGTAAGCTAGGTGGAATGTGTTGGTGCTGTGCTGGCTTCTGAAGCGTGTCCATGTATTTAGGCTCGGGAGCAGGGGAGAGAAATGGTTCCCAGCAGCTCTTTTGTTCTTGGAGAAGTTTCCCAAAGATCCCTGCCCCTCCAGCACATGCTCTGAGATTAGTAAATAAATCTATTTCCCTTCATACCTCAGGCATTTTTCAAACTGCTGCTTCTATGCTGTATCTCAGTAGGTCTGTTTGTAGAGCAGGAACTCAGTTCCCTGTTGTCCTCCCTGCTCTCCCAGAACTAAGCCCACAGATTCTTTAAAGTTCTAGGTGTTAAGCCCCACTGACTTTCAAGTTAGGCCCCTTTAGTTTTCAAAAGCAAATGTTATGGAGATTTTGTCTTCCCAGCATGAGTCCCCTGTGCCTGGGGTGCCTGGTGTGGAGATCTGGTCCATTCTCCTCTCAATGCCTGCAGCATTCCTCCCTCCTGTGGATAGTCCCTTGGGTTCCTTGGGCTCCTGACAACATCTCCACCTTTCCTGCCCTCTTTGATGTGGCTTCTTCTCTGCATTTACCTGTGGAGAGTCTGTTCTGTTAGTCTTTGGGTCTGACATTTTCTGGGCTATTGACACTGATGTGGGTGTTACCCAGTTGTATCCATGGGCGAGGTGAGTTTATGATTTTCCTACTCTGCCATCACCTCCAGAAGATGGTTCTGGTTACTCTGCAACCAGTAAATATTCTTAATTTTTAAAAATGTAAACAATTTGAAATTATATCTTTTCTACTTACATTTATTTGAATATTAATAAAGTGAAGCATCTTTTCATGATTATAGGCCATTTATATTTTTTCATTATTAACTGTTCATATTCTTTTTACACTTTTATTGCAATAAAATTTCCATTCCAGCCGTCTTTTTGCACATCAAAAATAGTTCAGAATCCTTTTTACTGGCTATATCTACTTTAGTATTATTTTATACTGCTTTCTCCCACACATCCAAGACTCCTTCCATATTCAGACATTTCATTGCCTAACAGAACTGTGTTTTTGAAGTTTCTCTACATATATGCACCAGATATTAACTGGTACATTTTCTCTATTTTCCCTCCTACCATAACTCTTATTTGTCCTTCAAGACTCAGATCAAGGATCAGTGCATCCTCTTGACTCCACAGCAAATATCTGTGGAAATACCTGTTATAAAACCTATCACATGTTATATAACTAACTGTTGTTCACAATGGTCTGTCTCCCTACTGGGCTCGCAGCTTCCAGAGACATGAAATTGTAATTGATCTCTGTATTCTAGAATAGTGCCTGACACTTAGTAGGCACTGATTATCTGCTGACTGCCTGAGTTCAAGATAATTACTATATTTGTAATGTTAACAAAGTTGTATGTGTCAGACACATAAATGTCAGAAATTTTTGTAGTAGTATTTCTTATAAAATGCTTAGCATTTTGTATGATGTGCAACAGAATTTTGTAGAAGCCATCTCCGATATTAAAATCTCACCAAAGAACATAGCAATAAAAGTTTTCATTTCCTGATAAAACTGAGTATGTCAAACATTTGGTTTAAAAACTTACCTTTTTCCCTGGAGACTTAAAACAATTTATTTAAATAACTGCTATTAGGTATAGTTATAATCTACAATTCAAGAAAATTTGCTTATACTGGGAAAGAAAACTGAGAGAATTAAAACGCAAAAAAATATTTATCAGCCATGTCTGTTTTGTAATCTGAACAGTAAGCTCTTTTGTTCAAAGTCTTTGTAAGTTGACCAAGATTCATTTGGATTAATCCTTTATTTTGCTTTATTTCCAAAGGACATCCATTACTTTGCACTAGATAAGGGTGAATTGGCACTGGCTGAAGTGGCAAGAAAAAGAGCTAGTGACATTGATGCAGAATCAATAACCTCTGGAGTTGGTAAGAATTAATGCTGTTTTTTTTTAAGTGCTTTTTGTTTCAATCAATACTCGTTCAGTATCATTTATATTTATGTTTGTAGGGCACGGTTGGTTAATTTGAATTACTTTCTTTAAAAAGAAAGAAACTTTAAAAAAGAATTAAGCCTGGGTAAATAGTACAATATAGATATATAAGTTGGAACTGTGATGACATAAAAATTAATAATCACTGATTAATCATCACTTGGCAAAAAGTCAGAAGTACACTGTTCTTCTCATAAGATTTTTGAGGAAGAGTTTATTACCATCAGTGCTGTTATTAATATTAGCCAATACAGAAAGTTCTATAATCCTTTATTTGTACACATAAACATGTCAGATATATTTTGAGATATCAAAATACTTATACAAAGTATTTCACATGGGATTTTAGGTTTAATGGATGACTTGTTTTAATTTAGAAGCCACTAAAGTCATTTTACAGTATAGTCTTCCAAAGAAGACAAATCAGAAGCCTAAACTTAATCTAAAGGTCCATTCAAAACTTTTAATACAGAAAAATGATAGTTTTTAAAATTATTCTAATACCAAGATAAGCTTCCTTTCTGACACTCAGTAATGTGTCTCAATGTGGAAGTATTGACCTGTGGACATCCCAATTCCTATTCTTCCTGGTATTTACTATTCCTAGATTAGGCAAAGGACCCTGAGAATTGTAACATAGTTCATTTCTTTGTGGAATTCCTATGAAACAAGTAAGTTTTAATATATCTCCACTTTGTAAATTGCTTCAAATTATTACAACAAGACTCTCCATTGATTGATCATCTTTGTTTTTATAATGCTGTTTGCAGCCCAAAGGAGTAATTCTATTGCTTCTAACAGTGGAGGCCACTTTTGCATTTTAGAGAAATTTAAAGTTACTAAGCCTGAAAAGGAATGTGAAAAAATTATCCAAAATTTCAGAAAAAAAAAAAAAAACTCCACTAGTCACCAAAATGCTTCCTATGCTCTCTGTATTCTTTGATTAGACTGCTGTGGCCAGCTGAAACTTCTTAGCCAAAGAGCTTGGTTGATGTTGTTCCCTTTTTGAGCCCTGCCTCATTTCAATGAAGAGCAAATATCTCTTCATTGAAACCCTGTTCCTCCCCACTTCTCAGCCTTTTTTTCAGGCCTCACCTTTTGACCTCTATTACTCTCCCTTGACAAAGATACCATTCAGTAACAATAGTTAACTATCAAGAGGTGAACTTCTCAGATTGTTCTGCTCCACTTTTATTCTAGAAAACTGGGGTGACTCCCACTCACAATTCCAAAAGGAATTAGGAAAGCATCTCTAATTTCTTTATTGTAGTTTTTGTCTAATTTTTCCATATAGCCCACATCATGCTGGGGAAAGCTAATTTTCTCTCAGATTCCTTCAATTTAATTCAACTATGCTCCCTCAAACTTTTCTGAAAGCAGAAAATAATTAAGTTTTTGGCTTGCAAAAGTGTTCTTTGATGCAAGCAAGGGGGTAAATTATGTAAAATATCAAGAATATTTAAGTATAAGTAGTTCAGTCTACATGGAAGAGTCTGTAAAAAATTATCACATGTAGTAGCTGTCAACATAAGTAAAAGAGTTGCCAAAGGAGAAGTTGAATAATAATAATCTCAACAATTTGAAAATTTTTTATTTAAATTTTTTATTCCAGTACAACATGCATACAGAAAAGCACACAAATCATGAATATAGGACTCAATGAATTTTCACAAGGTAAACATCCTGGGGTACCTGGGTGGCTCAGGTCATGATCTTGCAGTTCCTGGGTTTGAGCTCCGTGTCAGGCTCTGTGCTGACAGCTCAGAGCCTAGAGCCTGCTTCGAATTCTGTGTCTCCCCCTCTCTCTATGCCTCCCCCACTCATACTCTCTTTCTCTCTCTCAAAAATAAGTAAACATTAAAAAAAACCCAACAAACACATCCTTGTGACCATTATCCAGACCAAGTAACATACATTACCAAGACCACACAAGCTATCTCCTATCCATTTTTAGATACTACAGTCCAGCCCAACTATCTTTACTATGACACTATATATTAGCTTTACCTTTCTTTCAAATTTTAAATAAGTGGAATATATATTATTTTTTTGTATTTGGGTTCTTTTATTCAACTTTGTGAGGATCTTTTATATTGTATATAATTGTAATTCTTTCATTCATATTGCTATATAATAGTATTCCAATATATGAACATATATAAGTTTATTCATTCTATGCCAGGTATTTGAGTTCTTTCAAGTTTGGGGTTTATTGTGAATAGTGTTGCTGTGAACATACTTGTGTTTGTCTTTTAACAGATATATCCACAGGGTATGTGCTTTAACGTGGATTTGCTGGAACACAGGCTATATTCATATGCTCAGCTTTAGTAGTAGTATAGGTGAGGAAAATGTAAGCCTCTGTCCTTCAAGGTTTTTCCAGTTGGATTGAAAATCACATTTTCATAAGCCTGATTAATAGAAACTCAAACAAATTTAAATAGTATATATACTTCCTGTATACATGGAAGAGACCCAGGAAAACTGAGTAACTCCCCAAAATAGCTGAAGCCATCACCTTAAATACCATCTCCATCTAAAAACAAAAGATGATGTTGTGTGTACAGGGTCAGCACATAACAGAAGGTTACCAGAAAAAGCATGGTAAAAAAAAAAAAAAGGCTGAAGTTGTCATGCAGATTTAATAAGTTCATGCCTTCTCCACTGATAAATGTCTAGACATTTAAGAGTCCTCCCCTTCTTCCTGATACTGAGGGAGATACCCTTACAAATGGAGATTTCCTTTATACATGTAAATGTCTCCTAAGGAAGGGAAACTTGGGTTTCAGAGTTTTTCTTGTGTCTACAGTTTCTTTAAAAATAACTAGGTTAGGGGCGCCTGGGTGGCTCAGTCAGTTGAGCATCCGACTTCGGCTCAGGTCATGATCTCGCACCTTGTGAGTTTGAGCCCCGCGTCGGGCTCTGTGCTGACAGCTCAGAGCCTGGAGCCTGCTTCTGATTCTGTGTCTCCCTGTCTCTCTGCCCCTCCCCCACTCACACTCTGTCTCTCTCTCCTTCAAAAATGAATAAACATTAAAAAAAATAAAAAATAACTAGGTTAGAATAATCAATATGTGAAAGATGCATATCTTTTTTTTCAAAAAAATATATATGTATGTATGTGTGTGTGTGTATATATATATATATATATATATATATATATATATATGTAAGTTTTTATTTAAATTCCAGTTAACATACAGTATAATATTAGTTTTAGGTGTACAATATAGTGATTCAGCACTTCCATACATCACCCAGTACTCATCACAGCAAGGGCACTCTTTAATCCCCATCACCTGTGTAACCCATCCTTCCACCCACCTCTCTGGTAACCATCAGTTCTCTATATTTAAGAGCTGGTTTCTTGGTTTGCCTCTCTTTTTTTTCCTCCTTTGCTTGTTTGTTTTATTTCTTAAATTCTACATATGAGTGAAATCATATGCTATTTGTCTTTTTCTGACTGATTTATTTTGCTTAGCACAATATTCTAGCTCTATCCACATCTTTGCAAATGGCAAGTTTTCATTCTTTTTTGTGGCTGAGTAATATTCCGTTTTATATGTATACAACACCATACAACACTATTACAGTACCACTGACTATATTCTCTGTATTGTACCTTTCATCCCATGACTTATTCAATCTGTAATGGAAGCCTGTACCTCCCACTGCCCCTTTAGTCCTCCCCCATCACACCCCCTCTGGCAACCCTAAGTTTCTTTTCAATAATTATGGGCCTGTTTCTGCTTTTTGTTTGTTTTTTAGGTTGCGTATATGAGTGAAATCATATGGTATTTATCTTCCTATGTCTGGCTTATTTTACTAAGCATAATATCCTCTAGGTCCATCCATGCTGTCTCAAATGGCAAGATCTCACTCTTTTTTATGGCTAATATTCCATTGTGTGTGTGTGTATGCCACATTATCTTTGTCCATTCATCTACCAATGCACACTGTGTTATTTCCTATCTTGACTACTGTAAATAATGCTGCAATACACAGGGGTACATATATTTTTTCAGATTAGTGTTTTCATTTTCTTTGGGTAAATACCAAGTCGTGGAATTACTGGATTGTATGGTATTTTTAATTTTTTGAGAAACATCCATAGTTTTCCACAGTGGCTACAACAATTTACAATCTCACCAAGAGTGCATGAAGGTTCCTTTATCTCTACATCCTTGCCAACATGTATTTCGTGTTATTTTGATTCAAGCCATTCTGACAGGTATATGGTGATATCTCATTGTGGTTTTGATTGCATATTCCTCCTGACTAGTAATGTTCAGGTCCATTTTATGTACCTGTTGGCCATCTGTTTGTCTTCTTTAGAAAAATGTCTATTCATGTAGGTACTCTTCCCACTTTTTAATTGGATTGATTCATGGGGTTTTTTTTTTTGGTGGTGGGTTGTATACATTCTTAATATATTTTGACTATTAATTTCTTATTAGATGGATCATTGCAAATATCTAATCTCATTCAGTAGGTTGCTTTTTGTTTTGTGGATGATTTCCTTTGCTGTGCAGTAGCTTTTTATTTTGGTGTAGTCCGAACAGTCTGTTTTTGCTTTTGTTTCCCTTGCCTGAGGAGACAGGTCAAGAAAGATATTGCTAAGGCTGATAGTCAAAGAAATGACTACCAGTGTTTTCTTCTAAGAGTTTTATGGTTTTAGGTTTAACATTTAGGTCTTTAATCCAGTTTAAGCTTATTTTTTTTTGGTATGCTGTAAGGAGTCCAGTTTCATTCTGTTGCATATAGCTGTCCTGTTTTCCTAGCACCGTTTGTTGAAGAGACTGTCTTTTCTCCATTGTATATTGTTGCCTCTTTTGTTGGAGATTAATTGACCATATACGTGTGAGTTTATTTCTAGACTGTCTATTCTGTGTCATGGATTGTATATCTCTTTTTATGTCAGTACTATACTGTTTTGATTCTTACAGCTTTGTAGTAGATCTTGAAATCTGGGATTGTGATACTTTTAGCTTTGTTTTTTCCCAAGATTGCTTTGGCTACTTGGGACCTTTTGTGGCTCCCTACCAATTGTGGATTATTTGTTCTAGTTCTGTGCAAAAAAGCTGTTGATATTGATAGGGATTGCATTGAATCTGTAGATTGCTTTGGGTATCAGGGACATTGAACAATATTGGTTCTTCCAATCCATGAGCATGGAGTATCTCCATTGTGTCACCTTCAGTTTCATTCAATGTTTTATAAGTTTTCACAGTACAGATCTTTTATCTCCTTGCTTAAGTTTCTTTACAGGTACAGTATTTTTTTTAGTGTCATTTTTTTTTTAAATATCACTTTCTGCTACTTATTAGTATATAGAAATGGATCTGATTTCTGTGTATGAACTTTATGTCCTGCAACTTTACTGAATTCATTTATCATTTCTAGTAGTTTTTTTGGTGGAGTCTTTAGGGTTTTGTAATAGCATCTGTAAATGGCAATATTTTACCTTCTTCCTTACCAATTTGGATACCTTTTATTTCTTTTTCTTGTCTGACTGCTCTATGACCAGTACTGTGTTCAATAAAGTGGAGAGAGTGGACATCCTAGTCTCATTTGTGATCTTAGAGGAAAAGCTTTTCCTTTCACCATTATGATGTTAGCTGTGGGTTTTCATATATGGTGTTTATTATGTTGTGGCATATTCCCTATAAGCCCACAGTGTTGAGAGTTTTTATAAGAAACGTTGACTTTTGTCAAATTCTTTTTTTTACATCTATTGAGATGATCATATGATTTTTATCCTTCATTTTAGATTTTCTGATGCTTCCTTATTGAGTTCGGAAGACTGTATGTTTCTAGGGATTTATCCATTTCTTCTAGGTTGTCCAATTTGTTGGCATATAATTTTTCATTGTAGTCTCTTAATAACCTTTTGTATTTCTGTAGTATTTTGTTACATCTCATCTTTCATTTCTCTATTTATTTGGATCCTCTCTTTTTCTTTTCCTGATGAGTGTGGCTAAAAGTTTATCAATTTTGTTGCTCTTTTCAAAGAACCAGCTCTGGGTTTCATTGATCTTTTCCATTGTTTTCTTTTTTTTTTTTTTTTAAGTCTCTACTTCATATATTTCTGATCTGATCTCTATTATTTCTTTCCTTCTACTCATTTTAGGTTTTGTTCTTCTTTTTCTAGTTCCTTCTAGTTGTAAGTTACCCTGAGATTTTTCTCATTTCTTGATGTCTCTCAGTATCAGTATAAATTTCCCTCTTAAAACTGTTTTCATTGCATCTCAGTGGTTTTGAGCCATTGTGTTTTCATTTTCACATTTATTTCCATGTATTTATTTCCTCTTTGATTTTTTTATTAACCAGTTGTTTGGAACGTGTTGTTCAGCTTCCGCATGTTGGTGTTTTTCCAGTTTTTTTCCAGATTGATTTCTAGTTTCATACTGTTATGGTCAGAAGAGATGCATATGTCAACCTTCCATATATTTATTGAGATTTATTTTGTGGCCTAAATTGTAATCTATCAGAAAATGTTCTGGGATAGATTACACTTGAAAAGAATGTGTATTCTGTTGGTTTGAGTGGAATGTTCTGTATATATCTGTTAAGTCCATATAGGCTAATTTGTTTTCTATTTTTTTTAATCTTTACTTATTTTTGAGAGAGAGAGAGAGAGAGAGCGTGAGTGGGGGAGAAACAGAGTGGGAGACACAGAATCTGAAGCAAGGTCCAGGCTCTGAGCTGTCAGCACAGAGCCCGATGTGGAGCTTGAACCCACAAACCACGAGTTCATGACCTTAGTACAAAGTTGGACACCACCCAGGTACCCCCGGTCTAATTTGTTTTTTAAAGACACTTTTTTTCTTTTTTTTCTTTTACAAGTTTTTAAGTTCCAACTAGTTAACATTACAGTACAATATTAGTTTCAGGTGTAGAATTGAGTGATTCATCACTTACATACAACACCCAGTGCTTATCACAACTGCCCTCCTTAATACCCATTGCCTGTTTAACCTCCCAACTCCCCTCCAGTAACCATCTTTTTTTTCCTCTGTTAAGACTCTGTTTCTTGGTTTGCCTCTTTCCCCTCTACCCATGTTCATTTGTTTTGTTTATTAAATTCCACATATGAGTGAAATTGTGCTATTTGTCTTTCTCTGACTTATTTCACTTAGCATAATACTCTCTAGCTCCATACACATCGTTGCAATTGGCAAGATTTCATTATTTTTTATGGCTGAATAATATTTTATTGTATTTACATATACCACCTCTTATTTATCCATTCATTAGACATTTGGGTTCTTTCCCTAATTTGAGTATTGTTATAATGCTGCTATAAACATCGGGTTACATGAACCCCTTCAAATTAGTATTTTTGTATCCTCTGGGTAAATACTTAGTAGTGAAATTGCTGGATTGTAGGGTAGTTCTATTTAACTTCTTGAGGAACCTCCATACTGTTTTCCAGAGTGGCTGCACCAGTTTGCATTCCCACCAACAAAGACACTGTTTTCTTATCAATATTCTGTGTGTATGTTCTATCCTTGGATGTAAGTGAGATATTAAATTTTCTTATATTTTGTATTACTGTCATCATCTCCCATTATGCCCATTAAATGTTTCCTTATGTAGTTAGGTCCTCCAATGTTGGATGCATAGATATATGCTCTGGCTAGACTGATCCCTTTATCATTATAAACTACCCTGCTTTGTTTCATGATGTAATCTTTTTTTGAAGACTATTTTGTCTGATATATGTTTTTCCATCTTTGTATTTTCAGTCCATATGTGTATTTCAGTCTCAAGTGGGTCTCTTTTAGGCAGCCTCTGAGCCCTGTTGTTTGTTGTTGTTGTTTAATCCATTCCACAAACCTGTGTCTTTTGATTTGAGCATTTAGACCATTTGCATTTATAGTAATTATTGATAGGTATGTACTTACTGCCATTTTGTTAATAATTTTCTGGTTGTTTTTGTAGTTCTTCTTTATTTCTCTCTTCTTCTTCTTTCTTTTTGTGATTGATAGCTCTCTTTAGTGTCATGCTTGTCATTCTTTGTTTCTTGAGTCTTTAATATAGGTATGAGTTTGTGGTTACCATGAGGCTCACCCTATGCATATGGCAGTCTATATTAAGTTCATGGTAACTTAAGTTCAAACACATTCTCAAAGCACTATTTTATTGCCCCCTTCCATGTTTTAAGTATATGTTATTAGATATTAAAATTTTTTAATTCATATATTTCTTCTAATTATGGCCTTTTATTTGCCACTTAAAGAAGTCTATTTAACATTTCCTGTAAGGCTGGTTTAGTGGTCATGAACTTTTTAAAACTTTTGTTTGTCTGGAAAATTCTCCCCAATTCTGAATGATACCTTGTTGGATAGAGTATTGCCAGTTTCAGGTTTTTCCCTTCTAGCACTTTGAATATATGATGCCACTTCCTTCTGACCTGCAAAGTTTCTGCTGAAAAATCAGCTGTTAGCCTTGTGGAGTCCATTGTATATAATGGTTTCCTTTTCTCTTGCTTCCTTTAAAATTCTCTAATCTTTGACATTTTAAATGTTATATGTTGTGGTATGGACCTCCTTGGGTTCATGTTGTTTGGAACTGTCTGTGCTTTCTGAACCTGGATGTCAGTTTCCTTCTCCAGGTTAGAGAAGGTTTCATCTATTTCTTCAAATAAGGTTTCTACCCCTTTCTTTGTCTCTGTTCTCCTTCTGGGACCCCTATACTGTGAATCTTTGTTCACTTGATATTATCTAAGAGATCCCTTAACCTCTTCTCATTTACTAAAATTCTTTTATTCTTTATGCTGTTCAGATTGGGTGCTTTCCATTACTCTGTCTTCCAGATCACTGAACCATTCTTCTGCATCCACAAAACCATTGATTCCCTCCAGTATATTTTTCATTTCAGTTAGTGTATTCAGCTCTGATTGTTTCTTTCTCATATTTTCTATCTCTTGTTGCAGATCTCAGTTCTTCCATGCTGCTCTTCAGTAGAGTGAACATCTTTATGATCATTACTTTAAGTTCTTTATTGAGCTTATTGCTTGCTGCTTATAGTTTTTTTTTTTTTCTGAAGTTTTTGTCTTGGTCTTTCATTTGGGGCATATTTTTCTGTCTCCTGACTTTCTGTATTTTTGCTGACTTTCTGTAACTGTTTCTGTGTATTATGCTGAATAGCTGCTTCTTTTAAACTTAAAGGAATGGTCCTGTGTATGGTTGTACTCTGGGTAGGCTGTGTGTGCCTGGTAACTTTGGTTCACCAAAGGAATTCTGGTTTTAAGTATTTATTGAATGTAACTGACATATTAGTTTCAGATGTACAACAGTTATTCAACAATTACATTATGGAATGATAAGCATGGTAAGTGTAGTTACTCTGTCATCATGCAAACTTATTACAATATTAGTCACTATATTTCCTATATGCTTTTCATCCCTGTAACTTGTTTTACAACTGGAAGTTTGTAGTTCTTAATCTCCTTCACTTATTTTGATTGTCTCCCAATTTCTTGTGGCAACTACCCATTTCTTGTCAGTTTCTTTTGTTTGTTCAATAGGTTTGTTTTTTAGATTCCACATAAAAGTGAAATTATGTGGTATTTGTCTTTCTCTGTCTGACTTCACTTAGCATAATACCCTCTACGTACATTCATGTTTTCTCAAATGGCAAGTTATCATTCTTTTTTAGGGTTTTTATATTCCTTTGTGTATGTGTGTGTGTATACACATACACATACATGTGTGTATACACATACACATACACACAGTATATTTATCCATTCATCTATTGATGAACACTTGAATTTCTTCCATATCTTGGTTATTGTAAAAATGCTGCAAAAAAACAGAGGCCTGTTACTCTTTTAGAGTTACTGTTTTTACTTTCTTCATTTAAATACTCAGGTATGTAATTACTGGGTTGTATGCTATTTCCATTTTTAATTTTTTGATGAACCTCCATAGTGTTTCTCATAGTGGCTACACCAATTTACATCCCCACTTTACATGACTGTTCTCTTATCCACATCCTAACAAATACTTTTGTCTTTTTGATACTAGCCATTCTGTTTTGAAGTGATATCTCATTGTGGTTTTGCTTTTCATTCCCCTTGTGATTAGTGATGGTGGGCATCTTTTCATGTGTCTGTTGTTCATCAGTATGTCTTCTTTGGAAAAATGTCTATTCTCAGGTCCTTTACCCATATTTAATCAGATTATTTGAATTTTTTGGGGGGGGAGGTGGGTCATATGAGTTCTCTATATATTTTGGGTGTTAACCCTTTACTAGATACATCATTTACAAATAACTTCTCCTATTCAGTAGGTTCTCTTATATTTGTTGATGGTTTCCTACCCTGTGCAAAAGCTTTTTAGTTGGATGTCATCCAAGTTTTTTATTTTTGCTTTTGTGAGAAAAAATATTCTGAAAAATACTTCTAGGGCTGATGTCAAAGACCTTACTAGCTAGGTTTTCTTTGGGAAGCTTTATGGTTTCAGGTGTCACATTTAGGTCTTTCATCCATTTTGAGTTAATTTTTGTGTATGATGGGATAAACTGGCCCAGTTTCCTAGCAACATTTATTGAAGAGATTGTCTTTTCCTCATTATATATTCCTGCCTCTGTTGCCAAAGATTAATTGACCATATAAGTGAGAGTTTATTTCTGGACTCTCCATTCTGTTCCATGGATCCATGTGTCTATTTTTTGTGCCAATGCCATACTGTTTTGATTACTGTAGCTTTACAGTAATTTGAAATATGGGATTGTGATACTTCTAGCTTTGATCTTCCTCAAGATTACTTTGGCTACTTGGGGTCTTTTGTGGTTCTGTACATATTTTAAGATTATTCTAGTTCTGTGAAAAATATTATTAGTGTTTTGATGAGGATTTCACTGGGTATTATGGACATTTTAACAATACTGGTTCTTCCAATCCGTGAATATGGTATATTTTTCCATTAATTTGTGTCATCTTTAATTTCTTTTGTCAGTGTTTTGTAATTTTCAGAATGTAGGTCTTTCACATCTTTGGTTAAGTTTACTTGTACGTATTTTATTCTTTTTGCTGAAATTGTAAATGGGATTGCTTTCTTTTAATTCTAGAGAGAGAGAGATTGGGGGAAAGGGGAAGAGGGAGAGAGAGAGAATCTTAAGCAGGCTCTACACTCAGTGCAGAGCCCAACGCGGGGCTTGATCCCACAACCCTGGGATCATGAACTGAACCAAAATCAAGAGTTGGATGCTTGGGGCACCTGGGTGGCTCAGTAAGTTAAGCTTCCAACTTTGGCTTAGGCCATGATCTAATGGTCTGTGAGTTCAAGCCCCACGTTGGGCCCTGTCCTGACAGCTCAGAACCTGGACTCTGCTTCAGATTCTGTGTCTCCCTCTCTCTCTGTGCCTCCCCTGCTTGTGTTCTGTGTCTCTCAAAAATAAACATTAAAAAAGTTTTGTTTTTGTTTTTTTAAAAGGTGTCAGATGCTTAACTGATTGAGCCACCCAGGTGCCCCTGGGATTGTTTGCTTAATTTCTGTGACAGCTCTTTATTAGTGTATAGAAATACAGTAGATTTCTGTATATTGATTTTGTAGCCCTGGACTTTCCTACATTCATTCATTCTAATACATTTTTGGTGGAGATTTTAGGATTTTCTATATAGTATCAGCTGTAAATACTGAGTTTTACTTCTTCCTTACCAATTCAGGTATCTTTTATTTCTCTCTTGTCTAATTGCTGTGGCTACAAATTCCAGGACTATGTTGAATAAATTGAAAATGGATATCCTGGTCCTGCTCCTGATAATAGAGGTAAAGCTTTCAGCATTTCACTATTGAGTATGAGTTAGCTGTGGGTTTTTCATATATGGGCTTTGTTTTGTTGAGGTTGTTTTTCTATACCCACTTTGTTAAGAGTTTTTACCATGAGTGGATGTTGTATTCTGTCAGATGCTTTTTCTGCATCTTTTGGGATGATCATATGATTTTTTATCTTTCATTTTGTTAATCTGGTTTATCACATTGGTTGATTTATGATAGTTGAACCACTCATGCATCCCTGGAATAAATACTACTTGGTAATGCAAATGATCCTTTTAATGTTTTCAAATTTAGCTTGCTAATATTGGTTGAAGATGTTTGCATCGATGTTCATCAAGGAGTCAGTCTGAAATTTTCTTTTTGTTTGTAGTGTCTTTAGTTTTGGTATTAGAGTGATGCTGGCCTTATATGATGAATTTAGCAGTTTTCCTTCCTCTCCTAGGTTTTGGAAAAGTTCAAGGAGAGTAAATATTAATTCTTCTTTATTTGGTATAATTCACTGTGAAGCTATCTGGTTCCGGGCTTTTGTTTGTTGGGAGTTTTTTCTTTACTGATTCATTTCCATCACTAGTAATCAGTCTCAGATTTACTATTTGTTCCTGTGTGAGTTTTGGAAGATTATATGTTTCTAGGAATTTATCTGTTTCTCCTAGGTTGTCCAATTTGGTAGCATATAATTTTTCATAACATGCTCTTAAAATCCTTTATCTTGGTTTCAGTTGTTACAGCTCCTCCTTCATTTCTGATTTGAGTCCTCTTTTGTTCTTGATGAATCTGGCTAAAGGTATTTTGTTGATCTTTTCAAATAATCAGTTCCTGGTTTCATTGATGTTTCCTGTTGTTTTTTTAGTGTGTATTTTGCTTACTCCTTCTCTAATCTTTATTATTTCCTTCTTTCTACTAGCTTTAGACTTTGTTCTTTTTCTAACTCTTTTAGGGGTAAGGTTAGGTGGTCTGAAATTTTTGTTTCTTGTGGTAGGTCCATATCCATATGTAGCTCCCCTCTTAGAACAGCTTTTGCTTCATCCCAAAGATTTTGAACTGTGATGTTTTCATTTTCATTTATTTCCATGCGTTTTTTTCATTTCCTTTTTTGTTGTTGACCAATTGTTTGTTTTGTAGCATGTTGTTTAACCTCCACATATTTGTGTTTTTTCCAGTTTTTTTTCTTGATTTCTAGTTTCACAGTGTTGTGGTCAGAAAAGATGCATATAATATCAATCTTCTCTTTATTGAGACTTGTTTTGTGGCCTAACTTGTGATCTATCCTGGAAAATGTTCCACGTGCCCTTAAAAAGCATATATATATTCTGTTGTTGGATGGAATATTCTGTCTGTCTATTAGGTCCACCTGGTCATTCAATGTTTCCTTGTTGATTTTCAGTCTGGGTGATCTACCCTTTACATGGGATATTAAAGTCACTTATATTATTGTATTAGTGTCAATATTTTTCATTTTATTTGTTAATATTCCCTTTATGTACTCCAATGTTGAATGCATAGATATGTACAATTGTTATATCCTCTTGTTGGATTGATCCCTTTATCATTTGAAGTGTCCTCCTTTGTCTTTTGCTGAAGTTTTATAAGAGTCTAATTTTTCTGATGTAAGTATTGCTACTTTGTTTCTGCTTCCATTTGCATGGTACAGGTTTTCTATCCCTTCACTTTCAGTCTGTGTCATTAGGTTTAAAGTGAGTGTCTTTAGGCAGCACATAGATAGGTTTTGTGTTTGTTTTTTTAAAATCTGTTTAGTCACCCTTTGTCTTTTGATTGGAGTGTTCAGTCCATTTACACTTAGAGGAATTACTATTAGGAATGTACTTATTGCCATTTTGTTATTTGCCTTCTGGTTGTTTTTGTAGTTCTCTGTTTCTTCTTGTTCTCTTCTGATTCCATGGCTTTCTTTAGTGTTACTCTAGGTTTTACTTTGGGTATTACAGGTTTATGATATTTGGTTACCACTAAATTCATATTTAACATTATGTATATAGTAGCCTACATTGAGTTGATGTTCGTGTAAGTCCAAACACATTCTAAAGCACTAAATTTTTACTCCCCACTGCATTTTTTATTCATTTTGAGAGAGAGCTGTGCAAGTGGGGAAAGGGCAGGGAGAAAGAATCCCAAGTGGGCTCTGTGCTGAGAGCTTGCAGGGTGTGATGCCACAAACCATGAGATCATGACCTGAGCCAAAACCATGAGTTGGACATTTAACCGATTAAGCCACCCAGGCGCCCCATATTTTACATTTTGTGTGTGTATGTCCCTTGACTGGTTTTTGTAGATATAACTGATGTTACCGCTTTTGTGTTTTAACTTCCATCCTGGTTTTATAGTGGTTCTACTACTTTTACTACGTGTTTACTTTTACCCATGAATTTCTTTCTTTTACAACTTTATTTCTAGGTATGTCCTTTTCTTTCCACTCAAAGAATTCCCTTTAACATTTCTTTTAAGTCTGATTTTCTGTGTTTGTTTTTGTATATTGGAAAATCAGATACATTTTCCAGGTCTTGAAAGTAGTAGTCTTGTGTAGAAGAGGTCCCGTAGTACTTTATCCAGTGCAATCCCACTGGTCACCAGACCGAGGCACTCCAGGGAGGTCTGCTCTGTGGGGCCTCACGCACCCTACTGTTGTGACTGAGCCATGTTTGCCTTCAGACCAGTCTGACCTCTGTGCTGTTGAGACGCATATCTGAGGCCACTGTGGGCTTGTAGGTGGGTAGGGTCAGCAGTCAGGCTCGCTGTCTGTAATTAGCTACTGCACAGCTGCAAGCACACAGACTGGCAGGACTTGCTTTCTGCGTGGCCAACTGAGAGGCTTTTGTTAGTAGGCAAGGTGAGCAGTCAGACTAGATATCTGCAGTTAGCCTCTGTGCCACAGGTGCAGGTGCACCAAGCTGCAGGACTTTCTCCCTACACAGTCAGCTAAAAGGATCGGCTGTTAGAACTGCTGGCACCCTGGTGTGTGGGGTTATCTTACTCTCTCACAGGGCAGGTGTCACTTTGCAGTAACACTGGTCCCTGCTGGGGCTACTTGCAGGGTGTGGCAGGGCAGGAGCCACTTTGGAGGGATTCCTGTTGAGGCTGGCAGGTCCCATGTGGAATACGAGGGAGGTCACATGGTGCTAGCAAGGTAGGTGGAGAGGGTTATCACTGGTTCCCACAAGTGTCCACCTGTCTGGGGGAGGGGGAAGAGAAATGACACCTGCCAGTACTTTCACTCCTAGAGAAATATTCTGAAGAGTCCTTCCCTTTCAGTGTATGTTCTGAGATTAGTAAGTAAATCTTTGTGTATACTTCAGGCACTTTTCAAACTGCTGCTCTTGTGCTTTGTCTCTGGCCAACTTACTATGCTCACTCTTTAAGGGTGGAGACTCAGTTTCCTGTTATCCTTCAGCTTTCCCAGAGTTAAGCCCACTGATTTTTAAAGCACCCAGAGTTAAGCTGCCCTGATTTTTAAAAGCTCCCAAAGTTAAGCCTCACTGGTTTTCAAAGCCAGATGTTAAGGGGACTTGTCTTCCCAGTGCTTCATTGCCTGGTGTGGGGTCTGATCCTCTTGCTTGTCCCTGCTTTTGGTGTTCCTTCTGTTTGTGTTTAGTCTTGCTGGGAGTTTGGTTCCTAACAGTGTCTCTGCCCCTCCTACTCTTTGAGTGTGGTTTCCTCTCTACCATTAACCGTGGAACGTCTGTCCTGCCAATCTGCAGGTTTTCAGAGTTAGTTGCTCAAATGTGTGTATGTGAAACACATGTACCCAGTAAAACACCTGTGACTATAAAAGTAATAGCCACGTGAGGGGACAGCTAGCACTTATGTGTTATAATGAGATTTGTTGAATAGTATTTAGAAGAAGAAAACAGCAAAATGGGGAACCATCTTCCTCTATATGATCCACATATTCACAGAAATGGAAATAATTTAAAAACCCTGTTCAAAGGCAATTTGCAGCTGCACTTAATGTACCTGGCTACATATCTGCATATACAGAAATTCTTCCAAATGTATTATCTTTACAAATACACATCTCATATATGGTCTTTCATATCTCTGCTATAAAAAGGCTATAGTTTATAAATTGCCATCTCCTTTTAAAATATATTTTAAACATCTGATATAAAGCTTATTTGTGCTTAATGGAGAACTTTAGAGAATGCAATATTAAATATGTAGTATAAAAATGATAAAGAGTACTCATTATCACCCAGAGAAAACTGATATTACTCTATTTCTTCTTTTTACTAAGCACAAATTCAAATCATTTATCTTCCTTTTTGTTACCCAATGGTATCTTATGACTGTGTTCCTATATCATTAAAAATCATTTCAAAGCCTGATTTTTTTAAATTTCTTTTTTTTGAGAGAGAGAGAGAGAGAGAGAGAGAGACCGAGAGACCGAGCACAGTGGGGGAGGGGCAGGGAGAGACAGAGGGAGACACAGAATCCAAAGCAGGCTCCAGGTTCTGAGATGTCAACACAGAGCCTGATGCGGGGCTTGAACTCATAAACTGCAAGTTCATGACCTGAGCCACCCAGGCCCCTCAAAAGCCTGATTTTAATAAGTTATCTTCTTAAATGTCTTTCTTACTTTACTATAAAATCATAGTACCACTATAAAAACTATAAAAATAAAACTTTGCTCTTAAAATATCTCATTTATATAAAAAGCCTCTAAAACTAAGCTACAAAAGAAGTTTTAAATTCTAAAACTTAAAATTGGATTTAACTGTTTACCTACACTGCTTGAGAGGCCACATTTATTACTTGTTTGACTTATGAGATACATTCATGCCAACCTACTTTGGGCTCCAATTCACCTATCTTCTCTTTATTGTGTCATGATGTCAGGTTTGATCTGTACCTTCCTACCTCTAGGCATCTTTGCCTAAAGCCATAATCCTAAACCCTTCATAATTATAAGCACATCAAAGACTAACTGCTTTGCTTAGCTGCAGAGTTCTATACAAGACTGTTACTTGTACAACTTAAAAGAGATTTATAGTTTTCAGTGAAGTTCCTTAGAATGCATGTGTACCCAACCTTTGTTGCTTTCTTTGTGGCAAGTCGCAAATGTTGTCAGTTGCAAAATGCGACATATTAAATAATACCAATTCTTAATTACCTTAAGTATAGATTTTCTCTAAATTAGGTATTTATTTTCAGGTCAGACCTTTCCATCATTTAAACAGTTAACATTTTTGAATACTATTCAACTATATTATGAAAAAAGATGTCTTTTCAGAACTTACCTAGTCATAAACTGACACTTAGCAAAAGATATTAATAGTCTTTTCCTGTGGAGAAAGGTGCAAATATTACACTATTTGGGCTTTAACCCTACTTTTTCTCCTTTTCAGAAACGAGTCAATGTCTCAAACATTCTTCTCTGTTTTACTTTTCAGAATAGTAAGTTATGCTGATCTAGGATAGAATGATTGCCAATTAAATTTTCTGTAAATAAATAATACAGAATTTTACCTCAGGATTGTTATGTAATATTAAGAGTAACTAATGAAACCATAAAGTTAGGAATAAATAGAATATTTGCTAACTTGGCTAGTGTGGAGTACAACAAAAGTGTCTTCTATCAAGAATCCCAAAAAGGGAATGGACAAATAGATTCATGTAGTTATGTGCTACAGACTTGAAGAATACCAAGGTGGTAGTCAGGAAAGTTTAGTTTTGGCTAAACTAGTCAAGACTAACCATTTGATATTTTAAAAGTCACTTTTGTGTTTTAGTTGGTTCATGTATAAAATGAGAGGAAATCATTTGAATATTCTCTTAGTAGGGGAATTACCTTATTCAAAAGGTAATTTTGAATTAAATCCTCTTGTATAGGGCTTTTGCTACAAAGTAACATCGAGGTGCCAAAGCAGAGGAGCTAATATAGGAATGGAATAATTTCTCAATAAGCAATGAGTTCACATATATTAGCTAACAAAAATCATAAAATTATTAATTTACTTTTGAGCTGAATTTGGACCTTGTATGCATATTTTACATGTATAAAATTACATAATGTGTCAGAATTTATATCAATTCTGAAGGGTCATCTTCCTGTACCCTTACCATGTCCCCAGGAAACCACTATTCACAAAACAATCTTTGTTTTGCAGTTGGTCTATAAAGTTGGTGAGTTAAGAACATACATCCGCTTTATCAAAATTAAGTAGTATCTTTACCTCCTTTTAACCATTTTACAGTCTACACAATGGCTTCATATTATCATAAATCTATATTCTTAAGAGAATCGGGGAAGAATCAGACTTTTTATAGTCAGTTCCCAAAGGCTTAAAAGAAAAAAAAAAAAAATTCCCTATAGTCTCAGATCTAATCATCCTTATAGTTTGCTATGGGGTAGAATTTAGTTTAACAGCCCCTACCATGAACATACATACACACCTTTCAAGAAATGTAGGTGTCAGGAATTCATAAAGTATTCTAGTGATGCATTAGTGCTGGTTTCTATGGCCTTGCAAGTGCCGATAGAGCTGGGAAGGGATACACTCAAAGTTCGGCTACATGTTAATAGCTCGAAAATGGACACAGGGGTATTTACATCACAGAAATAAGCAAATTGGGTTTTTTGCTTTTGTTTTGATTTTTAATCATTTAATAGAATATCACTGAGGTGATCTCAGGTTATGGTTCATGAAAGCAAAATCTCTACATATCACAGATCTAGAACTATTCCTGATTTTATAACTACCAGAACTGAGTAAAATTTTTAACATTCACATATCCCTCTCCAACTTCCTATAATTTGACTGCAAGGGTAAAAGAGGGAGTAAACTCCATATCATGTATAATTTATTGCCTGTCTTTGAACCTGTGTAACAGTGTTGTCCAATAGAAATAGAATGCAAGCTACATACAGAACTTTAAATTTTCTACTACAACTTCAAGTCCATCTCAAATCAGATGTTCCGTTATCACTGGAAACACTTTATCTGCATTTAGATTGCATTAAATGTACTTGTGAGTCGTTTCAGGTACCCAAGTTGGTCCACACATTTTTTTTTTTTTTTTTTTACAATTACTAAACTATCAGCTTTTAACCTTAAATTAGTTAAAAATAAATAAAGTTTAAGTTACTTCCTCAGTCATACTAGTCATGTTTCAAGAGTTCAACAGCCACACACACTAGTGGTTACCAGATTGGACAGTGCAACTCTGTACTTCAGAAGTTTCCCAGAGGCTTGGGCCTTATTCTGTGCCAGCTTACAAGTATGGAATCAAATGAATTATTTCACTTTTTAAAAGTGCCTAAATTTTCTGAGACAGTAACAACCTTACTAAAATAAAGTATTACTAGTTATAACTGATAATAGAAGTTCTAATGATTGCTATAATCATGAATTCACTCCCATGGTACAGTAGCTGCCGTTTTTGTCATGTCCTATTTAACAACTAACCCATCAAATAGTAGCTGCATTTTGAAGGAGAGTTTAACCTTGTTGCGTGTTAGTAGCAATAAATGCTGAGCATTTATAGAGTGTTTTCCTTCTTTAAAGGGCTTTAAAAATTATAATTAAGCTAATAATAATATATCATTTTTGTTAGAAGTGAATTCCTGATGCCAAAGAACTTTCTGCTCAACAAAAACTTTCAATATATTTGTCATACACTCTATACTACATAAATTCAAGTGTTAATATCTTATTCCTGAGTGATGAACAGGACAAAATATTCATATTAAGTAACTTTTCTGATCCTGAGTACCATAATAAACCAGTCCCAACAGAGAAAAATGGAACTTCTATAATGTTCGTCACTTGTGTGTTATCTCCAAAACTAACAAACATCAAGTACAGCTTTCTTGATTATACAGATTTTTAAATCCCATTTTTATGGTACTTAACCTCTAAACTGCCATCAGAACCATGATAATACCATCCATTTTTACAAGCTTTATGGTTCTCAAAGTGCTTACCTGCATCATTTTATTATCTCAACAACCTAAAAGATAAACAGGGCAGGTGTTGTTAGGCCTATTCTGGGGACAAAAGGCTAAGTGACTTGCTCAAAGTTTCACGGTGATCAGTGCAAGAGCTAGAGCCAGAATCCAGGTCTTAGGATGTTATCCATAATTTAGCAAAAGCTTATTAGGTGTTAGAGAATATGTTGAACATGGGGCATTACCTCATTTAGTGGTCACGACAGTCTCGTAACATATCTATCTTACAAAGAAAGGATGCAGAAAGATGTTACACATAGGTCTTTTTCCTCAAAGCATATGTTCTTAACTTCTCTACCACATTGAATCTAACAGTGGAGTATTATCAGGGTAAGATAATAAAGGGACCAATCTTCATTAAAAATAAAAATACTACTTTTGCTAGCACATGCTATTTTCCAGGTAGAGTGCTAGCTCTGCAATCACTGTTGTATTTCATATTTACAGCAACCATAAAATATTACTTTTTTCATTTATAAACGAGGACACAAAGACTCAAAGTTTAAGAGGTAGAATTGTTTTAAATTTTTTTAAATGCTATTTATTTTTTAAGAGGCAGAATTTAAAACCATTCCTGTTTGACTCCAAATCTCATATTCTGAACGACTTTGCCATTCTGCTTTTTTACTTCAGGTCTGCTGCAATTTCCCTTATTCCTTACTGCCTAACATTGCTTGTTACTTATTTTTTGAGTTGTTTTGGTTTTGGGGCCTTAAAAAAAGGATAGCAAAACAAGGCTTTCTCTGTCATCTTTGGCTACCATATTATTACTAACAGTGCCAAAAGTGAGTCCTTACACCTTTTCATAACATAGTGCGGAAAAATCTCTTTGAGCACTAGCTCATGCAGTCCCTATTATACCTTTGAAACTGAACTCCTTTACCTTAGACTTTGAGCTATTTCAATAGTTCCTCCACTTACTAAATGGTAAACTGACATTCCTCCAAAACTAAAAGAAACTGACTTGTTCGTTTAGATTTGATTGAACACTATGTAACAAAATATGAGATAGAGGACTAAGAACTCTTTAATAACTTTGCTTAATGTAGCCAGATGATTTACATGAATGGAAACTGTTGTGTTTTAAGAGTAATTACTTTCCTCAGTCAGAATAATTCTTTCTTCCTCCATTACCTAAATATCCAATACTTCATGTTGCCTTAGCAATCAGAAATAAGTGTTTAGGGTAACATACCATTTGTTATGAAAAATGTCATGAAGATCTAAACACCACAAATACTTCCAGGGTAAATTTTCTGTTAAATTCAATTAGTTCTTTTTTCATTACTTTCTGGCTAAATTCCATGTGTACTAGATAGTTACCATGTTCCCGGTAAACTGTCTCTAAGAAGGAAGTAAAACAAGTTTGAGCACATACATGCATATGCAAAAGAAAAGACAAAATGTGAAAGAGAAACATGTTGTTTCTAGTAAAACTCCTTCCTGAATTAGAATTAGGTGCACTCAAATGTATGCACTAGAATAATGTACAGAGATGACTAGTAAAATGTTTTTATAAAATTTATCATTTTTCTAAGCTAATAATCTAGATATTTAGAACACAATCATTTAAGCAGAAGAAATAGCTGGCAAATATTTTCATGTCAGGTGGTATGCATGCTAAACTTTTAAACTTTCTTCTGTTTATTCAATGTAAGGTAACTTGATGTGACAGGGTTTGACATATCACAGGGATGACTCAGGTCAGGAATTTCAAGAAATTTTAAAAACAAAATCTTTACAAAGTATTTAAATAAATAGTATTTTAAAGATTTATAGAGTACGATGGATAATAGGAAAAAAGACTATAAAGAATTGACTTCAAATGCTTAAATGCTTATGAAACTCTTTTACTTAGAAAAAGGGAAATATGTGGTCATCAAAGTAGGAGAGGAATCACGATGGTCCTTTACTGTTAGAGTACTTGACAGCAGATCTATTTATTTAGTGTTTACACATCTATTTGTTGACCAAACAATTCCAATGATAAATTTGTTTCTATCACCTACTTTTCCTTTTTTTCTAAAGCCTTTGCAGTTAGATACCATTATCAACTCCTATCTCAAAGCATGGGGTTTCAACATACATGGTTAGATCACAATATTTGCTTCTATAGGGCAAATTAATTTTGTTTCTGTCAAAGGAAAATGAGTGTGTACTTTTTGAAGTAGACATTAAAGATAACATATATTTGGAGATGTGTACATTCTGGAAGTGTTCAACTCAGTGAACATACTCATATAACTATAATCCAGATAATTAAACTGAACTTTAACAGCACCCCCAAAAGGCCTCCTTGTCCCCCCTCTCATACCTCGAAAGGATGAACACTCCTGACTTCCAATACTATAAATCAGTTTTACCTAATCTTGTAAGGGAACCCTGCATCCTTATGGTACTGCAGTAATATACAGAGATGAGTATTAGGGACTTTTCTGGGGATGGTTGACATCTGACTTATTTAACAGTGTTTGTGAAATGAACCCATATTTTATGTTTATTGTTTTATTGTATACTACAAATATTTGCCACAATTTACTTATTTTGTCATCAAATGTGAAAGAGCATTTGAGTTGTTTCCAGTTTGGGGTTCTTACGAATATTCTTCTACATGTCGTTTGCAAATACACCAATTTATTTCTGCATACATTCAGAGTAGCTGAAGCAGTTTACATTTTTATTATCAGTACATGGGAATTCTAGTTCATTCCCTTCCTTCCCAATACTTGCTATCCCCTGCCACCATTTTACATATTCTGGAAGGTGTATAGTGGTATTACACTGTAGATTTAATTTGTATTTCCCTGATGACCGGTGAAGTTGAACATCTTTTTTTTATATGTTTACTGGAAATGTGGATATATGTGCTGTGAAGTGCGTTTCAAGATGTCTGAACATTGTTCTTTTATCATCATTTTTGTCTTTTTTGAGAGAGAGGTTGCGAGTGAGGGGCAGAGAGAGGGTGAATGAAGGAGAGGGAGGGAAGAGAGGGAAGCAGGGCTGGAGCTCACAAACCATGAGATCATGACCTGAGCCAGTCAGATGCTTAACAACAGAGCCACCCAGGTACCCTCATCCTTTTTCTTATGATTTTTCATGAGTTCTTTAAATAATCTGATACAAACCCATGGTTAGATATAAATACTGTAGATATTTTGTAATACTCTTGGGTTGTCTTGTTTGTTTTTTTAATATTGTCTTTTTTAAATGGTATATTGGCCCTTTTATTTACCCATCCAGCATATATTAAGCATATTGTTGTGCCAGGGATATGCCTAATTTCATATTATCTTTTGAGAATGGAAGTTTTTAGTATTAAGTACTCCAATTTATATACTACAAAGTACCTATTTTTCCCATCATGTTCATTATGTTTTGTGCCCTGTTTAAGAATGTCTTAAGAAAGACTCTTAAGGTCATGAAGAGATTTCTTATGTTTTCTCTAAGATCTTTACCTTTAATATTTAGATCTGTAATCCACCTAGAATTGATTTTTGTATACACCATGAGGCAGGGTTTTAGAAATTTATGTTTTAACTACATAGCTATCCAAATGACACAGCACCGTTTATTTAAAAGATTATCCTTTCTCTACTGCATGTCATCTTTATCATTCAGGTGACATCATATCTATTTTCACCATGTAAAAGGTCTGGATTTCTAGTAATATAAGTCTTCTAGCTTTGTTGTTCAGAACTGCCTTGACCATTTGTTGGTACCTTGCATTTCCATTTTATAATCAGTTGTCAATTTACACAAAAAAATATGGTTAGGACTTTAATTGGGTTTGCTTTGGAATTTAAAAAATCAATTTATAGAGAACTGGTATCTTTGGAATATTCAACCTTCCACATGCTATATATTCTATTTATGTAAGTCTTCAATTTTACTTAATATTTCATAATTTCCCATGTAGAATTCTTAGCATGTCTTTCTTTGAATTTATTTCTAAGTATTTAGGATATTTATGCTCTTGTAAATAGAATATTTTTGAGTTTCATTTTATGTAGACTTACAAATCTTAATAAAGTATACTTGATATACAATGTTAATTTAGTTTCAAGCATACAACATAGTAATGTGAAAAGTGTATTCATTATGCTGAGCTCACCCTTAGATACCATCCGTCACCATACAAGATGATTACAAAACCACAGACTTTATTCCCTGTGCTATACCTTTCATCCCCATGACTTACTCATTCCATAACTGGAAGCCTGTATCTTCCCATTTTGCCCATGCCCCCATCCCTATCCCCTATAGCAACCAACAGTTGTTCTGTATTTATGAGTCTGTTTCTGCTTTTTGCTGTTTGAGAGTGAAGTGATATTATTTTTCTTTCTCAGTCTCACATATTTCATTTAGCATAATACCCTCTAGGTCTGTCCATGTTGTTGGAAAAGGCAAGATCTCATTCTTTTCTAGGGCTAATAGTCTACTGTATGTCTGTCTGTCTGTGTGTGTATGTGTACACACACACACACCACATCCTTATCCATTCATCTATTGATGGGTACTGTGGTTGTTTCCACACCTTGGTTATTGTCAGTAATGCTGCAATAAACACAGAGGTGCATTTATCTTTTTAAATTAGTGTTTTCATTTTAAGTAAATACCCATTAGAGTTACTAGATTGTACAATATTTCTATTTTTAATTTTTTGAGGACTCTCCATACTGTTTTCCACAGTGGCTGCACCAATTTACATTCCCATCAACAGTGCAGGAGGTGTCCTTTTTCTCCACATCTTTGCCAATATTTGTTATTTCTTGTCTTTATGATAGTCATTCTAACAAGATGATACCTCACTGTGATTTTGATTTGCATTTCCCTGATGATAAGCAATGTTGAGCATCTTTTTGTGTGTGTGCTTTCGAATGTCTTTGTATGTCTTTGGAAAAATGTCTATTAAGGTCTTTTGTCCATTTTTTAATCAAATTATTTTTTTCCTTTTTTTGGTGTTAGGTTGTATATATATATATAACTTCTTTATATATTCGGAATATTAACCCCTTTTCAAATACATCTTTGCAAATATCTTCTTTCAATGACTAGGTTGCTTCACTAAGCAGTAGCTTTTGGTGTAGTTCCATTAGTTTGCTTTTGTTTTTGTTTCCCTTGCCTAAGGAGACATACCTAGAAAAATGTTGCTACAGCCTATGTCATCGAAATTACTGCCTATGCTGTCTTCTGGGATTTTTATGGTTTCAGGTCTCACATTTACGTCCTTAATCCATTTCATTTTGTATATGATGTAAGAAAGTGGTGGAAATTTCATTCTTCTGTATCTAGCTATCCAGTTTTCCTAACCCCATTTGTTGAAGAGACTGTCTTCTCCGTTATACATTCTTGCCTCCTTTAAGATTGACCATATAAGCATGGATTTCTGGGCTCTCTTTTCTGTTCTGTGGACCTGTGTGTCTGTTTTTTTGCTAGTACCATACTGTTTTGATTCCTACAGCTTTGTAGTAAATCTTGAAATCTGGGATTGTGACACCTCCAAGCTTTGTTTTTCTTTCTCAAGATTGCTTTGGCTATTGGGGATCTTTTGTGGTTCCATACAGATTTTAGGATTATTTGTTCTAGTTCTGTGAAAAATGCCATCATAATTTTGATAGGGATTACACTGAATCTATAGATTGCTGTGGGTATTATGAACATTTTAACAATATTTGTTCTTCCAGTCCATGAGCATGGATTATCTTTCACCAATGTTTTATAGCTTTCAGAGTACAGGTCTTTCACCTCCTTGGTTAAATTTATTCCTTATGTATATTATTGTTTTACTGTTTTTGGTGCAAATGTAAATGGAATGGTTTTCTTAATTTCTCTACAACTTTGTTATTAGTGTATAGAAATGCAATTGATTTATTAATTTTGTGTCCTGCAACTTTACTGAATTCATTTATTATATATGTATTCAATTGAATCATTCAATTGAATTTTTTGGTGGAGTCTTTAGAGTTTTCTATGTATGGTATCATGTCATCTGCAAACAGTGAAAGTTTTACTTCTTCCTTATAAATTTGGATGCCTTTGCATCTTTTTTTTGTCTGATTGCTTTAGCTAGGACTTCCAGTACTATGTTGAATAAAAGATAAGAGTAGACATTCTAGTCTTGTTTGTGATCTATGAGGAAAAGCTCTCTGTTTTTTACCATTGAGTATGATGTTAGCTGTTAGTTTTTCATATATGGCCCTTATTAAATTGAGGTATGTTCCCTCTAAACCCACACTGTGAAAGTTTTTATCATGAAGGGTGCTTTTTTGAATCTACTGAGATAATCATATGATTTTTATCATTTGTTAATGTGGTATATAATGTTGATTGATTTGCAAATATTGAACCATCCTTGCATCCCTGGAATAAATCTCACTTGATCTTGGTGAATGATCCTTTTAATGTATTGTTGAATATGGTTTCCTGATATTTTGTTGAGGATTTTTGCACTTATGTCCATCAGGGATACTGGCCTATAGTTTTCTTTTTTGTAGTGTCTTTGGTTTTGGAATCAAGGTAATGATGGTATCACAGAATATATTTGAAAATTTACCTTCCTCTTTAATTTTTTTTAGAATAGATTGAGGAGAATAGCCATTAACTCTTCTTCAAATGTCTGGCATAATTCCCTGTGAATCCTTGATTTTGTTTGTTGGGCCTTTTTTTTTTTTTTTTGATTACCAGTTCAATTTGGTTACTAATAACCAGTCTATTCAGATAATTCTATTTCTTCCAGATTTAGAAATTGTATGTTTCTCAGAATTTATCCATTTCTTCTAGGTTGTTCAATTTGTTGGCATATAATTTTTGTAGTAGTATAGACTTTTCTTTTAAATTAGTGCATATGTTATTTATATATATACGTATATATATACACATATATATGTGTGTGTGTATATATATATATACATACATATACACACATATATATGTGTGTGTGTATATATATATACATACATATACACACATATATATGTGTGTGTGTATATATATATATATATATATACATACATATACACACATATATATGTGTGTGTGTATATATATATATATATATATATATATATATACACACACACACATATACATATATAAAAGTGGTGGCTGGAGAAGATCCATAGACCATATGGACCATTGAAAGAAATAAAGGGTGACTCCTGAGAAAGAGGTTGCAAGAATATAATGAATCTCAGTTTCAGGAATCCTTACAATAACTTCTTTATTTCCTGAGGTTACCTCCAAGGCTCTGTTTCTTGAAACAGATTTAAAAAAAAAAAAAAAAAATTATATACACACACACACACACACACACACACACTAACCAAATCTTAGCCGTTCTTGTCAACCAAAGCTCCATACGACCATCTCTGAATTTCTTTCTATTGTCTATCCTGTTCGCTATTTTTCAGGGTTTGATCTTATCTCCTGGTTTTACTGGTAATGTTTTATTAAATTCTACAACTTAAATCCAGAAAATTATAGAGGCTCCAGTAATGTTATATTCCTCTTGAAAGGATTCTCCTGCTAAGCATAAGGATGATTACCTTAATCCAATCAGAGACTGAGCTAAATTGAGCCTTGCTCACAGTTTTGGTAAAACTTAGTCTACCTCTGACCTTCTCCTATTCCTTCTACATATGTGTCTGTGTGTATACATACATACGTATATACAAACATGTAATAATGCTCTATGTATTATATATTATATAATACAAAAGTATTTACAATTTAACAGATAAATTTTTTTAAATCTAGATTTCTGTTTGTTCTCAGAATACTGGTGTGCTACAAACTCTTTCATCCTGAGAACAAAATTTATTTATGAAATATGTTTTTTCTTTAGATTCTCTTTTATCTTTCAAGTAATTTTAAAAATAACATGTGCTCGCTTCGGCAGCACATATACTAAAAATAACATGTTAAACTTAAGGCCAGTGACTTTTTTGTTGTGATAAAACAAAATTAACCATTTTGCCTATTTTAAGGTATACAATTCATTGATTTTTAGCAGATGTGTCACTGATATTTTGTGGAAGATTATAATTATCCTTAGATGGCACCATGATTTGTAAATAATGGAGCTATTGTATTTTTACACACATTAAAAAAAAATTCATTTTTCACATGATCATTTAACTGGCCACTTAAACTATCAAGGTTGTAAAAAAGAAAACAAAAAAGAACTCCCAGATAGCCAAAACAGATATCAAAAAGCCCATGTAGTAAACTAGATTTCATGTATATTATTCATGCAGAACTTATATCTTACAAGACTGAGAAGCTTAGAGGCTTGTTTTTTCTAATTGTAGCAGAAAAGGCTCATGGCAGACATAACAAGTGGAAGCCTATGTGAGAAAAGAGAGAAAAAAATAGAAAAATATTTTTAAAATCACAGCAATTTAACTCTGTATGTTAACTATACTGGAGTTAAAAAACAATTACAGCAATCTGTGGCATATTTAGTAATTTACAAGGATGTAATTATGCTCAAACACACCTATTGTCCAAATTGACCTATAGTTAAATACAATCCGAATGAAAACCTTAAATATACCAACAAATTGGACAACCTGGAAGAAACAGATGGACAGAATCATGAAGTAATAGAATATCTGAAGAGAACTACTGCTGGGAAGGATATTGGGAATCAATAATCAAAATCCTTCCAGCAAACATAAGTCCAGGACCAGATAAGCTTCACTGGTGAATTCTACCAGCATTTATTAGTCCAAAAAATAAAAGAACAGGGAACACTCTGAAAACTCCTTTTACAAGGCCAGCATTACCCTGATACCAAAACCAGACAAGAACACTACAAGAAAAGAAAATTACAGGCCAGTATCTTTGATGAACATAGATGCAGACATCCTCAACAAAATGTTAGCAAACTGATTTCAACAATATGTTGAATAGGATCAACATATTTTAGCAATATGTTAAAAGAATCATATACCTTCACCAAGTGGAATTTATTCCAAGGATGAAAACATGATTCAACAACTGCAGATCAGTCAACAGGACACCCAACAAATAAATAAAAGGCTAAATAATAAAGGGTAAAAATCATATCATCATCTGAATAGATGCAGAAAGAGCATTTGACAAAATTCAACATCGATTTATGATAAAACTCTCAACAAAATAAGTACAGTGGGAGCATATCTCAGCATAATAAAGGCCATGTATAACAAATCGACAAATAACCTCATACTCAATGGGGAAAGCTGCAACCTTTCCCTCTAAGATCAAAAACAAGAATGTCTACTCTCATCACTTTGATTCAATATACTACTAAAGATCCTAGCCAGAGCAATTAGACGAGAAAAAGAAATAAGAGTCATTCAAATCAGAAAGGAAGAAGCAAAACAGTCTATTTTCAGATGACATGCTATTAAGTATAGAAAAACCTCAAGACTCTACTAAATTTAATTATTAGTTTTAACAGTTTTTGGTAAAGTTGCAGGATATAAAATTTATATACAAAAATACCTTGTGCTTTAAAAAAAATGTTTGAGAGAGAGCACATAAGCAGGGGAGGAGCAGAGACACAGAGAGAGAATCCCATGCAAGCTCCGTGCTGTCAGTGCAGAGCCTGATTTGGGGTTCCATCTTTTTTTTTTTAATTTTTTTTTTTTAACGTTTTATTTATTTTTGAGACAGAGAGAGACAGAGCATGAACGGGGGAGGGTCAGAGAGAGAGAGGGAGACACAGAATCTGAAGCAGGCTCCAGGCTCTGAGCCGTCAGCCCAGAGCCCGATGCGGGGCTCGAACTCACGGACTGTGAGATCGTGACCTGAGCCGAAGTCGGACGCTTAACCGACTGAGCCACCCAGGCGCCCCTGGGGTTCCATCTTATGAAAAGAGTCGGATGTTTGACTGGGCCATGCAGGCATCCCTCTTGCACTTCTATACAGTAATACTGAACTGTGAGAAACAAATGAAGAAAACAAAACCATTTATAAGAATATCAGGAAGAATAAACTGTTGAGAAGTAAATTTAATCACAAAGCTGAAAGACCTATTACATTGAAAATGGTAAGACACTGAAGAAACTGAAGATGACACAAATAAATGGAAATATAAACCATGCTCATGGACTAGAAGAATTAATGTTGTTAAATGTCCATACTACCTAAAACAAATTACAGATTCAGTGTAATCCCTTTCAAAATTCCAATGACATTTTTCATAGAACCAGAACAAATAAGCCTTAAAATTTGTATGGAACCAAAAAGACCCCGAATAGCCAAAGCAATCAAGAAAGAACAGGGGAGGAGTTAAGACGTTGGAGAAGTAGGGAGACCTGGGCTTTCCTTGTCCATCAAACAGCTGTATTAAGGTCAGATCACTTGGAACACTCAGGAAATAGATTTGTGGAGTGGCAGAAGGATCTCCATAGTAGGAGGGAGACAGCATGGCAGGTGCAAGGCATGGGACTGTTTTTTAGGGACAGAGTATTTCAGACAGAGTATGAAGAGCTCTAGTCTGGGGTGGGGGAGAAGGGGGCTGGATCCACATAAAGCCTCATCCTTTAAGACTTTGGGTTTTGAATCCCAGACACATGCCAAAGAAAAAACACAAGAGGGTTGTGGCACAGGGAAAACTGACTGCCCTTGATATTCTGTGAGGGCTGCCTAAACACTGTGGGCTGTGAGATCCCCTGTCCAGAGAAGAGATATTGGGGTGGCGCCATTTCCCCCACCACCAACATGGTGGGACTTCAAAGAACAGCACAATGGCTCCCAGTGGAGGCAGGACCCATTTACACCAAACCCTGCACCCCTGTGACAGGCAATTGCTTATTTACTCGTGCAAGACTGATCCTGAGCCACTGCAGCAAGCCTCTCCTCCAGAAGACCAGCACGGGCATCACCCCACATACACCAAGTGTACTGAAAATCGAGAGCTTCAGAATGACACCAAAAGTTCTGGCTTACTTCAAACAAAAAAATTAAAGCACGCTTAGTTAAAGGTACAAATGCTCCCCACTGCAAGCAAGGAGGAACTCTGCAGAGTACTTACCAGTTGGAAAGAACAGCCAAAACACAATAGTAGAGTGCACACAGCATACATCAGAAACACTTCCTGAATTGCCAGGCCCTGGACAGTATGTGACCCCTTTTTAATATGGCAGTACTCTCAGGTGCAGGAAGCAACAAGCTTTTAAAACACATGAAAGATGGGGCGCCTGGGTGGCTCAGTCGGTTGAGCGTCCGACTTCAGCTCAGGTCACGATCTCGCGGTCCGTGAGTTCGAGCCCGCGTCAGGCTCTAGGCTGATGGCTCAGAGCCTGGAGCCTGCTTCGGATTCTGTGTCTCCCTCTCTCTCTGACCCTCCCCCGTTCATGCTCTCTCTCTGTCTCAAAAATAAATAAATGTTAAAAAAAAAAATTTTTTTTAAATAAAAAAATTTAAAAAAAAACAAAAAATAAATAAAATAAAACACATGAAAGACAAAAACTTAGCCAAAATGACAAAATTCTCCCCAAATGTAAGGTCAAAAAGAAATTGCAGCCAGTGACTTGCTCAACAAAGATAAGCAATGTATCTGAACAAGAATTTAGAACAACAGTCATAAGACCTACTAGCTGTGCTTTGAAAAAAGCACAGATAAACCCTTGCTTCAGAGATCAAAGACCTAAAAACTAGTCAGGCTGAAATAAAAAAATGCTATAACTGAAATGCAAAACTGACTGGATACAGTCACAACAAGGATTGAAGAAGCAGAGGAGAAAATAGGTGAAACTGAAGAAAAATTATAATGGGAAAGGAAATTATTAGATCATGAGGGGAGAATTACAGAACTTAGTGATTCCATAAAGTGAAACAATAGCTGTATCATAGGAGTCCCAGAAGAAGAGTGGGAAAAGGGGGCAGAAGATTTATTGAACAAATTATAGCTAAGAACTTCATTAATCTGGAGAAGGAAATAAGCATTAAAGTCCAAGAGGCACAGAGAACACCCCTCAAAATCAACAATAACAGGTCAATACCACAACATATCATAGTGAAACTTGCAAAATACAAAGATAAAGAGAGAATTCTGAAAACAGCTTAGGGACAACAGGTCCTAAATCTACAAGGCAGACAGATAAGGTTAGTAGCAGACCTGTCCACTCAAACTTGGCAGGCCAGAAGAGAGTGGCAGGAAATATTCAATGTTCTGAATAGGAAAAATATGCAGCCAAGAATCCTTTACCCAGCAAGACTGTCATTCAGAATAGGAGGAGAGAGAGAGTTTCCCAGAAAAACAAAAACTAAAGGAGTTTGTGAGCACTAAGCCAGCCCTGCAAGAAATTTTAAGAGGGGCTTTCTGAGTGGAGGAAAAAGAGAAGACCAAAGCAAGAAAGACTACAAAGGACCAGAAACCATCACCAGAAACACCAACTTTACAGGTAACACAATGGCACTAAATTCGTATCTTTCAATAATCACTCTGAATGCTCCAATCAAAAGACCTAGAGTGTCAGAATGGATAAAAAACAAGATCCATCTATATGCAGCCTACAAGAGACTCATTTTAGACCTAAAACCACCTGCAAATTTAAAGTGAGGGGATGAAGAACCATCCATTGTGCTAATGGATGTCAAAAAAAGCTGGAGTAGCCATACTACTTTCAGACAAACTAGGTTTTAAAACAAAGACTATAACAAGATATGAAGAAGGGCAATGTATCATAATTAAGGGGTCTATCCATCAATATATCTAACAGTTGTAAATATATATGTCCCCAACTTGGAAACACCCAAATATATAAATCAATTAATCACAAACATAAAGAAACTCATTGATAATAATACCATATTGGTAGGGGACTTTAACCCCACTTAAAGCAATGGACAGATCATCTAAGCAGAAAATCAAGAAGGAAACCAAAGCTTTGAATGACACATTGCACCAGATGGACTTGACAGATATATTCAGAATATTTCATCCTAAAGCAGCAGAATACACATTCTTCTCAAATGCACATTCTCCAAAATAGATCACATACTGGGTCACAAATCAGCCCTCAACAGGTACAAAATACCAAGATCTTACCATGGGTATTTTCAGATCACAACACTATGAAACGTGAAATCAACCACAAGAAAAAATTTGTAAAGCCCTCAAATACATGGAGGTTAAAGAACATCCTACTAAAGAATGAATGGCTTAACCAGGAATTAAAAAAGAAATTAAAAATACAAGGAAGCAAATGAAAATGAAAATGAAAACATGATAGTCCAAACCCTGAGGAAAGTGCATTGCAATCCAGGCCTATGGCAAGAAGCAATAAAGGTCCCAAATATACAGCCTAAAACTACCACCTAAAGGAACTAGAAAGGGAGCAGCAAATAAAGCCTCATATCAGCACAAGAAGGGAAATAATAGAAGACTAGGGCAGAAATAAATGATACAGAAACAAACAAACAGTAGAACAGAACAATGAAAGTAAAAGCTGGTTCTTTTGAAGAGTAAACAAAATTGATAAACCCCTAGCCAGACTTATCAAAAAGAAAAGAGAGAGGACCCAAATAGATAAGATCATGAATAAAAGAGTAGAGATCACAATCAACACCACAGAAACACAATTATTAGAGAATACTATGAAAAATTATATGCCAACAAATTGGACAATCTAGAAGAAATGGACAAATTCCTAGAAACTCACATATTACCAAAACTGAAACAGGAAGAAATAGAAAATTTGAACAGGCCCATCATCAGCAAAGACATTTATCAAAAACCTCCCAACAAACAAGCGTCTCAGACCAGATGACTTCCCAGAAGAATTCTACCAGACATTTAAAGAAGAGTTAATACCTATTCTTTTCAAACTGTTCCCGAAGATAGAAATGGAAGGAGAGCTTGCAAACTCATTCTATGAAGCCAGCATTACTTTCATTCTAAAAGCATATGAAGACCCCTCTATAAAGCAGAAATACAGGCCAATATCCCTGATGAACCTGGATTAAAAATTCTCAACAAGATACAAGCAAATTGAATTCAACAGTATGTTAAAAGAATTATTCACCGGAATCAAGTGGGATTTTATTCTTGGGCTGCAGGGATGGTTCAGGATTTGCAAATCAATCAGTGCGATACATCACATTAATGAAAGAAAGAATATGAACCTTATGATCCTCTCAATAGATGCAGAAAAAGCATTTGGCAAAATATAGCACCCTTTCTTGATTAAAAAAAACACACACACACAATGAAGTAGTAACAGAAGGAACATGCTTCAACATCTTATAGATCATATGAAAGATCCACAGCTAATATCATACTCAATGGGGAAAAACTGAGAGCTTTCCCCCTAAGGTCAGGAACATGACAGGATCCATTCTCACCCACTGTTGTTCAACATAGTACCAGAACCCTTAGTCTCAGCAATCACACAACAAAAAGTAATAAAAGGCATCCAGATCAGCAATGAAGAAGTCAAACTTTCCCTCTTCGCAGAGGACATGATACTGTACATGAAAGCTTGAAAGTCTCCACCAAAAACTGTTAGACCTGATATATGAATTCAGCAAAGTCGCAGAATATAAAAATTAATGCAAAGAAATTGGTTGCCTTTCTATACACCAATAATGAAGCAGCAGAAAGAGAAATCAAGGAATTGATCCCATTTACAATTGCACCAAAAACCATTCAAAGATCTAGGAATAAACCTAAACAAAGAGGTAAAAGATCTGTACGCTGAAAACTATAGAAAGCTTATGAAGAAATTGAAGACGACACACAGAAATGAAAAAATATTACATGTTCATGGACTGGAAAAACAAACATTGTTCAAATATCTATACCACCCAGAGCAATGTACACATTTAATGCAATCCCTATCAAAATACCACCAGCATTTTTCTACCAAACTTTTTAAAATTATATTTTAAGTCTGTATTATCCATGGAAATGCTTTATTTTTTTTAAGCTTATTTGTTTATTGAGAGAGAGCACACACACTTGCACATGAATGGGGAAAGGGCAGAAAGGGGAGGGAGAAAGAGAATCTCAAATAGGCTCAGCAGTGTCAGAGCAGAGCCCATCACAGGGCTGGATCCCACAATCTGTGAGATCACCTGAGCTGAAATCTAAGAGTCAGACACTTAACTGAGCCATCCAGGTGCCCCTCTACCAAACTTCTAAAGAAGAATTACCACCAATCCGACTACATCTCAGGTCATGATCTTGCAGTTCATGAGTTCAAGCTCTGCATCACGTTCACTCTTATCAGCACAGAGCCCACTTCAGATCCTCTTCTCCCACCCCCGCCCCTCCCTTGCTCATGCTCCCTCTCAAAAGTACACATTAAAAAGAAAAAAAAAAGCCGAGGAATCCTGAAAAACCTCCTAGAGCTAGCAAATGACCTCAGCAGGTTGCAGGACAAGAGATAAAATTTTAAAATTCAGCTCTATTTCCATAGATAGCAATGAACACACAGACACCAAAATTTAAAATCCAGTGCCATATATAGTTGCTAAGAACAATAAAATACTTAGCTGACAAACACATGCAAGACTCCTCTGCTGAAAACTACAACACAATGATGAAAAAAAATGAAATATCTAAATCAATGTAGAGACATACCATGTTCATAAATGGGAAGACACAACACAGGAAAAATGTCAGTTCTCCCCCTATTGATATACAGGTTTACCCCAACTCCTATCACAATCACAGCGAGTTTAATGGCAGATATAGGCAAGATCATTAAAAAATTTATATTGTGGGGTGCCTGGGTGGCTCTGTCGGTTGAGTGTCCAGCTCTTGATCTCTGTTCAGGTCATGATCTCACAGTTCATGAGTTCGAGCCCTGCATCAGGCTTTGCGCTGATGGTGTGGAGCCTGCATGGGAGTCTATCTGTCCCTCCCCCTCTGCCCCTCCCCTACTCTCTCTCTCTCTAAAAATAAATCTTTAAACATAAAATAAATTTATATAGAAGAGTTAAAATAATTTTGAGAAAGAAAAACATATAGAGGGAAGTAGTAGTCTATCAATTTTCAAGATGACTTACATAGCTACAGTAAACAAGCCTGCAGTATTGACATAGGGATAGACACATAAAGAAAGAGAATAGAAGACCCAGAAATAGACCCATACAAATATGCTGAAATGACTTTTGATAAGGGTGCAAAACCAATTCATTGGAGGAGGGATACCTTTTGAACAACTGCCTTGTTGTTTTTTTTTTTTTTTTTTGGCCTTATGACTATAAGGCCAAAAAAAAAAAAAGCCTTAACCTAAACCTTACATCTTATAAAAAATGGGTCATATGCAAAAAGAAAAATTGGAGACCTAGGGCTTGGTAAAGATTCTTAGATATGGCACCAAAAAAAATCCATTAAAGAAAAAATTGAGAAACTGGACCTACTCAAAAGCTTTTGCTCTATGAAAAACCCTCTCAAGACAATGACAAGCAATAGATTGGAAGAATATATATGCAATATATTTGCAAACCACATTACCTGACAGAAGGCTCATACCTAGCATATATAAAGAAATCTCAAAACTCAACAGTAAAAAATAATGCAATTAAAAATTCAGCAAAACACATGAGGAGACATTTCACTTCAGAGAATACATGATAGCAAATAAGCGTGTGAAAACATATTCAACATAATTATCACTTCAGGAAATGTAAACAAAAGCCATAATGAGACATAATAAAACACCTATTAGAACAACTAAAATTAAAAACTGTGGCAATACAAAATGCTGGCAATGGTGCAGATAAACTAGATCTCATACCTTGTTCATGACAATGTGAAATGATATTACTATTCTGGAAAATAGTTGGACAGTTTCTAATAAAACTGAACATATGCTCACCAATGATCCAGTAACTGTCCACACAAAAGCCTATACACAATTGTTCACAGCAATTTTATTTGCAATAGTCAAAAACTGGAAACTAATATAGTGAATGATTAAACTGCGGCACTTAACAATCCATGAAATCCCACTAAACAATACAAAGGAGTCAACTATTTTTTTTTTACTTTTTTTTATTTTGAGAGAGAGAAAGCGCAAATGGGGGAGGGGCAAAAAGAGAGGGAGAATCATGAGCAGGCTCTGCAAGGTCAGTACAGAGCCTGATGCAGGCTTGAACCCATGAAACTTTGAGAAAATGACCCAAGTCAAAATCAAGACTCAACTAAGCCACCCAGGTGCCCCAAGGAGTCAACTACTGATACATGGAACAACTAGGATAGACCTCAAAGATGTTAGGTTTAATGAGAAAATTCCAATCTCAAAAGGTCTCATTTTGTATGATTCTATGTGTGTAATATTCTCAAAATAACAATTATAGAAATGGAGAATAGATTAGTGGTTGCCAGTGATTACATATTGGGCAGAGGAAGAAGGATGGCAGAGAAATGGCAGGTGAATCTTTACAGTGATGAAATAGTTTTGTATCTTGATTACAGTGGTGCTTATACAAATCTACAGGCGATAAAATGACAGAACTTTACACATACATTGTACTAATGTCAGTTTCCTGGCTTTGATATGATAATTATGTAAGATGTAATCATCAAGGGAAACAGGGAAAATATACAAGAACCTCTGTGTATTATCTTTGCAAACTTCTTGTCTGTTATTACTTAAAAATAAAAGGCTTTGTTTTTTTTTGTTTTGTTTTCTTTTTTCAAAAGAAAGAAAGCAGGTAATGACTCTTAAGATCCAAACTTAATAATAAAGAATTAAGTAGGGCACCTGGGTGGCTCAGTCAGTTAAACATTCCACTCTTGATTTTGGCTCAGGTCATGATCTCACAGTTGTCAGATTGAGCCCCTGGTTGGGGCTCCATGATGGGCATGGAGGCTGCTTAAGATTCTGTCTTCCCACTCCCTCCCCTCCCCAGCTTGTGCATACACATTCTCTAATAATTAGTTAATTAATTTTAAAAATAAAAATTAAAAATAAGTAATCCCTTCTTTTTAGCTGTGCTACTTAAGACAGGTCAATGTACAACCTTTGAATAGTACTTAAAACAATTTTTTTCAGCTTTTCTAGGTCAATTTTGGAATAAGTAGTTTCTTTTCTTGAACTAAGTTATGAAGCCTGGGGCATGGAAAATAATTTTTTTAAGTACCTTATTATTCCTATTTGGCTAATGATTTAGATTTTAGTCTTTTTGTTATTCAATTTCTCATGTTACTAAAATCAATTTTGATAGGAACTAATTTTGCATCTGTTCGGGAATTAACAAAAGATAGAACACAGCCAAATGATTATCTTTCCTCTAATACACAAAATATACCAGAAGAATCATGGGCAGCATTCCAAAGAAGTTCTGTGACAATGCACAGTAAAGCAGTATCGGGCATTCGTAACAAATCAATCTGTTGCACCCTCATTGGCAGCTCACAAAGGCACAATATAAGCACCCACTCCATCAGTGTATCTAGTCATGTCCCTATGAAATATGAAAAAGTTAATGTCCCATTCTATATTCCCCATGTTACTACTTTTTTTTTTTTTAAGACAGAGCTAGTGCTTGGAGGCAGCAGGAAAGATATCAGGAAAATGATTTTTTTTTTTTTGCCTTGCTCTTAACACTTAATGTATTATTATTGTGTATTGTTATTATTAAACTTCATTACATGACCATATCTCTCAAAAATTAATATACACCAAAAGATCAATATTATGTGCCTTAGTTTTCCTGTCTACCATGGGGAGGAGGAGGTATTGGTATCCTACATGATATGATTAGAAATAATCAGAGAAAAAAATCATAGCATAATTATCTTAGAGTAGGAATTTTTTTCTCAAATTAAAAAAATAAACATTTCAGCTTAACTTTTTAAAGAAAATTCTATTTTTAAAACCTGTAACTTACTGCTGTCAAAACATACCATATATCCACTAAAAATGTTTCTCATTTGTAGATTTTGGTAACATTCTGGTCATTACATGACAGGCCCCCCACTGTGGTCCCATTAGCACAGTTCTCTGGGCAAGTACAGGCAGTTCAGATTTGGCTATTAATAGAAGTCTAGAGGGTAGAATAAAAGAATCTCCCCTATGCATTCCTTTGACTATAAGGCATTTTTGAAACAACGGGTTCTTTTTTTTCAAAGGAAAAATCAATTTTAATACTATTAAGTAACACAAAATGTTATAGAAGATCTAGATGGAAGGGGACTTATTTGAAAACTGAACTATTTGAGAGGATGTAAAAAGTGTTCTGAGTTGTGGTATCTTTAAAGTTTTTTATCTTCTAGTTTTAGTCTTATTATTTCCATTTAAAAATATTTGTTCTGAAATCTTGAAAGTCCTTTCTTGAGAAGGCAGGAAAGCCAGAGTTATGAATGAATTCACTTAAAAATTGTTTTAAAGCTCCTGGAAAAATGGCAGGCTATACTCATTCATTTTGCTGTCTCCCAAAACTACAATAAGGAGGAAGAGAAGTAAAGGGTGGGTAACTGACCTATGAAAGAACCTAGCATGGGGAAGGCTGAGAACTAAGCCAAATTCTATAAATCCAAAGGGTAGAAGCTACTTTGAATTTTTCAGCAGCAGCACTGGAAGCAGTTCAACAGTGGATCAATACCTTCAAACTTCACAAGAAAAATTACTCACTAGAACTCTCAAATTATAAGGGAGAGTCCTCAAGATGCTAAAAGAAATGGCACTAACAGGTAACTATGAAATCAGGGTAGAAAGAAGGGATAAAAAGAAAGAAAAAGTTTGATCTTCATTCCACAAGGATGACCAACTTTGTCCGCCCAGCAGAAAAGTAGAGGCTTATTTTCTAGGGGTGTATTCTCTAAAGAGTGTTAAGATCCAACCCCAAGATGAGTACCATGCCACAAACGGGGATTAAGTGATGGTATCCAAACAAAAATGCTAAGATCCCTGGTCTTCTTTTTTTACTTATCTACTGCTAGCCAGTGTTTCTAGGCAAGAGATTTCAAAATTGCTCAGACTAATAGTAAAGATCTGTAACATCTACAAAGGTATTAACATCCTGGGGTCCCCAGCAAATGCTCCCCACCACCAAAATCATCCTATGTAAAGCTAATCTTCAATTTAACAGAATTCACTCAGAGTTTGTCCAATGACTCCCTAGAATGGGGCTCTTATTTATAAATGCAATAGGAAAGCAGAAAATAGACTATTATTGTTCAGTTTCTCTCTTCCAAGGAACCTTCATGTAACTGTAGCTATATTGTCTTTTTTTTACATAGCCAGTTTTGTGAGTGCTACTCAGATTTTCAAAATTATACCATATTCTGTCTAGTGATAGTCATAAAGCACGGTAGTAAAATGTTCTGTGATAAGATCTCTGGGCTAATGGAGAATCTAGATCTTTGCTGATTATCTATTTGTCTCTCAGAAATTACCCAGTCACAAATGCCTTGCACAATTTAGTCAAAATGATCCAACATTCAGGTATGAATAGAATTCATTAGCATTATCAATGGAAGGTGGGTTGTTTCCCTTAAATAGGAATTCCTAATTTTAAGATTTAAGGTTTCCTACTATCAGACTATTTATATTTATTTATTACTGATATAGTCATTTTTTATTTTCTTTAATGAGAGACTAAAATAATTGAAGAATGTATCCATTTTATATTGTCTATATAGAAAACTGGTTTGTCGGGGCCATTTCCTCATTTTTCTTAGGCTTTACAGGTTAGATCAGTTGTTCTTTACCTTGCTAGATCTTTTCCTCTTTTTGAAAAAAACAAATTGCCAAAATCAAACTCATAGATGATGAACGTGTGTGTGTGTGTGTGTGTGTGTGTGTGTGTGTGTATGTACTTTTAATAAAACAACACATTTATAATTTTTAAAAATATAAATCTTTGTGACACTTCTAGAATAAAAGGCATAATGAAATATTAAATTACTTATATCTGTGCTTAGGATCACTGTAAATGTAACAACTACAAATGCAGACTGTGTTGTATTTATGACTCAAATACTGAAAGCTTCACCTCTAGGTTGGGCCTTAAACATAGTCAACAAACCAAGAAACAGAGGACTTAGCCTGTCACAAGAACTGTAAGTGAAAGACTTACTGCTTAGCATGGCAAACAATGTAGTTATTATCCAAGCCAGATGTTTCTGTTCCTACATTCCTGATCTATGGCTATGATACATGAGGTCTTCCATTTTTTCTAATGTCTTGTTAAAAAAAAAGGAAGGGGATGGGGCGTGAAGGAACTCCTATTGTGCCAACACAATCTGAAATCTGCATTTTAAAGAAGTTGTACTTACAGGAGAGAAGTGTAAGTAGAAAAGCCTTTCAGAAACTCTTCAACTAAAAGTAATTTGTGATGTCCTTAAGCCCATGCAGTGCTTGAGCCAGATGCGAAAGTTTGATCTTTTATACTAGGAGTAATCCTATATCTGTCTGTCTCTATATCTAGATGTATGAAATTTTAATTTTTATTCTTAGCTTTCAACATTATATGAATCTCTGTCCAGGCAAAGCTGAATTGCCTGCAAGAATATCACCACTGGACCAGCCTCTAAGGGTGCACCTCTGGAGAGCCCAGAGGGGACCCTCCTGGACAATATTCTAACTATGGGAAAGGATCTAACCCAGAGTGGGACAACCCATACCCCCTCCTCAAAGATACTTAAACTTTTCTGGGATTCACAGGTTATTTCACACCCTATTTGTCTAACCTTATTGCTCTGTTCAATGAACTTTCTCAAAAAAGTGTTAAGACTTTGCCTGAGTTCTAACTGTAAATTCTCCACATAGTTTTAATTAACAAAGACAATTAGGAGCAAACAACAAGTGGACACCTACACATAGCAATGACTAACCTAATCAAGAACACTTTAGAGATGAGCCCCTAAAGATAAGGGATATAGGCCAGAAGATGGGGAAGTTACACAGCAGTATACGTGGTTC
This sequence comes from Panthera leo, assembly GCF_018350215.1. Classification (NCBI taxonomy): domain Eukaryota; kingdom Metazoa; phylum Chordata; class Mammalia; order Carnivora; family Felidae; genus Panthera; species Panthera leo. The sequence continues at coordinate 80,843,776 of NC_056681.1, read as the reverse complement.
TGTGTATCCAAAAGAAAAACTCAAACATAAGCTCTGCACTGGACAGTTACTATGGCCAGTAAATAATAATTTATTATATTCACTTATAGAATATCATTTCATAGTAAATCTGACTTCCATGCCTGCTTTTCACCTTTCTAAAAAAATATCTGAGTATACATTGACATACAATGTACATTCATTTCACCTGTATAACACAGTGAATCTACAAGTTTATACGTTATGCTATGCTAACCCCAAGTATAGCTACCAACTGTCACTACACAACACCATTATAATATCCTTGACTATATTCCTTATTTTGTTTCTTATATTCCCATTACTTACTCATTCCGTAAATGGAAGTCTATATCTCCCATTCCCTTTCACTCATTTTGCCCATCTTGCCACTCCTTCCCCTCTGGCAACCGTCAGTCTGTTCTCTGTATTTATAGGTCTGATTTTGCTTTTGGTTTATTTATTCATTTTTATTTATTCGTTTATTCCACACATGAGTTAAATCATGTGGTATTTGTCTTTTACTGACTTTATTTCACTTAGCATAACATCCTCTAGGTCCATCAGTGCTGTCATAAGTGGCATGATCTCATCCTTTCTGATGACTGTGTATGTTCCATCGTATATATTTGTGTGTGCGTATCTTCTTTATCCATTCATCTGTCGATGGATATTTAGACTGCTTCAAAATCTTGGCTATGGAAAATAATGCTACATCAAAATAAAAAGCTTTTGCATAGTTAAGGAAACCATCAGGAAAACAATAAGGCAACCTAATGAATAGGATATTTGCAAATAATATCTCTAAAAAGAGATGAATACCCAAAATACATAATGAATTTATATAACACCAAAAAAGACAATCTGATTTAAAAAATAGGCAGAGAATATGAACATTTTTCCAAAGAAAACATACAGATGGCCAACAGACAAATGAAATGATGTTCAATATCACTCGTCGTCAGACATGAGAATCAAAACCACAATGACAAACACCTCACACCTATCAGAATGGCTAAAATAAAAAAGACAAGAAACAACAAGTGTTGATGAGGATGTGGAGAAAAAGGAACACCTGGGCACTGTTGGTGAAGATGTAAATTAGTACAGCCACTGTAGAAAAACCATACTGAGGCTCCTCAAATAATTAAAAGCAGAAATACTACATGATCGAATAATTCCACTACTGGGTATTTACCCAAAGAAAACAAGAAAACTAATTCAAAAGATACTAGCCTGTTTTGTTTTGTTTTTCCTGCACCACTGGGTAATTTCACAAACCCTCACCAATCACTAGTTTAAGAAGAACTTCACACTAAGAAATCTAAAAAGACTTAGGGAAAACCTTCTAATGTACCAAGAAATAGATATCAGTCATCAGAAGACATAAAGTTAAAGACACCGTTTTACTGCAGAACACGTCCATACTCTCCATTTTGGCTAAAACTTTCCTTGAGCCTTTCAGAGTCCTAGCTATAACCAACTAACCTCACATTCGGCTTAGATTTGTACATGTTCAGTCCAATTCACCTACTCTTCTGCTGTTCCCTGTGTCTCTCAAGTTACTTTATTGCCCCATGATCCAACCACAGAAGGTATACAAGAAATAACAAACTCCCTTCAACCTCCTATCCAGCTTCAAAATCTGCTATAATAGGAACCAATTTTCTAAAACAAGAAAGTTCTAAAATCCATGTAAAATTTTTATTGGCTTAAACTCTGCTTCTACCACTCAAATCTATACCTTAGAGTTAAATTTTTGTACCAGAGTACCACACAAAAGATAAAACACATACAGATAATACATAAATAAATCAGAAAAAATTACTGAAGATGTCATGTTCAGGGCAGTATGGAAAGGGGATATAGTCAGCATAGCCATAGGTTTTGTGTCTGGTGTTGTTTGGTTTGTTTTTACTGTATCTTAATTTGCATAAAATATGCATTAAACCACTTACGATAATATACATTTATATTTAAGTCATCTATATTAACTTCCAGATACGTAAAAGTTACTATGTAAGAAATGTTGGAAACAAGGCAAAATAAGTACTTTAAAACCAAAATTTTAACAACCTGTTCAATTATAATGTATTAACTAATGAAAATTGTATCAGTTGCAAGGAAATTTTACTCTTTTAGATGGAATATAAGGCTCTGCTTGAGAACTTTAACTTTAATCTGGAACTTTCAAACACTAATATGGTTGTATGGCCTTTTAAAAGCCTTTGGGTACAGGAATGATAAAATGTGGTTTTAGTTATTGGCATGCCTGTGCAACAAAGCATTTGGGAAATGTGATTGACAGGTGAGGAGTGTGTATAAAAGAAACCTATGCTTATGTCTGCTTCAGTGACTTTATGAGCCACACCCTTGTGTGAAAATTGTGTGTAAATTGTAAACTGTCACTCAAAGTAGCATAGTGATGTTTTAAACAAGTTGGGTTATAATACTCCTACTTCTTTTGTCTTAATGCCTAAAGGTAAATTCAGAAACTGCTATGTTTTGACTCATAAAAGGATCCATCTGGAAAATAATAATAACAATAACAATAATAATAATAATAATAAACCCAAATAGAAAAGAGTAATGCAAAGATTTGTCACACTATGCATATATATAAGTTGTATATTTAAACATGAGCTAATTCACCTTTCATTATAGTTCAACAATTTCAGACTGGAGACAGAAAAAATAATTTTATTAATTATTTTCAGGTTTTGAACCAGTATTTTAAAATACTATTAATATATACTGAACTAAAATTGTTATTAACACCAACAGCTTCAATCGAGACCCTTTTTTTTATAAAGAGCTATGGTGAAAAAAATGTGTTTTAAAGCATAGTGTATTTTATTAGAAATGCCTAATTTTACATTAAAATATTAAAATAGGTGAAGAAATATATATTCACATTATGACTTTTCTAATAACTACAATTTTGAACTGAAATAATGGATGAAAATAAGTATTACAGAGAACTGGCTTCTTACTAAATACATTCTAAAAATTTATTACTAAATATCAGATAATTTAGTCTTAACTAATCTTTTTTTTTTTTAACGTTTATTTATTTTTGAGACAGAGAGAGACAGAGCATGAACGGGGGAGGGTCAGAGAGAGGGAGACACAGAATCTGAAACAGGCTCCAGGCTCTGAGCTGTCAGCACAGAGCCTGATACGGGGCTCGAACTCACAGACAGCGAGATCATGACCTGAGCCAAAGTCGGCTGCTCAACTGACTGAGCCACCCAGGCACCCCTAGTCTTAACTAATCTTAATGAAATATAAAATATTGGGGTACCTGGGTGGCTCAGTCGGTCAAGCATCCAACTTCAACTCAGGTCACGATCTCGTGGTTCATGAGTTCGAACTATATGTCTGCGCTAACAGCACGGAGTTTACTTTGGGTCCTCTGTCTCCCCCTCTCTGCCCCAGCCCCACTCATAAACGCTGCTCTCTCAAAAATAAACATTTAAAAAATTTTTTAAATAAAATATGAACCATTAAAAAAACTCATATTGTACACAGTAAAGTCAATGAAAATCCCTCATAATCCCTCCTTCCCTGACCAAAAACTTTACCTGCAACAAAATAACTTTTGTGTTCTAAATTTCAACAAGGTTAATAATTCAAATGTCTAGCTTTTAGATAAGTATTAAAGGTTGTAATCCTTTACTGTGTATTACCAAATTGAATTCTGGTCAGTGCTCAAACTATAAGGTAAAAGATCTTTGAGTGTGATTGCTCAGTAACTTAGTATTCAATAGTGACACTTCTAATTTTTCATATCTGAATGGATATGAAGGATATGTCAATGGATGGAGGCAACCTTGAGGGATATTAGGTAGTCTAGTCTTTGTCTGGGGATTCAACTGTAGGATTACTGAGTTTTTCTTTTTGAGGTGGACCAAACCACACAACTATGTCTCAGGAAGGCTATTTATCTGACAAGTAAGAAAAGATAAACACCTGTAAGTTGATGTTTAAAGCCCAAACTAGTTTTGAAGTAACAAGAAAGGGAAAGCTAACAGTTCAAATTTCAGTCACTTTTCATCTAAAGCCATCAATGTGTGCACTGGTCCATTAATTATCTGGCCCAGCACAAAATGATATGTTAGTCTTCCCTTTTACTCTATGATGACAGCTGTGAGGGAAGATTTTAATTAGGGAGAAAGAAAGTTATTTCAAATACTTTATTTGTTTGTCCTACCTAAATCATCAATGAAAATGACCAAGTTTAATTGAAGACAAACCAATTGTTTCGTTGATTACTCTGATAGAACCAAAATAAAATTGAAGAGATAATCTAAAACCTAGGATTCTAATGGACCCAGCTTTTCCAGGTTAATGAGACATTCTGTCTCATTTTGTTCTGTAAAGGGCCACATGGTAAATATTTTAGACTTTAGGGACATAGTTTCTGTCACAACTACTCAGCTCTGCCATTGGGCAAAAGCAGCCATAGATAATAGAATATGTAAATGAATGATCAAGGCTAAGTTCCAATGAAATTTTACTGTGGGCACTGAAATATAAATTTCACACAATGTTCACTTGTCACAAAATATTATTCTTCTTTTGACTTTATTTCCACTATTAAAAATATAAAAATCACTCCTAGCTTATAGGTTGCAGAAAAACAGGCATCAGGCTAGAGTTAGCCTGGTCATAGTTTAGTAACCCTTATTTTAATAGATTATTTTTGTTCTTGTTTTACAGACTTATTTCTGTGTATTAGCTGTGTCACTGAGATTTTTTTTTTAAATCTTCTTTAAAGTAAATATTAGCAGGGTGCCTGGGTGGCTCAGTCAGTTAAACATCCAGCTCTTGATTTCAACACAGGTCATGATTTCACAGTTAAGATGGAGCCCTGGGTGGGGCTTTGCATTGACAGCACAGAGCCTGTTTAGGATTTTCTCCGCCCCCCCCCTCCCTCCCTCCCTCTCTTCCTTCACTCCCTCCCTCCCCCTCCCCTGCTCACTCTCTCTCTCAAAATAAATAAACTTAAAAAGTAAATATTAGTATCTTCAACTTCACTATTAAATAAGTTGCTGTGGTTTATAAGCTACTCAAGTTGGTGGTATTTTGGTACAGCAGCCTAAATGGATTAAGACAATAATAGGACACTTTATTTTTAACAACTTGATGAACACAACAGCCCCAGATGCTCCAGACTTAATAAAGATTAAAAAAGTTATCTTGGTCCATCCTGCCCTCTTAAAAGTAGAAAAACCAATTTCTCATAAAAATGAATAACAGTAAAAGTTGCCATCAAATCTCAAAGTTCCTTATAAAAAATAGAATAAAGAGCAGGATAATTTCCCTACAATGAAAGCACTCTAGAAAAACATGCCCAAAAGTAGATGAAAACTGACCCTATTATTCTAAAGTAGGTTTAAATAAATTAACACAATGATAGAAGTTATGAAAGAACAACATAAATCAGTATTAAGAGAAATTGAGAACTGAGGTGATTAGAGAAGCAAGATTTTTTAAAGATGAAAAAATAATTAGAAATAAAAGGAAAAAATCATTTCAGAAGTAAAGCTTAGACTAGAAGGATGACAAAATCAAATAAATACAATGCCTAAGATAACTGGAAAATTTGAAGGGGAGAACACTTGAAAAATAAAAAATAACTGGAGGACTCTATCAACAAAATAAGAAGGGCAACCTACAGAATGGGAGAAAATATTTGCAAATCATTTATCAGATAAATGGTGAATATCCAAAATACATAAAGAATTAATACAACTTAATGGCAAAAAAAAACTAAATAAACCAATTAAAAATGGCTAGAGAATCTAATAAGGTGCTCAACATCACTAATAATCAGGGCAATGCAAATCAAAACCACAATGAGATATCACCTTAACAATTGTTAGAATGGCTATTCTCAAAATTCCTCAGAAAATTAAAATTAAAACTACCATATGATCTAGCAATCCCATTTCTAGGTACGAATACAAAGAAAGTGAAATCAGAATCTTGAAGAAATATCTGCACTTCTATGTTCATTGCAGCATCATTCACAAGAGCAAAGACATGGAAGCAACCTGTGTCCACTGATGGACCAATGGATAAAGAAAACATGATATACACACACACACACACACACACACACACGCGCGCGCGCGATATATATACACAAACATACACACAATGTAGTACTATTCACCCATAAAAAATAGATTGAAATCTTGCCATTTGCAACATGGATGGACCCTGAGGCATTATACTAAGTGTAGTATGTCAGACAGAAGAGGATGAATGCCTTATGAGGTCAGTTATATATAGGATCTAAAAAAAAACCCAAAGACAAAAAAGGAAAATGAGCATATGGATATAGAGACAGATTGGTGGGTGCCTGAGGAAGGAGTTGGGGGGTGTGTATGAAATGGGTGAAGGGGTCGGAATGTACAAATTTCCAGTTATAAAATGAATTAAGTCATGAGTATGTAGTGTACAGCATGGTAAATATAGTTTATAATAGAGTACTGCAAATTTGAAATTAGCTATGAGTGTGGATCTCAAAAGTTCTTTTTTTTTTTTCAAAAGTTCTTATCACAAAGCACAAAAGATCCAATATGTGTGTTTTAAAAGTTTCTAAAGAAAAAAACTGAAAGCAATACAGGGAGGAATATTTTAAAACTCTAAAGAAAATGTTTCTGAAATTTAAAAATTTTATGCTTACAAAATGAAAGGACATATCACGTATCTAGAAAAATCGGCCTAAGTCAGCCAATATCAAGACATACTTTAATGAAATTCTTGGACTTGAAGCAAAGAGATGCTTTAAACATTCACACAAAAATACTGAGTCCTTGTAAAGAAAAGAAAATCAGATAGTGACCATTTTTTGATACCAACACTTTTATAGTAATATATTTAAGATATTCAAGAAAAGGAAATGTTAGCGAAAGATTTATATACAACCTAAACAACCTATTATTCCCATGAATTATTCCTGGGAAATCTAGAGAAAGAAATGCAGGCAACCAAAATGACTTAAGAACATCTACATAAGGACGAGTGGTAAGCATTATAAATTTATCAAACTATAAAACTAAATGATGAAGCCACAGCAATTTGAGAAAAAAGAACAAACCTCGAGGTATCTCAAGCCCAGATTTCAAGATATACTACAAAGCTTGCAGACGAAGAATGAAACTGGACCACTTTGTTAACATCGTAACATTCACCACCGGAGCCACCCAGGGGTCCCGGATCATAACATTAACAAAAATAAACTCAAAATGTATGAAGGACCTAAATATGAGACCTGAAACCACAAAACTCCTACAAGAAAACATAAGTAGTAATGTCTTTGAAATCGGTCTTAGCAACATTTTTGTAGATACATCTCTTCAGGCAAGGGAAACAAAATACAAATCAAACTACTGGGACTACACCCAAATAAAAAGCTTTTGCACAGCAAAGAAAACCATCAACAAAGCAACTTACTGAATGGGAGATGATATTTGCAAATGACATATCTGAAAAGGGGTAAATATCTGAAATTAAGAACTTACACAACCCAACACCAAAAAACCATAAATAATCCAATTAAAAAATGTACTGAAGACCTGAATAAACATTTTTTCAAAGAGGACAAACAGATGGCCATAGACACATGAAAAGAAGCTCAACATCACTCATTATCAGGGAAATGCAAATCAAAGCCACAATAAAATATCACCTTACATTTGTCAGAATGGTTAAAATCAAATAGACAAGGAATAACAAGTGTTGGTGAGGATGTAGAGGAAAAGAGGTGGGAAGGTACATTGGTGCAGCCACTGTAGAAAACAGTATGGAGGTTCCTTAAGAAATTAAAAATAAAATTACCGGGGTGCCTGGGTGGCTCAGTCGGTTGAGCGTCCAACTTCGGCTCAGGTCATAATCTCGCAGTCCGTGAGTTCGAGCCCCGCGTCGGGCTCTGTACTGACAGCTCAGAGCCTGGAGCCTGCTTCAGATTCTGTGTCTCCCTCTCTCTCTGCCCCTCCCCTGTTCATGCTCTGTCTCTCTCTGTCTCAAAAACAAATAAAACATTTAAAAAAAAAAAAAAGTTTAAAAAAATAAAATAAAATAAAATTACCATATGATCCTGTAATCCTATTACTGGGTATTACCCAAAGAAAATAAAAGCACTAATTCAAAAAGATATATGCATTCCTATGTTTACTACAGCATAATTTACAATAACCAAGATATGGAAGCAACCCAAGCCCAGTAAAAGATGAATGGATAAAGATGTGGTATGTATATACAATGGAATTTTACTCAGCCAAAAAAATGAAATAAAATGAAAATGAAATCTCGGGGCTCTGGGGTGGCTCAGTTGATTGGGCATCTGAATCTTGATTTTGGCTCAGGTCATGATCCCAGGGTCGTGGGATCAAGCCTTGTGTTGGGCTCCATGCTGAGAGTGAAGCCTGCTTAAGATTTTCTCTCCTCTGCCCCTCTCCCACTTGCATTCTCTCTCTCTTTCCCTAAAATAAATTAATTAAAATAAATAAAATCTTACCATTTTCAATAACATGGTATTGTCTAAATACCATTGTATTTAGAAGGTATTATGCTAAATGAATTGTCAGAGAAAGACACATACCATATGACTTCACTTATATGTGGAATCTAAAAAAACAAACAAACAAATGAACAAACAAACCAAAAGGAGAAACAGACCCATAAACACAGAGAAAATACTGGTGGTTGCCATAAGGGAGGAGAATGAAGGAATGGGGTTAAGAGGAGGGGGAGGTTATAGCCTTTCCGTTATGGAATGAATAAAAGTCTTGGGGATGACAGGTACAGCATAGGGAATATAGTCATTGATATTGTAATAGTGCTATATGGTGACACAGGGTAGCTATACTTGTGGTGAGCACAGCATAATCTATAGACCAATGAAATCAATGTTTGGTATACCTGAAACTAATGTAATGTTCTGTGTTGAGTATAATTTTTTAAAAAATGAAATCTTGCCATTTGCAATAACATGGATGGAGATGGAGCCAGAGAGTATGATGCTAAGTGAAATAAGTCAGAGAAAGACAAAGACCATATGATTTCATTCATGTGGAATTTAAGAAATAAAACAAATGAACAGAGGAAGAAAAAGAGAGAAAGAGACAAACCAAGAAACAGACTCTTAACTATAGAGAACAAACTGATGGTTACCAGAGAGTAGGTGGGGAGTGGAGTTGGTGAAATAGGTGATAGGGATAAAAGGGTACACTTATGATGAGCACTGAGTAATGTAAAGAATTGCTGAATGGCAATACTATACACCTGAAACTAATATAACACTATATATTAACTAAACTGGAATTAAAATTAAAAACTTAATAAAATGTTTTAAAAGCTAAATGATGAATAACCAGTCACAAAAGGACAAATCCTAGATGATTCTACTCATACGAAATATTGAAAATAGTTTAAGTAAAAAGGTGGTTGCTAAGTGGGGGGATTGGTGTTTAATCCAATGTTGCAGAACAACGTGAATACACTTATCATTACTGAACTATATAGTTAAACATTGTTGAGATGGTAAATCTTACATATTTTTTACCACAGTAAAAAAACTGACAGTTATAAGGGAGGACATAACACAGTTTAGCTATCAAAAATGTGGGGAGAATGAGAAGAGTACAATAAAAGTAAACTAAATACAATGACTGCCTTATAGATACTGGCTGAACGTAAGAGATAACTTCAAATCTGACATTGGAGAAGAAGGACAAAAAGAAAAGTGGGCTTATAGCTAATTCCAGTATTGCTCACAGTAGGGAAACAACAGACAGTACTCCCCATATAAACGATAAGTGTCAAGGGTATTATGTAAAGGTACACATATAGGGGCACCAGGCTGGCTCAGTTAAGTGTCTAACTCTTGATTTCGGCTCAGGTCATGATCTCACATTTCATGAGATCAAGCCCCATGCTGAGAGTGCAGAGACTAGGGATTTTCTCTCTCCCTCTCTCTCTGCCCCTTCCCCACTCATGCACTCTCTTTCTCGCTGTTAAAATAAATAAAAACTTAAAAAAAAGGTACAGATATAAATGTAATTATTGGGAAAAAAAAACCAAACCTTCCTAAATATTAAAAGTTTATACACACACATTAAATAAGGCAGATAACATAGTTTCTCTGTGTGTGTACAATGAAACCTGACAAATGTGAAGCCAGACATAAAGATCTTAATAAATGTAAATGAATTAAACTCCTTTATAAAAAGACAAAGTTCAGATCAGCTAACAAAGCAAAATCCAATACTATGCTGCATGCAAGATGGATATACAATCTTACTCTCTGAGAGAGAGAGGAAGGGATAGATGCAGGGAGAGGAAAAAAGAGAGAATTATTCAGAAAGTTTACAAATAGGGGAGCCTGGGTGGCTCAGTCGGTTAAGCATCCAACCTCGGCTCAGGTCATGATCTTGTGGTTCGTGGATTCAAGCTCTGCATTGGGCTCAATGCTGACAGCTCACAGCCTGGAGCCTGCTTTGGATTCTGTATCTCCCTCTCTCTCTGCCCCTCGCCCCCTGTCTCTCTCTCAAAAAGAAACATTAAAAAATTTTTAATGAAAATTAAAGAAAGTTTAAAATAATAGGACAAGATGAGGATAAATGCAAATTAAAAGAAATGGGAGGTCACACTTTGAGAACCGATAAGGTAGAATTCAGACCAAAAAGAGAAACAAAGAAGGACATTTCATAATGCTAAAAGATGCAATTCACAATAATGATGTAACAGTTACAAAAATTCCAAACAACACAGTGACAGTTATCATTAACCAAAAATTATACAAAGTGCAAGGAGAATATACTCTCAATTTAAGAAAGATCAAGTGGACAAAATATTAGAGGATATAAAACACCTAAACACCTAAAACACCATAATCAGTGAGTTAGTTCTTTTAGATCTATAATAAATTCTGAATTCTGATAATAGAGGATTACCTTTTGGTAGATGCTCATGGAAACATTGAGGAAAATTAGCCGTATCTTAGGCTACATAGAAGGGAAACTTCAATAAGCCTGTTAATCGGAAAAAAAATAGAAATAAAAGGAAAGTGTACTCTGACCTTGCTGAAAGAATAAAATGAGAATGCTAGGGAAAATGGTGGCGTAGGAGGACGTTGGGCTCACCTCCTCCTGCTGATCGTTTAGATTCCACCCACATCTGCCTGAATAACCCAGAAAACCGCCAGAAGACTAGCAGAACGGACTTTACGGAGCCAAGTGTAGACAAGAGGCCCACGGAATTGGGTAGGAAGGGCAGAGATGCAGTGCACACTACACGGACTGGTAGGAGGGAGCCCGGGCGGTGGAGGGGCAGCCCACCCAGCAAGGCAGAGCCCCTGAAGTCTAGCTTGCAAAAGCGGAGGGGCCCGACTCCATGAGTTCTGACAGCCAGTGGGACTTAACATCTGGAATGTTAAAAGTCAACAGCTCTGCTCTTGGAGAGCGGGAAAGGCGAGAGGACGCCAGGAGGGAGAGTTGTTGAGCCCCGGAAGACAGAGCTCAGCTCGGTGGGGGAACAAAGACGCTGGGAAGCACCACTTCCCTCTCCCATCCCCCACCCAAAATTCCAAAGGTAACCAGTTCCTGTCACTGAACTTGCTTGCACTGCACAAACGCCCAATGATGTGCTTCTGTGGATCCATCCCTCCAACAGGCCTGCCTCCCTCCTGGTGCTGCAGGACCCTGCTGCAGGGGACCACAGCCGGCAAAGCAAGCTAAGCCTGCCCTTTCTGCCCCTGTGCACCTTGTGGATCCACCCCGGCTAATACGCCCTTGGCCAGATCCCATTGAAGCAGCACCACAAGCCTGGCAGTGTGCATGTAGCCCACGCAGGGGCCACACCACTCCACAGTGAGTCCTGCCCCTGGGAGAGGGGAAGATAAGGTACACACCAGTCTGACTGTGACCCCAGCGGTGGGCTGGGGGCAGACATCGGGTCTGACTGTGGCCCCGCCCACCAACACAAGTTACTCTGGACAGCACAGGGGAAGTGCCTTGCAGTTTGGAGCCATGGCAGGCACTACCCAAAATGACGAAATGGAAGAATTCTCCTCAGAAGAAATTCCAGGAAGTAGCTACAGCTAACGATCAAAACTGATTTAAGCAATATAATGAATCAAGAATTTAGAATAATAGTCATAAAATTAATCACTGGGCTTGAAAAAGCCTAAGCAGAGAATCTATGGCTACAGGGATCAAGGGACTAAGAAATAGTCATGAGGAACTAAAAAAATGCTATAAATGAGGTACAAAATAAAATGGAGGTGGCCATAGCACAGATTGAAGAGGCAGAGGAGAAAATAGGTGAATTGGAAGATAAAATTATGGAAAAAAAGGAAGCTGAGAAAAAGAGAGAGATAAAATTCCAGGAGTATGAGGGGAGAATTAGAGAACTAAGTGATGCAATCAAACGGAACAATATCCATATCATAGGAATTCCAGAAGAAGAAGAGAGAGAAAGGGGCTGAAGGTGTACTTGAACAAATCATAGCTGAGAACTTCCCTGATCTGGGAAAGGAAAAAGGCATTGAAATCGAAGAGGCACAGAGAACTCCCTTCAGACATAATTTGAATTGATCTTCTGCACAACATATCATAGTGAAACTGGCAAAATACAAGGACAAAGAGAAAATTCTGAAAGCAGCTAGGGATAAACAGGCTCTAACTTACAAAGGTAGACACATAAGAGTAGTAGCAGACCTATGTACTGAAACTGGCAGGCCAGAAAGGAATGGCAGGAAATCTTCAATGTGATGAACAGAAAAATATGCAACCAATAATCCTTTATCCAGCAAGTCTATCATTCAGAATAGAAGGAGAGATAAAGGTTTTCCCAAACAAAAACTGAAGGAATTCATCACCACTAAACCAGCCCTATAAGACATCCTAAGGGGGATTGTGTGAGTGAAATGTTGCAAGACCACAAAGTACCAGAGTCATCACTACAAGCATGAAACTTACAGACAACACAATGACTCTAAATCCATATATTTCAATAATAACACAGAATGTAAACGGACTAAATGCTCCAACCAAAAGACATAGGGTATCAGAATGGATAAAAAAAACAAAAACAAAAACAAAAACAAAAAAACAGGACCCATCTATTTGCTGTCTACAAGAAACTCATTTTAGACCTGAGGACACCTTCAGATTGAAAGTGAAGGATGGAGAACTATCTGTCATGCTACTGGAAGTCAAAAGAAAGCTGGAGTAGCCATACTTATATCAGACTAGACTTTAAAGTAAAGGCTGTAACACGAGATGAAGAAGGGCATTATATAATAATTACAGGGTCTATCCATCAGGAGGAGCTAACAATTATAAATGTTTATGCGCCGAATTGGGAGCCCCCAAATATATAAAACAATTAATCACAAACATAAGCAACCTTATTGATAAAAAGGTGGTAATTGCAGGTGACTTTAATACCCCACTTACAACAATGGATAGATCATCTAGACACAGGATCAATAAACAAGGGCCATGAATGATACATTGGATCAGATGGCCTTGACAGATATATTTAGAACTCTGCATCCCAAAGGAACAGAATATACTTTCTTCTCGAGTGTACATGGAACATTCTCCAAGACAGATCACATACTGGGTCACAAAACAGCCCTTCATAGGTATAAAAGAATTGAGATCATACCATGCATACTTTCAGACCACAATGCTGTGAAGCTTGAAATTAACCACAGGGGAAAAGTCTGGAAAACCTCCAAAAGCATGGAGGTTAAAGAACACCCTACTAATGAATGAATGGGTCAACGAGGCAATTAGAGAAGAAATTACAAAATATATGGAAACAAATGAAAAGGAAAATACAACAATCCAAACGCTTTGGGATGCAGCAAAGGCAGTCCTGAGAGGAAAATACATTGCAATCCAGGCCTATCTCAAGAAACAAGATAAATACAAAATCTAACAGCACACCTAAAGGAAATAGAAGCAGAACAGCAAAGACACCCCAAACCCAGCAGAAGAAGAGAAATAATAAAGATCAGAGCAGAAATAAACAATATAGAATCTAAAAAAACTGTAGAGCAGATCAATGAAACCAAGAATTGGTTTTTTGAAAAAGTAAACAAAATTGATAAATCTCTAGCCAGGCTTTGCAAAAAGAAAATGGAGATGACCCAAATAGATAAGATGGTGAATGAAAATGGAACTATTACAACCAATCCCTCAGAAATACAAGCAATTATCAGAATACTATGAAAAGTTATATGCCAACAAAAGAGAATGTTATGCTAAGAGAAATAAGTCATATAGAGAAAGACAGATACCGTATGTTCTCACTCTTATGTGGATCCTGAGAAACTTAAGACCATGGGGGAGGGGAAGGGAAAAAAAAAAAAAAAGGTAGAGAGGGAGGGAGCCAAACCATAAGAGACTCTTAAAAACTGAGAATAAACTGAGGGTTGATGGGGGGTGGGAGGGAGGGGAAAGTAGGTGATGGACATTGAGGAGGGCACCTGTTGGGATGAGCACTGGGTGTTGTATAGAAACCAATTTGACAATAAATTTTATATTTAAAAAAAAGAATAAAATGAGAAATGATGAATAAAATAAAAATTATTTATTTCAGGCCTGTAGGGGTACCTGGCTGGCTTAGTCAATAGAGCACATGACTCTTGATCACGGAGTCAGGAGTTCAAGCCCTGTGATAGGTACAGAGATTACTTAAAAAAAAAAATTAAAAGGCCTATTACTGGGGTGCCTGGGTGGCTCAGTCAGTTAAGCATCTGACTTTGGCTCAGGTCATGACCTCACAGTTCATGAGTTTGAGCTCCACATCAGGCCCTCTGCAATCAGCACAGAGCCCACTTTGGATCCTCTTTCCTCCTCTCTCTCTGCCCCTCTCATGCTTGCATGTGCACACTCTCTGTCTCAAAAATAAGCATTTAGAAAAATAAAAAATATAAGGCCTGTTACTTAGAAACTTAAAAACATATTGAATATTCTTAGATCAATATTATATATCAAAATCTTTGAGTTATCAGAGGAAAATTTATACTATTTAAGAGTCATATTAAAAAATGAGATTCAAAGACTCATTCAGAACTTAAAAGTTAAGCAACATTACTACAAAGCAAATCCTCCACGCTTCAAAAAAAAGGGAGGGAACGCCTGAATAAAAGTGAAAGTAGAAATTAATGCTAGAATTTCTAACATTTAATTTCTAGAAATTGAAGCTAGAAAACAGAAAATGAACAAAATCAATCCAAAACATGGTCATCTGAAAAAAAACATCAATGTAGACAAATCACTAGGCTAACCTTTTTCAAAGGGAAAAGGAAGGAAACAGAAATACACAAAATTAGACATGATAAATGGGGAACGATGACCAAAACACAAAAAATTTAAAGTATCAAAGATTATTTTATTTAAATATGAAAATAAACTTGAAGACTTAGTTGGAAAGGATAATTTCCAAGAATACTACAATTTACCAGACTAGCAGTAAGTCTTAGATGAAAAGTTACATTAGAACAAAACAGATGAACTAAAATGCTCTCCCACCCACACTAAAATATCTTGCTCAGGTAGGAAAATTTTACAAAACATACAAAAATCAGATTATCTCAATGGCTATTAAACTTTTCTAGACCAGGAAGAAAATTTCAAATTTCAAAATTCCATGTTCTGAGGAAAGGAAGCCATTAATTTTGTACTCATCAAAGGCATTACTTCAGACTACTGTGACTTGAAAAACATCATTATAGCAGTTCCTAAATGAAACATTACTAAATGGAATCCAATAGTGCATTTTAAAAACCATGACCAAGTGTGGTTTATTCCTATTTTCAAGAATGGTTTTACATTAGGAAATCCATTAATTCATTATATTCATGGAACTAAGATGTAAAATCTTATGACCACTTCTGGAAACAACACACAAGACACGTGACACATTCAGTTCTCCCTAAGTTAACTTATAAATTTAATACTAAATTTATAAAAATACCATCAGACATTTTTCCTCCTGATATTAAATAGTCAGTTGTAAAATTCTTTGGAAAGATGAGTAAGCAATAAAAGCCAGGAAAATCTTATAAAAGAAGAATGAAAGGGAGCTGGTCCCACAGACATTTAAGCATACTATAAAGACTCTGTATAAAGTATTATATTGGTATCCCAATGGTACACAGTAGACAATCCATATGAAGTTTAGTATACGATGAGAGCAATTCAAATCAGTGAGGAAATGATGAACTTCATCTTTTAAGGAGTGGTATCTATTTGACAGTAAGGAAATGGAAAACCATCTATCATGTTTATGGATGTCAAAAGAAAGCCAGAATAGCCATACTTATATGAGACAAAGTAGACTTTAAAACAAATATTGTAACAAGAGATGGAGAAAGGCACTATATCATAACTAAGAGGGTCTAGCCACCAAGAATAACTAAATGTAAATATTTATGCCTCCAACTTGGGATCACCCAAATATATAAATCGATTAATCACAAACATAAAAAATTCATTGATAATAAAACCATAAGAGTAGGGGACTTCAACATCCCACTTATAGCAATAGACAGATAATCTAAGCAGAAAATCAACAAGGAAACAATGGCTTTGAATGAAACACTGGACCAGATGGGCTTGACAGATATATTCAGAACATTTCATCCTAAAGCAGAATACACATTCTTCTCAAAGACACATGGAACATTCTCCAGAAGAGATCACATACTGGGTCACAAGTCAGCCTTCAACAAGTACATAAAGATCAATATCATACCTTGCAAATTTTTAGACCACAACACTATGAAACTTGAAATCAACCACAGAAAAAATTTGGAAAGACCACGAATACTTGGAGATTAAAGAACACCCCACTAAATAATGAATGGGTTAACCAAGAAATTAAAGAGGAAATTAAAAATACATAGAAGCCAATGAAAATGAAAACACAAGGGGTACCTGGGTGGCTCAGTTGGTTGAGCATCCAACTTTGGCTCAGGTCATGACCTTGTGGTTCTGAGTTCAAGCCCCATATCAGGCTCACTGCTGTCAGCCTGTCACTGCAGAGTCTGCTTTAGATCTTCTGTCCCTCTCTCTCTGCCCCTTCCCCACTTGCGCTCTCCCCAAAATAAGTAAATATTTTTTTTTTAAAAAGGAAAGAAAAGAAAATGAAAACACAGCAGTGTAAAAGCTATGGGATGTAGGAAAGGCAGTCATTACAGGGAAGAATATAGCAATCCAGGCGTTCCTAAAGAAGGAAGAAAGGTCTCAAATATACAACCTAAATTTAAACCTAAAAGAGCTAGAAAAAGATAGCAAATAGAGCCCAAAACCAGCAGAAGGAGGTAAATAATAAAGATTAGAGGAGGAATCAATGATATTGAAATTAAAAAAAAAAAATGTAGAACAGATCAATGAAACCAGGAACGGGTTCTTTCAAAGAATTAACAAAATTGATAAACTCCTGGTCAGATCTATCAGAAAAAAAATCGAAAGGAAAAATAAAACCACATATTGAAAGAGGACACACAACCAACACTGCAGAAATACAAACAATAGTAAGAGAATGTTATGAGCAATTATATGCTAACAAATTGGGCAATCTGGAAGAAATGGACAAATTCCTAGAAACATATAAACTACCAAAACAGACAGGAAGAAACAGAAAATTTGAACAGACCCATAACCAGTAAATAAATTGAATCAGTTATCAAAATTCTCCCAACAAAAAAGAATCCAGGGCTGGAAAGATTTCCAGGGGAATTCTACCAAACATTTAAAGAAGAGTAAATACATATTTTTTGAAGCTGTTCCAAAAAACAGAAATGGAAAGAAAACTTCCAAACTCATTCTATGAGGCCACTATTACAGTGATTCCAAAACCAGACAAAGACTAACCAGGAAAACAATAGACCAATTTCCCTGGTGAACATGGATGCAAAAATTCTCAACAAGACACTAGCAGACAAGATCCCACAATACATTAAAAGAAGTATTCACTATTAGCAAGTGGGATTTAAGCCTGGGCTGAAGGGCTGGCTCAATATCTGCAAATCAATCAATGTGATACATCACATTAACAAAAGAAAGGATAAGAACCATATGATCTTCACAAGAGATGCAGAAAAAGCAATTGACAAAATATAGTATCCTTTCTTGACAAAAACCCTCAAGAAAATAGGGATAGAAGGAGCATACCTCAAGATCATAAAGACCATTTATGAAAGACACACCACTAATACCATCCTCAATGGGGAAAAACTGAGAGCTTCCCCATAAGGTCAGGAATACGACAGGGATGTCCACTCTCACCATGTCATTCAACACAGTTTTGGAAGTCCTAGCCTCAGCAATCAGACAACAAAAAGAAATAAAAGGCTTCCAAATCAATCAAGAAGTCAAACTTTCACTCTTCACAGACGACATGATACTCTACATGGAAAACCTCAAAGACTCCACTAAAAAATTGCTAGAACTGATAGGTAAATTCAGCAAAGTCGCAGGATATAAAATCAATGTACAGAAATCATTTGCATTTCTGTACACCAATAATGAAGCAGCAGCAAGAGAAACCAAGGAATCGATCCCATTTACAACTACACTGAAAACCGTAAAATACCTAGGACTAAACCCAACTAAAGAGGTAAAAGATCTGTATGCTGAAAACTATAGAAAGCTTAAGAAAGAAATGGAAGAAGATACAAGGAAATGGAAAAAACATACCATGCTCATGGATTCAAAGAATAAATATTGTTGAAATCTCAATACTACCCAAAAAATCTACATATTCAATGCAATCCCTATCAAAATAACACCAGCTTTCTTCACAGAGCTAAAACAAATGATTCTAAAATTTGTACGGAACCAGAAAAAAACCCGATAGCCAAAGCAATCCTGAAAAAGAAAACCAAAGCTGGAGGCATCACAATTCTGGACTTCAAGCTGAATTACAAACTGTAATCATCAAGACAGTATGGTACTGGAACAAAACAGACACACAGATCAATGCAACAGATTAGAAAACCCAGAAGTGGACGCACAAATGTATGGCCAAATAATCTTCAACAAAGTAGGAAAGAGTGTCCAATAGAAAAAAGTCTCATCAGCAAATAGTGTTGGGAAAACTGGACATTCTTCATGTACCTTGACTGCTTTCTTACACAATATACAAAATGAAGTCAAAATGAATGAAAGACCTAAATGTGAGACAGGAGAACATCAAAATCTTAGAGGAGAAAAGAAGCAGTAACCTCTTTGACCTCAGCCACAGCAACTTACTAGACATGTCTCTGGAGGCAAGGGAAACAAAAGCAAACATGAATTACTGGGAACTCATCAAGATAAAAAGCTTCTGGACAGTGAAGGAAACAATCAACAAAACTAAAAGGCAGCCAATGAGATGGGAGAAGATATGTGCAAAAGACACATCGATAAAGGGTCAATATCCAAAATATATAAAGACCTTAATCAAACTCAACACCCAAAAAACAAATAATCCAGTGAAGAAATGGACAAAAGACATGAACAGACACTTTGAAAGAAGACACATAGATGACTAACAGACACATGAAAAGATGCTCAACATCATTCATCATCAAGGAAATACAAATCAAAACCACACTGAGATACCACCTCACACCTGAAACAATGGCTAAAATTAACAACTCAGGAAAGGTTAGCTAGGATGTGGAGAAAGGGGAACACTTTTGCACTATTGGTGAGAATGCAAACTGGTACAGTTTGGAGGTTCCTCAAAAAATTAAAAATAGAACTACCCTAAAACCCAGCAATTGCACTACTAGCTATTTATCCAAAGGATACAAAAATGCTTATTTGAAGGGGCACATGCACCCCATGTTTCTAGGAGCACTGACAACAGCCAAATTATGGAAAGACCCCAAATGCCCACCGACTG
Organism: Panthera leo; assembly: GCF_018350215.1. NCBI lineage: Eukaryota > Metazoa > Chordata > Mammalia > Carnivora > Felidae > Panthera > Panthera leo. The sequence continues at coordinate 80,823,856 of NC_056681.1, read as the reverse complement.
ATGAGTGGATAAAGAATATGTGGTATATATGTAACAATTAAATATTACTCAGTAACCAAAAAGAATAAAATCTTGCTATTTGCAACAACGTGGATGGAACACATATTATACTAAGTGAAATATAAGTCACTCAGAAAGAAATATCATATGATTCCACATATGTGAAATTTAGGAAACAAAACAGATGAATATACAGGAAGGGAAGGAAAAATAAAAAGAGACAGGGAGGCAAACCATTAGAGACTCTTAAATATAGAGAACAAATCGAGGATGGGTGTTGGATGGGGGAATGGGCTAAACGGGTGATGGGCATTAAGGAGTGCACTTGTTGGGATGAGCACTGGGTGTTATATTTAACTGATAAATCACTAAATTCTACTCCTGGAGCCATTGCTATACTATATGTTAACTAGCCTGGACTGAAACAGATTTTTTTTTGGAAAAAATTTGGATTTACTCTTCACACCATAGTAAATTCCAGAAGGATGAAGGATTTAAATCTAAACCATGTAGGGGTACCTGAGTGGCTCAGTGGGTTGAGTGTCTCACTTTAGCTCAGGTCATGGTCTTGCAGTTCGTGAGTTCAAGCCCCATGTTGGGCTTGCTACTGTCAGCTCAGAGCCCACTTTGAATCCTCTGTCCCCTTCTCCCTGCCCCTCCCCTGATTGTGCTCTCTCAAAAATAAACATTAAAATTTTCTTTTAAAAAATCTAAATCAGAAGAAAAAAAAGAGTGAAGTCCAATATAAGCTGGATATTAGGAATTAGGGAAACTTTCTAAAAATTAGTGGTAGGCAAAACAGATCTTCCAAAGATGCGTGAATATGCTATGCAAATGGCAAAAGGGACTTCGCAAACATTACACTAGAATTTTAGATTGGCCATTTTGTGAATATATTTCATAATTTTTAGAAACATGTATGTATTTATTTAGTATAATCTTTTAATAAAGAATAAAATGTTTGTTAACCAAAAAATGTAATTATAGTTGCCAAAAGATTATTCTGTATTATCCAGTTGGGTGCACTATATCAAATGAGCCAGAGATCTTTTTCTGGCTGGAGTAAAAATATTGTGGCAGTAGAGGAGGAAAGAAAGTTTTGAAGTGTGAAAGAGATTTGACCTTCTATTGCTGGAGGAATCCTCATGGAAAGCTTGAAAGGGAATGTTCCTCCTCTAGGAGCAAAGAATAGTCCTAACCCATAGCAAGAAAAGAGTGGGAGACCTTAGTGCCATAACGTCAAGGAACTGAAGTCCATCAACAACCTGACTGAGCCTGCATCAAAAGCTTTCCCATGAACCTCTAGACACCAGCCCAGCCCAGCTGACAACTTGATTTAAATCTTGTCAGGCCCTGAGCAAGAGGTTCAGGCAAGCTGCACTATATGTGGACTTCCAAACTACAGAACAGTAAAATAGATGGGTGTTGATTTAAGGTGCTAAATCTGTGGTAACTTGTTATAGGAACAACAGAAAATCAACACACAAACCTTCAAAATCCAGAAGTAAAAAGGGAAAGGTGATAAAAGTAATAACTTAAAATTAATATATTTTATAGGGAAAACACATTAAGCAAATTTTTAAGATGACTAACAAAAATATTCACAACTTACATGAATAAAAATTTAATATCTCTAATATATTAAGAGCTTCTAAAATACAGTAAAACAAAAGATGCACATTCCTGAAGAAAAATGGGTTAGGAACAGCGTGTACAGCAAATTAAAATCACCCTGAGATATTTTCCACCTGTTAGATTCTAAGTCTGATATATGCCATTGACAAGGTTGTAGGAATGAATACATGCACTGCCAGTGGGAATGCAAAATAATAAAAGTCCTATAAAAGAGAATTTGGCAATATCTAATAAATGTATAAAGTAACTTTGATCCAGAAATCTCACTTCTAGAAATCTAATCCAAAGACACCCATACACAAACATGTATACACGGAAAGATGAATGCACAAAGCTATTCATTATAACACTGTTTATGATAACCCCTCCCCTCCCCCCCAAAAAGACTGGATATAATCTAAATATTCATTAAAAGGAGAATAGTTCAATACACTATGGTACATCCAAATAAAGGAGAAATGTACAACTCTACACACAATAGACTGATGTTCAGAATCTACTAAGAATAAAGAACAAAGTGAACAAAGAATATGATACCATTTATCTCAGTGTATTTTTGTTTAAATATCTACAATAGTTATTATAGAGAAAAGGGTACAGGAGTAGAATTTATAGTTCCTTGAATATGCTTTTCTTTGCAGAGTGGACTCTGGAACCATTAATTTTACATAATTATATGGAGCTTTTTAAAAAATAATCGTAAAAATGAAACAAAACTAACTAGGTATCCAATTACTGCCATAATAATGCAGGAATTATTCTAAGTGACTTTTAAAATTCAGTGTTTGTAACTACACATATGAATAGATATAAAAATGGTCTTTCAAAACAATCTTCAGCTGTTTTACAATCATAATCAGTGGCACTATTATTAAGAATCCAAGAGTCAGACATGTGGTGTGGGATACAGCAAATGAACATTTATGATGATGATTAAGAACTAGGGTTTTCAACATAGGAGAATGGTGATATTAGTAATGCTGATGAAAAAAACATCTCTGTAGACCTGAAATTGAATTAATAATCTCAGTATTAACTAATGATGTAGTTTCTATTTGAAAAAAAAAATAATAATAAAAACCAAACCAAACATCAAACAAAATGACACAAATAAATGGGAAGATGCCCCATGCTTATAGATTGGAAAGAACAATATTGTTAAAATGTCCATACTACCGAAAGCAATCTACAGATTCAATGTAATCCCTATCAAATATCAACATTTTCACAGAACTATAACAAATAATCCTCAAATTTGTATGGAACCACAAAAGGCCTCAAATAGCCAAAGCAATCTTGAGAAAAAAAGAATAAAGCTGTAAGTATCACAATCCCAGATTTCAAGGGATACTACAAAGCTGTAAGAATCAAAACAGTATGGTACTGGCATAAAAACAGGCACACAGATCCATGGAACAGAATAGAGTCCAGAAATAAACCCACACTTTTATGGTCAATTAATCTACAACAAAGGAGACAAGAATATGCAATGGGGAAAAGACAGCAAATGGTGCTGGGAAAACTGGATAGCTACATACAAAAGAATGAAACTGGGCCACTTACTTAATCCATACATTAAAAACAAAAACAACAACAACAAAAACTCAAAATAGATGAAAGTTCTAAATGTGACACCTGAAACTACAAAACTCTGAGAAGACTATATAGGCAGTAATAACTTTGACATGGGAAGGGAAACCAAAGCAAAATTAAACTATTGGGACTACACCAAAATGAAAAGCTTCTGCACAATGCAAGAAACCATCAACAAAATAACCTACTGAATGCGAGAAGGTATTTACAAGTGACATATCCAATAAGGGGTTAATATCAAATATATACAAAGAAGTTATATAACTTTACACCCCCCACAAAATAATACAATTAAAATATAGGCAGAGGACCTGAATTGATATTTTTCCAAAGAAGTCATACAGATGGCCAATGGATACACGGAGATACTCAACATCACTAATCATCAAATGAAAACCACAAAGACATATGTATCACCTTATATAGAGAAAAAGGAACCCTTGTGCATTGCTGATGGGAATGCAAATTGGTATAGCCACTGTGGAAAACAGTATGGAGATTCCTCAAAAAATTAAAAGTAGAAATAGCATACAATCCAGTACTTCTACTTAAAATGAAAACACTAATTCAGAAAGATATGTGTACTCCTGTATTTATTACAGCATTATTTATAACATCCAAGCTACAGAAACAATCCAGGTGTCTATGATGAATGGATAAAGAAGGTGTGTGTGTGTACACACACACACACACACACACACACACACACACACACACACGAATATTAGTCATAAGAAAGAATGAACTTCTGCCTGGATGGGCACAGATGGAGCTAGAGAGCATTATGCTAAGTGAAACAAGTCAGTCTGAGAAAGGCAAATACCATGTGATTTCACTCATGTGGAATTTAAGAAACGAACAAAGAAGAAAAAGAGACAAACAAGAAAACAGACTCTTAAATACAGAGTACAAACTGGTGGTTTCCAGAGAAGTGGATGGGTGGAATGGGTAAAATAAAGTGGATTAAGAGTACATCTACCTTGGGGCACCTGGGTAGCTCAGTCAGTTAAGCATCCGACTTCAGCTCAGGTCATGATCTCATAGTTCATGAGTTGGAGCCTTGCACTGGGCTTTGTGCTGACAGCTCAGAGCCTGGAGCCTACTTCAGATTCTGTGTATCCCTCTCTCTCTCTCCCTTCCCCACTCGCACTCTGTCTCTGTCTCTCTCTCAAAAATAAACATTAAAAATTTTCAAATTTTAAAAAGAGTACATTTACCTTGATAAGCACTGAGTAATGCATAAAATTATTTCATGATTATACTGTACACCTGAAACTAATATGTATTAATTATACTTCAATAAAAATTAATAAAAAGGGAAAGCACTTATTTTTAAAGAGATACAATATAAAATATTTCAAATAAAATGATCTGTCTAGGATTTGCTTCAATTATTATTCCAGGGGTAGAGTATTGAATGGTAGAGGATTGAGAAGAAACAAGATTGACCATAACTGGTAATTACTGAAGCTGGATGATGGAGAATTAGCTAAGGGATCATTATTCTGTTCTCGCTGGTTTCAGACATGTTGAAATTCCATAACAAGATGACTGTGGGGTGTGTTTATGTTTAAATAACAAGCTGGAATAAATAAAAGTACTCTTGTAAATATCTTTGTACACATTATGCTAGTGTTTGTAGAGGATAATTTCAAAGTATAGTATATTGAGTCCAAAAAGAAATATTTTTATGGACACCGCCAATTTTCCCTTTAAGTATTGATTCACCAACAATATACAATCAACAATATACAAGATACCCATTTCTAAAATCCTCACCAACAATCTGAGAAGTTAGATGACCTACCCAAGACCAGATGGCACAACCTAGAATAAAACTCAGATAATGGTCAGTAATTATCATACTGCCTGAGTCAGTAGTTCATTAATTTGAACAGTGTTTAAATCTGTAGTTGAGTTCAAAAAAGGAGATAGGAGCTAAGAGAACTTATTGCTGTCATACACTGGTCTTCTGAAATAAATGGCACTATTTCCTTGGTTATCTTATACACGGTTCTTTAAATCTCTCTCTTCTTTTGTTGGCTATGTGCCTTCAAAGGAATGTCCGTTCCAGTCTAAAATCTCCCAAAGGTTTTCAGGGTAAAACACATTTCAAGATGTGCAATACATGGAAGAGTGAAAATCTTATATGATATTGTTTGTTAAACTGACAGCTCTACTTAACAGAAGCCATTAAAATATTTACAAAGTAGCAGCTGCTCTAGTAAAAAAATACAGCTTTTTGGAGGCATGAAAATAAACAAGTTGATAAGTACAAGGTAAGCCGTTTGACAGCTTCTTTGTGTGCACTGCACAATATACAGAAAATTCTGATATTTACAGAGCAATTATAATACAAAGCCTTTTAAGTTAAAAGGACATAGAGCAAGTAAGAACTGTTTACAAGAATTCTTCATACTGATCTTTTAAACAATTTAGAAAGCCCCCAGACATAATTCTTTAAGAAGTGCTAGGTTTTTGGTGTTTTTTCTTTTAAATAAGCTTTATTTTTAGAAGATAATTATATACACGTCTCCATCTATAAACTGAATTTAGCATATGGACTACCAGTTTAAAATCTTTGTTCTAGGAAAACAAAACAAAATTCTAGGTAATTCCTGCTTTTGGCAGACAGTTAAGATTACCCAATTCACTGACTCTTAGCCCAAACCCATACTCACTCTGCCTACTGAACACAAACGTATGACTATAAAGTAATAGATCACTAAGGATATAACCTCTCCATACTCTGTCCTCTGGCTCCATCCCAAACAAAATTCTGCCGCTTGGTAGTTTGTTAGTTTAAGACTTTATCCTTTATTTACTAGGTGGAGCCAAACTACTAGTCATGCCTATAACATTCCCTGAAATTTAGTAAGCTCATTATTATATTTTTAAGTAAAACCACACTAATATAGCTATAATCTAAGACCATATGCCTTATAGTAAAGAATAAATACTGTTAAAACAATCCTTTTTTTTTTTAATTTTTTAAATGTTTGTTTATTTTTGGGAGAGAGCAAGCGCGAGTGAGCATGAATGGGGGAGGGGCAGAGAGAGGGAGACAGAGAACTCGAAGCAGGCTCCAGGCTCTGAGCTTTCAGCACACAGCCTGATGCAGGGCTCTAACCCACGAACTGCGAGATCATGACCAGAGTTGAAGTTGGGTGCTTAACCAACTGAGCCACCCAGGTGCCCCATAAAGCGATCCTTTTTTTTTTTTTTTAACGGTTCTCTCCTGCTGACATTTCCCCCAACTGCAACAATAATCATTTGCTGCTACTGTTGATTTTACTTTCATTTTATATTCAAGAAAGCACAATTGAAGCATACCTACCCTGTTATCAAACTGTAATCTCATCAAGGACAGCCTTTATGTCTTCTTCATGTTTATATCCCCTACTCAGTAGAGCAACCTACATGGAGCCAACTCTCAATAAAAGTTTGCTTATACAAATAACCAAAGCCTATTTTCACATTTGAAAACAGCACCACCTCAGAACTCCAATTATTGTCAGAGATCCATACAGTCTCATTTCAGCCTTATTAGTAAGCAAAGAGTAAAAATGTTATGGCACATGTAATGGTATTCTACAAAATAAATATGCTTATGATACAAGTACTTTCTACAAATATTTTCATCCTTAAGATAATACTAACAGATCTCCAAGCAGAATTTATTACTTCAAATTATTGGAAGGAGATAATCCAAGCCATATGTATTTTGTAATGGACAAGAAAAGAAAATTGGTAACAGGGTAATTGGGAATAGGACTCAATGTGAAAATAAATAGTCTTCTTTGCCTACATGAAAGCTATTTACTTATTACCTGTTATAGTTTTAGGCACTATGGAAACTAGTGACTTCACTGTGGAAGGAGCAACTTCAGCAAAATGGTGGACTAGGAAGCTTCAGACCCTTGTTCTCCCATGAAGACACCAACCTAACAGCTATGAGGAATAAAATATCTTTGTGAGAACTCTAGAAAATAGTGAGGGGCCATAGCACCCACACCAATGCATAAACAAGAAAAGGGGTGGTTCAGAAGGAGTAAAAGAATTCATTGCATTTTGCTCACCATACACACCATTCCTCACCTCAGTAGGGTGGTACAATAGGAAGAATATCACCCAGTAACCAACCCCTTTCTTGAGACAGAAGAAATAGAGTGGAACTCAAGTACAGTATTCTGGCTTCTCTGGGAAGTGTACAAGGAACTGACTTCTGTGTTGCCTGGCTTGAGATGTTAGTAAGAATGACAGCAGCATAGTTTAGATATCAGATTGGAGGCCAGTGAAAACAGAAGTGAGTGCCTTGGTGCACTGAATATCAGAGGCTCTCAAGTCAGCAGGCAGGCACTAGGCAGAGCAAGAGAATAAGGGCAGAAGAATTCAATAGAAAATGAAATCTGAGAACAAATGGGAAATCAAGACACACACACACACACACACACACACACACACACACAACCTGTATATACTAAAAGCACACATATCATTTGAAATCATTGAGTCAGAGGAACAAAAAGAAAACAGAATGAAGAAAAAGTGAAGAGAGCCTAAGAGACTTATGGGTCACCATCAGAGTCCTAAAAATGTGTTATAGCAGTCGTAGAAGGAAAAGATAAAGGACAGAGAACTTACATGAGAAAACATTGGGAAGTGGCTGAAAACTTCCCAATCTAAGGAATGAAATGAAAACACAAACTGTAGATCAATGAACTCCAACTAGCATAAACATAAACAGACCTAAGTTATAACAAAACTGTTCAAAGTCAAAGAGAACCTTGAAAACAGCAAGAGAAAATGACTTGTCAAGTACAGATTATCAGATTTCTCAGGAGAAACCTTGCTGATCAGAAGAAACGGGATGATATACTAGAGAGCTAATGACAGAAGAAAACTGTCAAACAAGATTATTGTGTCCTATAAAACTGTGCTGAAAAACTGAAGGAGAAATTAAGATCTTCCCAGATAAATAAAAGCTGAAGGAATTTAGTACTACTAGACCTGCTATACAAAAAAAAAAAAAAAAAAAAAAAAAAAAAAATACTAGGGACTCCTGCAAATTAAACCAAAAAGTGCTAGACAGCAACATGAAGTCCTATTAAAGTATAAAGTTACCCAGTAAAGGTAAAAATACAAATATAGAATCCTGTATTACTGTAAGTTTGTTACATAAATCCACTTTTAATTCTTGTACAGAGTATAAAAGACAAAAACCCTAAAAAACTATAAATCTATGTTAATAGGTATACAATATATAAAGATATAATTTGTAACAATAACAAATGGGGGAACAGAACCATAAGGGGGTAAGGTTTTGTATGTGATTAAAGTTACCAGTTTAAAATAGATTTTTTAACTTTTAAGATACTTTATATAATTAAAATTATATCCAAAAGAAAAACTATAGAATACACACAAAAGCAAATGAGAAGGAATTACAACATATCACTACAAAGAAAAAGTCAAACACAAAAAAAAACAGTAAGAGAAATAAAGGACAAAAAAGCTGTAAGACACCAAAAAACAAGTAACAAAATGACAATGGTAAGTCCTTCTGGGTCAATTAGTTTAAATGTAAATGGATTACACTCCTCAATCAAAAAACACAGATTGAGTGGATTAAACAAACAAGATCCAATAATATATTTCATACAAGAGACTCACTTTATATTTATAGGCTGAAAATGAAAGCATGGAAAAATATATTCTGTGAAAATAATAACAAGAGCAAAGCTGTCTGTACTAATAGCATCCATAAAGACTTCAAGTCAAAAACTATCACAAGAGACAAAAAAGTATATCATATAATGAGAAGGAGCACAACTCACAAGGAGGATCTAACAATTATAAGTATTAATTTAGCAAACACTGCAGCTCTTAAATATATGAAGCAAACACTGACAAAATTGAAAGGAGAAAGAGAGAGTAACAAAACAATAGTAGGAGACTTCAGCACCCTTCTATCAGTAATAGAAGAACAACCAAACAGAAGATCAAAAGGACATAGAGGGCTTGAACCACACTATACACTAACTGGACCTAACAGACATCTATACAACACTCACACAACAGTGTAAAATACATTATTCTCAAGTGCACATGGAGCATTCTGCCAGACAGACCTTAAGTCAGGCAAAAAAACAAACAAACAAACAAAGAACAAAAAAACAAAAATCCAAGTCTTAACAATGTAAAGACTGAAATCTTAGAAAATATCTTTTGCAAACACAATGGAATATAACTAGAAATCAACAGAAGGAAAACTTAAAATTCTATAAATATATGTGTATTAGGGTTCTCCAGGGAACAAATAGAATATATAGCAAGATACATGAGGGGATTTATTGTAGGAATTGGCTCACATGATTATAAAAATTGAGAAGTTCCATGGTACACCATCTGCAAGCTTTAGAACCAAGAAAGCTGGCGGTGTATTTCAGTCCATGTGTAAAGGCCTGAGAATCAGAAGCACCAATGGTTTAACTCCCAGTCTGAGGCCAAAGGCTTGAGAACAGGGATGGGGGATGGGCAGCAACACTGGTACAAGTCCCAGAGTTGAAAAAGCCCAATGAATGAGGAATTCCAACATCAGAAGGAAGGAGAAGATAGATGTCCCAGTTCAAGAAGACAGACACAATTCACCCTTTCTCTGCCTTTTTGTTCTATTTGGGCCTTCAACAGATTGGATGATACCTACCTAGTAGACTTTTTTATTTAGTCTACTGATTCACATGCTAATTGCTTCCTGAACTCATTCACAGACATACCCAAAAATAATGTTTTACTGGCTATCTGGGCATCATTTAACCCAGTCAAGTTGACACATAATATTCACCATCACAACATGGATATTAACACCCTTGTAAATAAACGATGGCTCAAAGAAGTCACAAGGGAAATTAGAAAATATCTTGAGACAAATGGAAATGAAAACACAATATACCCAAATTTTGGGGATGCAGCAAAAGCAGTGCTAAGAGAAAAGTTGTATCAGTAAATATTTACATTAAGAAAGAAGCAAGATGTCAGATCAACAACCTAAATTTATACCTCAGGAACTAGAGAAAGAAGAACTAAGCCCCAAGTTAGCCAAAGGAAGGAAATAACAAAGATCAAAGTTGAAATAAATGGAGGCCAGAAAAATAGAAAAGATCAAGGAAACTAAAAGCTTTTTTAAAAAACTTCAACAAAAATTGACGAATCATTGGCTAGATTAAGAACAAAAAGAGAAAACTCAAAAATAAATATCAGAAGGAGGGGCTCTTACAACCAATACCACAGAAATAAAAAGGATTCTAAAACTACTATGAACAACTACATGCCAACAAATTGTAAAACCTAGAAGAAATGGATAAATCCTAGAAATGGATAAATCAAAAAGAAAAGTCCAGTGACGGCTTCACTGGAAAGTCCACTACACATTCAAAGAAGACCACCAGTCCTCTTCAAACTTTTACAAAAAAAACTGAAGAGGAAACAACAGCCCATACTCATTTTATGAAGCCATCATTACTCTATGTAGGAGTGCTGACAATACTAATTCCATCTTTGACCCTACCATCTTGTTCATGTTCATTTGATGACCTCTCTTTTGGGGTTTCGTGTTCCAGGCCCCTTGGAGATTAATATACATGCCTTAGGCTGCCAAGGCTAGGATGAGGTGGAAGGCATGTTTTAGCCTCCTGTGAATCTGTTAGCCATAATACAGCCTTTCCCCCTCATGATGCACAGGTGGTGCCACAAGATCTAATAAAAGGTTAGCTGTCAATTAGGTACATGCAAACCCTTTGAGGTACATGTTAACCCTCTGATCTCATTACACTATCCTTCTTTGTGTCCCCTAGCTCTAATAAAATCTGTGGACAAAGGTCTGGATTTTATGGAGAATAACTATGTAGTTGCCATTGATCTCCCCCACCTGATTGCCCCATCAATAAGTTACCATGAAAAAAACTCTGTGTATACTGTATGGAATCACCACCTTCATATTCCTGTCTTAAAGTGCTTTCTCAATTTGGGGGATACTTTAATGTCCCTCCCCGACTTTCTAGCACCCTAATACCAAAGCCAGACAAAAACATTAAATAACAGAATATACCAATATTTCTGATGAATGCTGATGCAAATTCTTAACAAAATACTACTAAACCAAATTCAGCAGCATATTTAATACATTATACTCCAACTAATTTATTTCTGGAATGCAAGGACAGTTCAACCTACAAAAGTAAATTAATGTAATATACCACAATAACAGAATGAAGGACAGAAATACCCTCTCATAATAAAAACTCAACAAACTAAATAGAAAAGGAAAGTATCTTGACATTAAAAAGACTCATATTAAAATTATTAAAAGCCCACCACTAATATCATAGTTAAAAGTGAAAAGTTGAAAGCTTTTCCTCTACAATCATGAACAAGACAAGGATGCTCTCTTTCTCGATTTCTTTTCAATAATGTGCTGGAAATCCCAGCCAGAGCAATTAGGAAATAAAATAAATAGGGGTGGCTCAATTAGTTAAGTGTTTGACTTCAACTCATGTCATGATCTCACAGTTTGTGAGTTCGAGCCCCACACTGGGCTCTCTGCTGTCAGTGCAGATCTGGCTTTGGATCCTCTGTCTTCCTCTCTCTCTCTCTGCTCCTCCCCTGCTCACACATACTTGCACACAAGCTCACTCTCTCTCTCCCCAGAATAAAGAAACCTTTAAAAAATAAAATAAATAGAGGCATCCAAATCAGAAAAAGACCCTTAACTATACAGAACTGTAGGCTACTGGAGGGAATTGGTGGGGAGGGATGGGTAACATAGGTGATGGGGATTAAGGAGTGCACTTGATGTGATAAGCCCCAGGTGTTGTATGAAAGTGTTGAATCACTGTATTGTACACCTGAAACTACATTATACTGTATATTAACTAACTGGGATTTAAATAAAAACTTTTTTTAATTTTTAAAAAATGAACAATTTATAAAGAAAAATTTTAAAAACAAATCCAATCAAGAAAAATTAAATTCTTAGGAATAAACCTAAGGAGGTGAAACACCTATACACTGAAAAGAAGAAAACACTACTGAAAGAAAATGAAGAAGACAGTAAAAAGTGAAAAAGCATTCCTTGTTCATGAGTTGTTAAGATTTACTGTTAAAATGTCCTTAGATCCCAAAGGAATCTAAAGATTCAGTACAATCCTTCTCAAAATCCCAATGACATATTTTGCAGAAACAGAAAAACCTATCCTAAAATTCATATGGAACCTCAATGGACCCTAAAGAACCGAAATAATCTTGAGAAAGAATAAAGCTGAAGGACTCACAGTTCCTCATGTCAAAACTTACTACAAAGCTACTGTAACCAAAACAATAAATAGTACTGGCATAACAGCAGACATATAGACTGATGGAATAAAACAGAGAGCCCAGAAATAAACCCTTACATATATGGTCAAGTGATTTTCAACAAGGGTACCCAGTCCAGTGCAGGAAAGGACAGTCTTTTCAACAAATGGTGCTTGGAAAACTAGATATCCATATTAAAAAGAAATGAAGTTGGGGAGCACCTGGGTGGTTCAGTAAGTTAAGTGTCCAACTCCTGATTTTGGCTCAAGTCACAATCTCACAGTTAATGGACTGAGCCCCGTGTGGGGCTCTGTGCTGACAGCATGGAGCCCGTTTGGCATTCTCCCTCTCCCTCTCTCTCTGTCCCTTTCCTGCACATGCTTTTTCTCTCTCTCTCAAAATAAATGAATAAACATTGTAAAAAAAATGAATTTGGACCCTTAACTTTCACCATCTATGAAAATTAACTCAAAATGGACCAAAGGCCTAATTGTAAGACCTAAACTACCCAACTTACAGAGATAAAACAAAGAGAAAGCTTCATGACATTGGATTTGGCAATGGTTTCCTGGATAGGATACCAAAGTAGGCAACAAAAATAAACTGGACTGCATCAAAATTTAAAATTTCATCAAAGGACACTATCAACAGAATGAAAAGGGCAACCCATAGAATAGGAAAGAATATTTGAAAATCATGTATTCTATTTAGTAGTATATATGTAGTAAGGGTTTAATATCCAGAAAGATAAAGTACTCCTAAAACTCAACAACAAAATCAAACAATCTGATTCAAAAATGGACAAAGGGACTTGAATAGATATTTCTCCAACAAAGAAAATCAAATGGCTAATAGGCACATGAAAATATGTTTGACATCACTGATAATTATGGACACAAAAGCAAAACTATAATGAGATATAGTTATATGTGAGTTATATGTGAGCACCTCACATCCATTAGGATGGCTATAATAAAAAAAAGAAAGGAAAATAACAAGTGTTGGCAAAACTGGAAAAATTGTGGAGTGCTCTTGGTGGGATTGTAAAATGTTGCCACCACAACAAAAAAAATGGCAGTTCATTAAAAATTAAAAAAAATATATACCTTACCTATGATCCAGCAACTCCACTTATAGGTACATATCCAAAGGAATTGTAATCAGAGTATCAAAAAGATATCTGCACGCCCATCTTCATAGAAGAATTATTAACAGCGGCCAAAAGCTGGAAGCAACCCAAATCTCCATGGACGATCAAATGTATAAACCAAATGTGGTTCTGTGTACACACACACATGCGCAGTGGGATATTATACAGCCTTAAAAAGGAAGGAAATCCTGGGGGTGCCTGAGTGGCTCAGTGAGTTAAGTGTCCAACTCTTGATTTCTGTTCAGGTAATCATCTCATGGTCGTGAAATTGAGCCTGGCACATGGGGGTCTGGGCTGGAAATGGAGCCTGCTTAAGATTCTGTCTCTCTCCCCACCCTTCCCCCCTTCAAAAAAATTTTTTTTAAAAAATTGTTAAGAAAGGAAGGAAATCCTACCACATGGATGAGCCATGAGGACATTATGCTAAGGAGAATATGCCAGTCACATAAATACAAATACTGCATGATACCACTTAAATGAAGTACTAAAGTAGTCAGATTTATAGAAACAAAAAGTAAAATGGTGGTTACCAGGGCCTAGAAGAAGGGAAATAGGAAATAAATAGGGAGTTTTTTAATGGGTGTACAGTGTCAGTTTTGAAAGCAGAAAATATTTTGGAGATCTGTTGCACAATGAGGTGAATATACTTAATACTAATGAACTGCACACTTAAAAAATGGTTACCATGGTTGGAACACCTGGGTGGCTTAGTTGGTTAAGCATCCAACCCTTGATTTCAGCTCAGGTCATGGTTTCATGAGTCTGAGCCCCATGTCGGGCTCTGTGCACTGACAGTGTGGAGTCAGCTTAGGATTCTCTGTCTCCTCTCTCTGCCCCTCCCTGGTTCATGCTCTGTCTGAAAGAAAGAAAGAAAGAAAGAAAGAAAGAAAGAAAGAAAGAAAGAAAGAAAGAAAAGAAAGACAGAAAGAGAGAGAGAGAGAAAGAAAGAGAAAGAAAGAAAGAGAAAAAGAAAAAGAAAAAAAGAGAAAGAAAGGAAGAAAGAAAAGAAAAACAAAATACACACATGCACAGGGTGCAGTCCTAAGAGTTTTTGGCTTTTAATAAGATTTATGTTTTTTCAGATATGTTTTTCACAACTTCATCATGTTTCACAATTTTTCTAAACAATGCCCTGTCAAAGTTGCCAATATTCAAGTTTGCTTTCTTCATCTGTATGATGTGGGAATAACAAACTCTCTGTACACTTTAAAATTGTAATTAAGACTAAATATTAGAAAGATACTTTCCTTTATTGCTTTCAAATTATGTTCAACATATGGAGTGTAAAATAATTCACCTCTCACAACTTTCCAATATAATAAAATATTCCAGTAATTTGTTAACAACAAAAAATATTTGATTAATAAAATTCTGGCTAAAAACACTATGAATGAAGTTACAAGTGAATTTTTAAAGTCTAAACTCAGAAACATTAATTACTCAGTTACCAAATTCCCCTGGGTTGAGCTAAGTGTAAGAATGACAGAAGTCATAGGGGGACTATGACTACAAGATTTCCACTGCACATTATATAGTTAATTGACAAATTTTTAAGTTTCATTGGGATATGTGAAAGATTTTCCTGTAATCATACTTATGAAGGAGTTATCAGAAATTTTATTTGATTTTAACTTATATCTTGATCATTTTTTAACAGAACTCCTGGGGCCTTTGGACAGAGGAGATACGCTAAATGAAGCTTTTGTTGGCCTATCTTTAGCTCCTCAAGGAGAAGACACATTTCCAGATGACCTCCCTCCCTTTTGTTCAGTCCATAAACATATTCAACAAAGAACACAGAATGTCTCTTCTAACAGGTAAGATATGTTGAACTGAGTAAAGTGCTCCACAAAGTATTTAGTATTAAACAATTTAAATATTCCCTTTTTAAATGCAAACTAATAGTTAAGCAAGATTTCAAAATATCAAAGAAAAAAATGTGCATTTTCTCATGGCAACAACTTTATAGTAGTTTGTTCATGCAACAGCAGTTATGATGTAATTGAGTGTAAACAGAGTATTGTTAGGATGAATGTTATTGCAAACCAACATGAACATGAAATTACTATAAGATACTAAATTCTAGTCTTACTCTGTTGTTAAATTTTAGGATTGTGAGATTATTAGATTAAAATATTAATTTTTAGTATATTCAGTTTGAATTATAATTTAGATGATCATACTTATGAAGGTTACCATTAGTTTTTGGAATCTGATAATTGATAACTCATATGTATGTAGCTGATTATATTGGGTTATTGAGAAAATAAAGGATAAATGTGAAGTAAATATACTAGACAAAGTAATATTTATAATGGTAGCTATGTTAATTATGATAATGCTTTAAAGCAAAGGTCAGCAAACTTTTTGTGTAAAGCACCAGATATTAGGCTTTGTGGATCATACAGATTTTATCACAACACTCAACTCTGCCATCTTAGTATGAAAGCAGCCATAGATAATACATAAATAAATGAGAGTGGCTGTGTTACAGTAAAACTTTACTTACAAAAATAGGCAGTGGGCAGGATTTGGCCCCTATTCGGTAGCTTACATACCTGCTCTTAAGGATCCCAACTATATGCAATTACTGTGAAGAGGCCATATTTTTCATATATATCATATTTCAATATATTCCATATTTCCTATCAATTATACATGCATACTTAAAACATCCTTGAGAAAAATGCTTCAAACTACATAGTTTGGTTAATAGTAAATAAAGGAGAATTTCCAGGTATGGCAAAGTTTAGAGGTGAATAAATCCTGTCCCCAGCAAACAGTTTTAAAACTGGACAAAAACTACGATTTCAGGGCTCTGAAATCAAAAAGGGCAAACAACAATTTGATAAGCATTTATTCATGAAGTAATGCTGAACTTCTAGTAATGAAGGGGAAATCTGATGTTCTGGGGCTGCTCCCATCCTTTCACTACTCCCAAGCTAGTTCAGCCTTGTAGTTAGTTCTAGGGTAGCACCGGCTGTGAAAAACAACAGCTAGTTGACATGATGTGGAGCTTTTGAATGGAAAAACCCTTGCCCAGCACTATTATCGATAAAAATAGCAAACTAACTGTCAGCAAAAGTAACAAATTTGATAGGAAATGAACAGGGAAAGCCACAGTTCTACTAGCCTGCTTAGGTCAAGTGACAGAATGGGAGACTAGCCAAAAATTTAACCAGAAGATCCTGGAATAAGACTGTCTAATTAAGCTCTTTACACATTCCTGATAGAGTTGTATGACCTCTTAATTCTTTTGGCTCCCTTTTATATTGCAGGATCCTAAATTTTCCCCTTTTGCTTCTTTCTTCCTTCACACCCAACTGCCATAAGGTGCTTCTCCCTTTCTACCTTTTTCACCCACTCATCTCCCCACCCCGGAAACTGTGCATTTAAAAAAACTATCCCTTCAAGTTGCATGGTGTAGTTCATGCTAAGAACACCAGGAATTGGAGATCATGCACTTGCATTTGGCGTTTTTTCCATTTTATTTACAATTGTTTGGAAGTTCTCTGTCAAGTCATGCTGAAGCTGTAGCTTTCATGCAGTTTGTTTCTTCCTTATTATGTTCTATACTGTTTATAGAGGAAGTACTGAGAGGTGGAAAGGAAAGCAGCCATTATTATCTTCAACTACCTGGCAGTCCTACTTCTTTATTTACTTTTTTAAAAACAATGTTACTGGCGTATAATTTACATGTACCACAAAATTCACTCCTTGTAAGTATACAATTCAAATATGTTTGCTGAATGTATAAAGTTGTGCAACTACCACTACAGTGTAGTTTTAGAACATTTCCACTGCCACAAAGTTCCCTTATGCCAATAATTTACAGTCCATTCCCACTCCTACCTCCAGCCTGAGCCAGTCATGTGTCTGCTTCCTGCCTCTAGAGGAATTTCATATAAATGATATCAAACAGTCTGGAAACTTCATAGAAATTAATTCATACAATATGTTGTCTTTTTTTGTGTCAGCCTTCCTTCACTTAGCATTATGGTTTCTGAGGTTCATACATGTTGTAGTGTGTAGTTTATTCCTTTTTAATTTCTGAATAGTATTCCGTTGTATGGATATACCATATTTTGTTTATCCACTCACCAGCTGCTGGATATTTTAATTACTTGTAGCTTTCGGCTACATGAATAATGTTGATATAAATATTCACATAAGTCTTCGAGGGAACATACGTTTTCATTTCTCTTGGGTAGATATCTAGGAGTGGAACTGATAGATCATGTTCTCAGTTTATATTTATCTTGTTAGTTTTTAGAAACTACCAAATTGTTTTTCCAAAGTGACTAACATTTTACATACCCGTCAGCAACATACAAGGGTTTCAGTTTCTCCATATCCTCACCTGTGGTTGGTATTGTCAGTCTTTTTTATTATAGCTATTCTACCAGGTATAGTGTCTCATTATGGTTTTAATTTGCATTTCCCTAATGACTAGTGATGTTGAGCATTTTTATGTGATTATTAGCCATTAGCTTATCTTCTTTGGTGAAATATTTATGCAAAACGTTGTCCATTTTTTAAATAAGTTCCCTTATTATTGAATTATAAGACCTCTTTATATATTCCTCAATTTGAAGTCCTTTATCACATAATATGATTTGCAAATATTTTCTCCCAGTCTATGGCTTGCCCTCTCATTTTCCTAACAGTGTCTTTTGAAGTGCAAAAGTTTCAAATTTTGGTAAAGCACAATTTAGTTTTTCTTTTATTGATTGTACTTTTATATATAAGAAATCTTTTTCTAAATGAAAATCACAAAAATTTTCTCTCATGTTTTCTCCTGGAAGTTTTATAATTTTAGCTTTACATTCAAGTCCATTTTGAGTTAATTTTTATGTCTCATATAAGGGTTAAAGTTCATTATTTTGTATATGAAAATCTAATTGCCTTTACTCCTTTGTCAAAATCAACTGACCATACGTGTGAAGATTTATTTCTGGATTTGCCATTCTGTTCCATTGGTCTACATGTCTACCCCACAAAAACAAGTGTCAGACTTAGCTATACAAAGGGCTCCAATGAACCAGAATCTCACAAAATACATTCCAATACCACAAAAATAAACAGGAAAAAGATGAAGAGTTCTATAGAGTTATACTGCAAAGAAGCAGAAAAATGAAGACCAACATATATCAGTTGAGAAAAATTCTCTCCCCTAAAACAGGCATGAAGTACAAGAAAACTGTACAACACTTCAAGTACTCTGGAAACCCACTCTGAATTAGATGAAAACTAAGAGGAGAGGCAGGGAAGAGGAAGCTCAGTGCATTCAAGAAACAAAAGGAAGCAAAATATCTTAGAAATGAAAAATAAATTACAAGGCATTCCAATGGGAATAAATTCAAATTAAAATTTAAAAGAAGGCACTGAAAATGACAGAAAAAAATCCTCAAGAAAATAGGAATTGAGGGATATATTCTTGATATATATAACTTAGTCCTAATACTAGTATCTTCTTTAATGGGAAATCACTGAGGGCATTTCCACTAAAACCAGAAACAAGACAAGAATACCCACTATCTCTGCTACTGTTCGACACTGTACTAGAGGTACATTACAGTTAGCCATTACAATTAGATAAATCAACTAGATCAAAGGTTGGCAAACTATGGCCCAGTGGCCAAATCCAAATCTGCTGTTTTTGTAAAAAAAGTTTTATTAGAACACATCCACACCCATTTATTTATTGTTTATGGGTTGGTAGTTGAGACTGTATGTCCTCAAAGCCTAGGTAATTTACTATCCTATACTTTGAAGTTTGCCAATCCTTGAAGTAGAGAATAAAAAGTGGTAAGGAGAGGTGCCTTGTTAACTCAGTCGGTTGAGTGTCCTACTTCAGCTCAGTCATTATTTCCTGGTTCGTGGGTTCAAGCCCTGCCATCAGGCTCTGCACTGACAGTATGGAGCCTGCTTGGGATTCTCTCTCTTCCTCTCTCTGCCCCTTCTCTGCACTTGCTCACTCCCTAAACAAACAAACTTTTAAAAAAATTGGTAAGGAAATAAAACTATCTCCCTTTTCAGTGATATGACAATATAACAGAAGACTACTAGGGAATCAATGATAAAATCAAATATTTTAAAAATACAGTAAGGTAGAAAGATACAAAACTAATGTACAAGAACCACTAACCTTCATATACACAAACAGGAATGAGTTAGAGATGGTAATGGTAGAGGAAAACCCCATCTATTTTATCAACAAAGATTAAATACTGAGGAATAAACTGAACAAAAAATATGCAAATTCCACATGATAGAAATCTTACAACACTGTGAAAGACATAAAAATGGCCTTGAACAAATGGGAAGATATCCCTCTTCTTGAATAAGATGACTCAACATCATAAAGATGTCAGTTCTCCCTAAATTAATGTATTATATTAAACTACCTACATTTAATGTAATCCCAATAAAAAGACCAACATACTTTTTTATTGAGTTAGACAAGGTGATATTAAAGTTCACATAGAAAATTAAAACAAAGAAGAAACTATGGGAGGGGAGCCAGTCCTACCAGATAGTAAAACATCCTAATTATAAAGCCTTATAATACTATAATACTATAATACTTACAGTTTTATTCTTATGTGATTATTAGATTAGCATCTGCTTCCTCATTAACCTATAAACTCCATGAAGGGGAAAACCACCATGGCTCTTAGATATTATCATTTCACTAAGCCCTGCCATAATGCCTAGTGTATAGTTGGCACTGCAGGCCTACTGCACTCTTGGAGTTCTCAAGCATGTAGGGGAGGAAGAGGAATGCTATAGATAAGAAACAAACAAAAATACATAACTAAAGGTCATTCAATTAATGATAAGTACTAGGAAAAAATACAAAGAACTGGTGAGTAGAGAAGGTACTATTTGAGTTAAGGGCTGAACGATAAGAGTCATCTATGTGAAGATGCAGTAAATTGACAGAAGATTCCAGGGAGAGGAAAGTACCCATACAAAGGCCCTAGTGTAGTAACAAGATTGGGAGGTTTGCATAACAGAGAGCCAATACAGCTAAACTGTAAAGGAGTATGGAACATGATAAATTACTAGAGCCTTGTTAAGCCATATTAGTGTGTATGATCTTTGTTTTAATTACAGTGAGAAGCCAATATAGGATATTAGAGTATGTAGTGGGCAGAATGGACTCCCAAAGATGGCCACATCCTAACCCCCAGAATCTGTAAATATGTTACATCATGTTGTAAAGGGGAATTAAGGAAACAGATGGAATTAAGGTTGTTAATCATCTGACTTAAACATACAAAGATTTGGGGCGCCTGGGTGGCTCAGTTGGTGAAACGTCCAACTTCAACTCGGGTCATGATCTTGCTGTTCCTTGGGCCCCATCGGTGCTGACAGTTCAGAGCCTGGAGCCTGTTTCGATTCTGTATCTACCTTTTTCTCTCTGACCCTCCCCCTCTTACCCTCTGTCTTTCTCTCTCTCTCTCTCAAAAATAAGTAAACAATTAAAAAAAAAATTTTAAATAAGATTACCTCAGATTATCAGGCCTAATGTAATCCTTAAATCTGGAAGAGGGTCCTTAAATGTGGTTGACAGAGGCAGAAGAATCAGAGTCTAAGTGATTCACTATGAGATGGACTCAACCTACCATTGCTTTGAAAGTGGAGAAAAGGAGCCGTGAGCCCAGGAATGCAGGCTGGCCTCTAGAAGCTCAAAAATGCAAGAAAACAGATTATCCTGTAGCACTTCCAGAAAAGGAATGCATGCTGTTTAAGCCACTAAATTGTTAAAGAATCAAGGAAAAATTAATACAAAGTGTTAGGATGTGTTCTGCAGTTTTAATAGGTCATTTTGAATGACTAGGCTGACTTGATAGGGAAAGCTGCCTTGGCATCAGTGACAATTTTGATGTGATGTCTGATTTCATACTTCAACATACGGATGCTGGGGTTCAGGGCTAAATGTGAATTTCAGAACTACATTGGGGAAGTTTACCCAAAGATACTTAAAGTTTTTGTCTATAGGAGTTCAGTAATGTATCAAGCTCTGTAAGAAAGAGAAGCAGAGAGAAGAGAATGGCAGCATGGCCCACAACATGGGTCTACTCACCAGGGGTTAAGAGTGTACCTACTTTTGCTCACTATTGTATCCAGAGCCTCCAACCCAGCACCAGGCACAAAGTTAGGATTCAACAAATATTCCATCCATGAATGGTTGACTGAACCATAAAATATTAGCCTTCTTTATAAAATGTCCTCTTAATTTTAAGTCCTTCCCATTAATTATTTACATTTTTCATAGGCCTATATGACTGAATAAATTATTTTTTTATTCTTAATATACCTATTTAAATTCAAGTTAACATACAGTTTAGTACTGGTTTCAGGAGTAGAACCCAGTGATTCATCACTTACATACAACACCCAGTGCTCATCCCAACAAGTGCCCTCCTTAATGCTCATCACTCATTTAGCCCATCTGCCCACCTACCTCCCCTCTAGCAACCCCGTTTGTTCTCTGTATTTAAGAGTTTCTTATGGTTTGCCTCCCTCTCTGTTTTTATCTTATTTTTCCTTCCCTTCCCCTATGTTCATCTATTGTGTTTCTTAAACTTCACATGAGTGAATTCATATATTTATATTTCTGAGTGACTTATTTTGCTTAGCATAATACATTCTAGTTCCATCCATGTTGTTGCAAATGGCAAGTTTTCATTCTTTTTCATCACCTAGTAGTATTCTGTTGTGTGTGTGTGCGTGTGTGCATGTGTGCGTGTGTGTGTGTGTGTGTGTGTGTGTGTGTGTGTGTGTATAAAATCAGTCGATGGACATTTAGGCTCTTTCCATATTTGACTATTGTTGATATATCGCACTGCTATAAACATTGGGGTGCATGTGCCCCACTGAATCAGCATTTTTGTATCCTTTGGATAAATACCTAGTAGTGCAATTGCTGAGTCGTAAGGTACTTCTATTTTTTATTTTTTGAGGAAACTCCCTACAGTTTTCCAGAGTGACTGCACCAGTTTGCATTCCCATCAGCAGTGCAAAAGAGTTTCCCTTTCTCTGCATCCTCACCAACATCTGTTGTTTCCTGAGTTAAGTTTACTATTCTGACAGGAGTGAGCTGCTATCTCATTGTGTTTTTGATTTGTATTTCCCTGATGATGACTGATGTTGAGCATCTTTTTCATGTGTCTGTTAGCCATCTGGGTGTCTTCTTTCTAAAAGTGTTTGATGAACATAAGGGAAGGTAAGCAAAACTAACATAAAAAACAGGGAGAGGGACAAAACATAAGAGACTCCTAAATATAGAGAACAAACAGGGTTGCTGGAGGGGTGGGGGGTGGCGGATGGACTAAATGGGCAAGGAGTTTTAAGGAGGACACTTGTTGGGATGAGCACTGGGTGTTATACATAGGGGATCAATAACTGGATTCTACTCCTGAAATCATTATTGCACTATATTCCTAAATTGGATATATATTTTAAAAAATAAAATAAATTTAAAAAAAAGACAAGTGTCTGTTCACGTCTCTTGCTCATTTCTTCACTGGATTATTTGTTATTGGGGTGTTAAGTTTGATAACTTCTTTATAGATTTTGGATACTAACCCTTTATCCGATATGCCATTTGCAAATATCTTCTCCCATTGTTGGTTGCCTTTCAGTTTTGTTGATTGTTTCCTTCACTGTGCAGATACCTAGTAATAAACCTAACCAAAGAGGTAAAAGACCTGTACACTGAAAACTACAGAAACCTTATGAAAAAAAATGAAGACACAAAGAAATGGAAAAAACATTCATCCTCATGGACTGGAAGAACAAATATTGTTAAAATGTCTATACTGATCAAAGCAGTCTACACATATACCACCAGCATTCCTCAAAGAGCTAGAACAGACAATCCTAAAGTTTGTGTGTAACCACGAAAGACCCCAAATGGCCAAAGTAATCTTAAAAAAGAAAACCAGGAGCACCCAGGCGGCTCAGTTGGTTAATCAGCCGATTTCATTCATATCATGATCTCACTGTTCTTGAGTTCAAGCCCCATGTTGGGCTCTATGCTGACAGCTCCGAGCTTGGAGCCTGATTTGAATTCTGTGTCTCCCTCTCTCACTGCTCTTTCCCCACTTACACTCTGTCTCTGTCTCTCTCTCAAAAATATAAACATTGGGGTGCCTGGGTGGCTTGGTCGGTTAAGTGTCCGACTTCGGCTCAAGTCATGATCTCACAGTCCATGAGTTCGAGCCCCGCGTCGGGCTCTGTGCTGACCGCTCAGAGCCTGGAGCCTGTTTCAGATTCTGTGTCTCCCTCTCTCTCTGCCCCTCCCCTGTTCATGCTCTGTCTCTCTCTGTCTCAAAAATAAATAAACATTAAAAAAAATTTTTTTTAATATATAAACATTAAAAAAAATTAGGAAAAAAAAGATGAAGGCATCACAGTTTGGACTTCAAGCTGTATTACAAAGCTGTAATCATCAAGACAGTATGGTACTGGCACAAAAACAGACACATAAATCAATGAACAGAATACAGAACCCAAAAATGGACCCACAAATGTATGACCAAATAATTTTCAACAAAGCAGGAAAGAGTACCCAGTGGAAAAAAGACAGTCTCTTCAGCAAATGGTGCTGGGAGAACTGGACAGCAACATGCAAAAGAATGAACCTGTGGAGCACCTGGGTGGCTCAGTCGGTTGAGTGTCTGGTTTTGGCTCAGGTCATGACCTCACAGTTTGTGGGTTCGAGCCCCACATCGGGCTCTGTGCTCACAGCTTAGAGCCTGGAGCCTGCTTCGAATTCTGTGTCTCCCTCTCTCTCTGCTCCTCCCCCCCTCATGCTCTGTCTCTCTCTCCTTCAAAAATAAATAAAAACATTTTAAAAATTTTTTAAAAAAAGAATGAACCTGGACCACTTTATTACACCATACATAAAAATAAATTCAAAATGGATGAAAGACCTAAAAGACAGAAAACCATCAAAATCCTACAGGAGAAAATATGCAACAACCTCTTTGACCTTAGCCATAGCAATTTCTTACTAGATATGTCTTAGGAGGCAAGGGAAACAAAAGCAAAAATGAACCATTGAGACCTCATCAAGATAAAAAGCTTCTGCACAGCGAAGGAAACAATCAACAAAACAATAAAAATTTTAATTTCTGTGTAGGCTATGGCAAAATTAATAAATGGAATTCATTTGAACTAAATATAATACAGAAACCAACTGAAAACTGGTTTTGAATAGACTGTACTATGCTTGAGTTTATAAACAAACTTATTTGAATGTAAACTGTATGAGGGTAAAGATGTCTTTTTTTAATTCTTCATTGCTGGATCCTACAGGACTTAGAAAATTGTCTGTAATATAACGGATGCTTAATAAATATTTACTGAATAAATAAGATAATTATTTTTATAATACAAGAATATACAGGATATTAAGAATACATTACTAGTAATACATGTGTTAAGTAGACACTTTAGACACCCAAAAGAATCAGGCACTTCCATATTAATAGCAGTTACAACATCTAGGATATAAATGAGTGTTTTTAAAAATCACCATTATGTGAATTGACTGAGACTTTATAGGTCACCGACATTATTATTTAAATAGTTGGTTTCCATATTTTATGTGGTTAAAATAAACATTATTTAAATGGTTAGTTTTTCATATTTTTTGACCTGGCAATTAAAAAAAATGTTAAACAACTCAAAGAAAAAACAGTTTAGAATGAAAAAGGGTAATGAGAAGGACAATGGTAAATAATTGATCCTAGGACTAAATATTTTACTTTAGGTTTGGTACTGCCCTAAACTAGTTATTATATTTTAAATTATTCCATTTCTCTAGTTGCTTCAATCTTTCCCTCTGTATTAGATTATCTCCTTCAAGGTCTAAAATTCTTTACTGTAAATAAACCTTGCGTTCGTAACAAATCTACTTTGATATTTACTATCATAAATGAATAGTAATATTGTTTAGTTTTCTATTTATTATATCTGAATTCATACCTAACAAACTCCAAATAAAATACAAATCTTGTTAAAAGTTTTAAATATTGGCTTGGTTTTGTTAGATTTGTTTCTAAGCAAATTTCCCTTAAGTTAGAACAAACAAACAAAAAAACCCATCTATCCATAATCCTTATGTGTGCCTATAAACAATATAACTGATGAAAATTTTCAGTGTTTACAAAACAAAGAAAATTGTCAACAGAATGCCTGGCGGTAGACTTACCAGCAAAAAAAAAAAAAAAAAAAAATTTACAGCCTATAATTCATGAAGATTGGCTCAAAACAAACTGTCCCTGCCAACAGAAAATCTGACAATTATTCTGTTGTCTAATTTGGCTCAGCTTAAGTTGACCTTGTTTATTCATCTCAGTCTTTTAATTCTTGTTAACTTGGCATAAGAAGAGAACATATGGCATATGTCTAGGAAGTCCATTTCTGCATCTTAAACCAAAATAAATGTAGAATATACTCAGCATTTCCAGTGTGTTCAGCTATTAAGGTAACTTAATGTATATTACACAGAACTGATTAAGTTCATATTATCCCCACTAGATGTTTTATGTTTGCTGCCTATAAAGCTGAAAACTAAGTACAGACATCTTTTTCTAAGCTTCAGTATATGACTAAACCTGGCCAATTTCAAACATATTTCCAAAGACGACCATCAATTATAAACTCTTCTAAAACATAAAAATTAAAGGATATCAGCAATTTGACAATGTAAAGATGTTTACAGGTTTTCACTTAATCTCTAGCTATGTTTAAGAAAGCTGATCAAGAGAATGTGACAAAGATAGAATAAAAGCTATAGAAGAAAAAGAACATTTCCATTTTCTCTCCAGTCTAATCTGGTCTCCAGTGAATTTTCTTATTTTCATTTTCTGACCCACTAAAGCTTATTGTTAAAGAGAAATTTCATTTTATTGTGGCTTTAATTTGTCTCAAAAAAAGCTATGACGAAATGAAGTGCTTTACAGACTCGTGGCTCTATTACTGAATCGTAATTCTCCAGTACCGGAAAAAGAAAAGCAAACACCTTGAAAATCCAAAGTTCCAAAATTTACGTATTTTAAGGGGTATTATTTTGGTTTAGAATGTATTCTTTTTATTAACTAAGTGAAATGAAAAACATGAAAGTATAATTTCATGTACAAAACCATATTAGTATTAATATATTTTGAAGCTCTTAACCTTTGTTAGTGTACTTCACAGTACTTCTTGCATAGTACTTTTCTTCCACAAAGCTCACAACATTCAAACTTCATGACTTGCATTCAAAATACCATAAAATTTCAACTATAGGGGCATCCTTATTACCCAGATATTCATTACCTGAAATCCTATAGTTATGTGTTTACAAAGAGCAACAACAGTCTTCATAATGTGAAATATCTAAGAATGAACTAACTACTTATAAACTCAGTCCCCACTCAAATATTTATCCACAGTGAATACTAGCATTTATTTCTACATATTAAGTGCAAGGTCATCGGCAGTTTCACAGATTATCAGCTGTACCTACCACAGTAATACAAAGACATTTCAAAACAACCAAAAATTTTGCACAAAGGAGTATTTCATGAGTTCAATGAAAGACATTGGAGGAATGTTCAGATCCCATGCAAAAACCATTGATAAATGAGGAAATGGCACTTAGGCCAATTAAGTTAAAAAGTGAAATTCCATAAGGATAATGAAATTAAAAGAATTGCAAAAGAAAACTAGTTTATTATCAAAGTATTAATAGAAACCACAGGAAAATGAATGGCCTTCTTTATGAAGATGTGTACTGCGAAAGTCAAATGTGAAGTTAAAGATGCCATTTAATGCTTCTAGAGGATCTAGTCAAAAAAACTAGGACCACTCCCCACCTGCCCAGTCAAACTGACTTATTCTTTGTTCCTTCTAAGAATTTGTGCCTAGTTTGAAATTATAACCTACATGTTATATTTTTTTAATTTAATTTTTTAAAATTTACATCCAAATTAGTTAGCATAAAGTGCAACAATGATTTCAAGAGTAGATTCCTTAATGCCCTTACCCATTTAGCCCATGCCCCCTCCCACACCCTCTCCAGTAACCTTCTGTTTGTTCTCCCTATTTATGAGTCTCTTCTGTTTTGTCCCCTCCCTGTTTTTATATTATTTTTGTTTCCCTTCCCTTATGTTAATCTGTTTTGTCTCTTAAAGTCCTCAGTCATATATTTGTCTTTCTCTAATTTCACTTCACATAATGCCCTCCAGTTTATTCAATTAAACTTTTTTTATTATTTTTTTTAATTTACATCCAAGTTAGTTAGCATATAGTGCAACAATAATTTCAGGGGTATATTCCTTAGTGCCCCTTACCCATTTAGCCCATCCCCCCTCCCACAACCCCTCCAGTAACCCTCAATTTGTTCTCCTTATTTATGAGTCTCTTCTGTTTTGTCCCCCCCTCCCTGTTTTTATATTATTTTTGTTTCCCTTCCCTTATGTTCATCTGTTTTATATCTTAAATTCCTCATATGAGTGAAGTCATATGATATTTGTCTTTCTCTGACTGCCTAATTTCACTTAGCATAATACTCTCCAGTTCCATCCACGTAGTTGCAGATGGCAAGATTTCATTCTTTTTGATTGCTGAGTAATACTCCATTGTGGATATATACCACATCTTCTTTATCTATTCATCCATCAATGGACATTTGGGCTCTTTCCATACTTTGGCTATCATTGATTGTGCTGCTATAAACATGGGGGCACATGTGTCCCTTCGAAACAGCACACCTGTATCCCTTGGATAAATGCCTAGTAGTGCAACTGCTGGGTCGTAGGGTAGTTCTATTTTTAGTTTTTTGAGAAACCTCCATACTGTTTTCCAGAGTGGCTGCACCAGCTTGCATTCCCAATAACATACATGTTATTAACATAAACTTATCTCTATGTTTTACCTTTATTTTTTAGTCATATTGTACTATCACTATTTACAGTGATTTTCAATCCCAGTTTAAAGGCTCCCTTTATTTATATATTTAGTTTTCCCTGGAAAGCTGTTATCCTCAGACACGGACCTCATGCAGCTTAAAATATTTAAATATATGGTTTCAAAATAATGCAATGTATGCCATTGAGGACAAAGGAGAAATATCTATGTGCCTTTAGTTGTTCTTCACTATTCTTTTGGGTTCCTTTTTTCTGCCATATTTGTTGAATCTAGGTTCACATACCTTACACTATCAACAAAGAGAAACGAAAAAACTTAGGAAACAAACTTTTAAGGAGAGAATTATGAAAGCATAAAATAACCTAAGGAAGATGATTCCATTTATATACACAGAAAAATAAATAAATAAATAAATAAATAAATAAATAAATAAAACAAAAGATGCTTTGGTTTTGCTATTTCATGTATAACTGAAAACAGGTGTCCTGAATTGCATTCTGAAGATATGGAAGATCCTAGGAAAATCCTCTAAATGGGGTCTGAAACACCCTGACACCACCATGTAATACCTTTTCTTTATAGGCCAAGCTACTGGTCTGTTACCTATTGTGAAGATATACCAAGTTTTGCATATCCCTTCACAGAGACAAACTACATATCTGGAATATGGAAGAACATCAGTCATCTATAAATCCCCTATATTTAGAAATTTTAATTATTTTACTCTTCTTATATATATTCCTATAAACAAATTTAGGGAAATTGTTGCTTTGTGTCCCAAATAACAAAAAATAACAGAGGATACTCTGTGCTATTACCATACAACAGGAAGTATATAATGTCTTTTAGTGATGTTAAGATTAATCAGTGGAATTCTCCATTACAGATGATCCCTGACTTAAGATGGTTCATCTTATGATTTTTTGACTTTATGATGGTGCAGAAGTGATACACATTCAATAGAAACCATACTTCAAATTTTGAATTTTTTTTTTTTAACGTTTATTTATTTTTGAGACAGAGAGAGACAGAGCATGAACAGGGGAGGAGCAGAGAGAGAGGAAGACACAGAATCTGAAACAGGCTCCAGGCTCTGAGCTGTCAGCACAGAGCCCGACATGGGGCTCGAACTCACGGACCATGAGATCATGACCTGAGCCGAAGTCGGACGATCAACCGACCGAGCCACCCAGGCGCCCCTGAATTTTGATCTTTTCATGAGTTAGTGATACGTGGTACTATGTGTGAGGCTGGGCAGTGGCAGCCAGCCACAGCTCCCAGTTAGCCATATGATTAAGAGGGTAATCAACTGACACATTTGTCACCGTTTTGTACCCATACAACCATTATTCAGTAGTCAACAAATTACATGAGATATTCAACACTTTATTATAAAATAGGCTTTGTGTTTGATCATCTTGCCCAACTGTAGGCTAATATACGTATTCTGAACATGTTTAAGGTAGGCTAGGCTAAGCTATGATGTTTGGTAGGTTAGGTGTATTAAATCCAACATCCACTTAAGGTATTTTCAACTTACAATGGGTTTATCAGGATGTAACCCCATCAAAAGTTGAGGAAGATCTGTATAAAGTTCCCCATCAACCTTTCTCCTAATGTTTTGGAATTTACTCATGAAAGCTGCCCAGATGACTGTTTAATTAGGAGTAGTGAAATGGTGATTTTTTTAACACTGGCATTCCTTCTGCAGTTATAAGCTGGAATTCTTCTATACAGGGAAAAAAAAAAAAAAAGATTCCTTACTAGTTATTTGATTACCCTGAAAGGCTAAGGAAATGCTTGATAGTTCCCTATATTTACCAGTTTCCAGAGCCATAGTAAATTAAGCCATCAGCCTGCAATGGGGACCACTATTTTGGCAGGGGTGGGAGGGGGGAAAGGTCAAGTGCATTTTTAAATGGTGTTTAATGTGTTAGAGTCCATTGTGGTTGTCAAAAGTTCAGAAATAACAGTAAAACCAATGAATCACCAAAGTAGTAAATAGTAAGTTTACTGTGCACACACCAGAAACAAAGTTTCAAACCAAAGGCAGTCAAACCAAAACATCAGGGGTATATTATTATAGAGCAGCTTATATAGTAAGAAAGCAGTGACACTTTATTCTTCACAGTGATTAGTTATAATATTAAAATTTTCTTAAATGCTAGGAAATTGGTGAGTGGTTACTTTACACCAACCCTGGGAAACAGTTCAAGTTTTAGGATCTCCACAGGCAAAAGCAAGAAATGACCCAGGTCAAGTTAGTCTTGCAAAATAAGCTAAGTTAAGCTTTGTTGATATGATGAGACTGATTTTGTCTGTTGAGGAAATTTTCTTTTTTTTTTTTAATGTTTATTTATTTTTGAGAGAAAGAGAGAGAGGAAGAGGGAGAGAGAGAATGAGCAGGGGAGAGGCAGAGAGAGAGGAAGAAAGAATCCAAAGCAGGCTCCATGCACTGAGCTGTCAAGCCCAGAGCTCGACATAGGGCTTGAATTCACGAACCGTGAGATCATGACCTAAGCCAAAGTCAGACACTTAAACGACTGAGCCACCCAACGGCCCCTCTTTTTTTTTTTTTTTTTTTTTAATGTTTATTTATTTTTTGAGAGAGGGAAAGAGCATGAGCTGGGGATGGGCAGAGAGAGGTAGACACAGAACCTGAAGCAGGGTCCAAGATCTGAGCTATCAGCACAGAGCCCTACATGGGGCTCAGACTCACAAACCGTGAGATCATGACCTAAGCTGAAGTCAGATGCTCAATAGACTGAGCCACCCAGGCATCCCAGTTGAGAGAATTTTCAAGACTGGTCTCCATTTGTTTTGTATTTTAATATGGTAAATATTCTTTTTGATGGTCAGGTTTTATGCATCCAATTAAGTTTTTCAGAAAGTAATCTTGGCAACTGTATCAAAAGCTTTTAAATATCATGACTTAAAATTTCATTTTTGTTATATATATGTGTGTGTGTGTCCATCACACTGCTGGCATAAAATGAATAATCTTAAATGCCTATTTGGGAAATTACTGAGTAAATTAAAGTATATCTGAATATTAGAATACTATGTAAGCCATTAAAAATCATAATTATCAGATTCTGGTCCCAGATGGAGTGAGCATACTATTCCTCGTCTCTCCCACTGAATGCAGCTAAAAATCCTAGAAAGAATGTACAGATTAGCTATTTGAAGACTCTGGAAAGTAAATAGTGGCAGACAGCTTGAGGAAGAAGACCAGAATCTGAACTACCTCAACCAATGGTAAGTTTACTAGTATTTTTTCCTTCATTTTGCCACCACTTGGGCCTGGAGGCAGTAATAGTCAAGGAAGTAGGTGGCAGCATGTAGTTACTGACACCACTGCTTCATAGAGGAGAAAAGTACCAACAGAGATTACAGATAGGAAGGACCTCAAGAAAGTGACCCAATTAAATTGTTTCTAAATTCCAGGTTTATACCCCAAGATGTGCATGTGTAGATCTGATCCTAACTAGCATATAATAGACTTTGAGATCTAAACTAACAGATAAAACATCACCCAAGTCACAGATTCATTACTGGGTGATACACACATGAACAGATCTAAATAGTATTGCAAAGACTCTGAAAATTGAACTGACATTGGAACCACAGCTCACAGAGGTACACTAGAAATTGATGCCTAAAGCTAACAAGATCAGTTGCCTGCTAGGACAGAAATATCAACATTTATCATGGGATTTCAAATAAGAACAAGTCTTGCCAGTATTCAAAATATCTAGGACCCAAAATTACTTGGCATAAAAAGAACCAGGAAAACCCCCACTCACATGAGAAAAAATAGTCAATAGACAGTAATATGGAGATGATACACTGGAATTATCTGATAAAACTTTAAGCAATTATTACAAAAATGCTCCAACAATCATAAAAGCTGTCGGAAATGAAAAATACAAAGTCTCAAAAAGAAATAGGAAACAGGAAAAACACATAACTCAACAATAAAGTAACCAATTTTTTTAAACCTCACTGATGGCTTCAATAATAGCAGAATTGAGATGAAAAAGGAGTGAATTGCAAGACAAATCAATAGAAAATATCCAATAAACAACAAAAAGAAAAAATACTGAAAAAATAATAATAAAGAGAGCCTAAGGGACCTCTGAGACAATGCCAAGTCTAACATTCATAACATCAGAGTCCTGGGGTGCCTGGGTGGCTCAGTCAGTTCAGCGTCTGACTCTTGATTTTGGCTCAGGTCATGATCCCAGGGTCATGGGATCAAGCACCAAGTCAAGCTCTGCTGAGCATGGAATCTGCTAGGGATTCATTCTCTCTCTCTCTCTCTCTCCCTCTCTCTCTCTCTCTTCTCTCTCTCTGCCCCTCTCCCCTGCTTGCATTCTCTAAAATAATTTTTTTTAAAAGAGAAATAAAAAAAAAAGTGCCATGCAGAAAAATAGTTTATAGCAGTGCTATCAACAATAGCCAAATTATGGAAAGAGCCTAAAATGTTCATCAACTGATGAATGGATAAAGAAGATGTGGTATATACATATAGAATATTACTCAGTGATCAAAAAGAATGAGATCTTGCCATTTGCAACAACGTAATGGAACTAGACTGTATTATGCTAAGTGAAGTCAGTCACAGAAAGATAAATATATGATTTCACTCATTATGGAATTTAAGAAACAAAACATATGAGTGGCAGGATGGGCTAAATAGGCGATAGGTAGGGGTTTCTGGGTAGCTCAGATGGCTAAGTGTCCAACTCTTGGTTTCAGCTCAGGTCATGATCTCATGGTTTTGTGAGTGCAATCCCCACATTGGGCTCTTGTGCTGGCAGCACAGAGCTTGCTTGGGATTCTCTCTCTCTCCCTCTCTCTCTGCCCCTCCCCAACTTGTGTTGTCTCTGTTTCTCTCAAAATAAATAAACTTAAAAAAGAAAGAGGGGTGCCTGGGTGGCTCAGTCAGTTGGGCATCCAACTTCAGCTCAGGTCATGATCTCATGGCTTGTGAGTTCGAGCCCTTCATCAGGCTCTGTGCTGACAGCTCAGAGCCTGGAGCCTGCTTCAGATTCTGTGTCCCTCTCTCGCTCTGCCCCTTCCCCACTTGTGCACTCTCTCTCTCTCTCTCAAGAATAAAACATTTTTAAAAACTTTTTTAAAGAGAGAGAAAAAAGAAATCTTCCAAAGATTCAATCAATCAATCAATCAATCAATAGCTGATGGGCATTAAGGAGCACACTTTTTGAGATGAGCACTGGGTGTTATATATAAGTGATATATATATATCACTTATAGATGAGCACTGGGTGTTATATATAAGTGATATATATATATCACTTATATACAAGCACTGGGTTTATATCACTGGGTTTTACTCCTGAAACCAATACTACACTGTATGTTAACTTGAATTTAAATAAATAAATTATGTACTCTAAAAAAAATAAACAAACTACCAAAACCAAAACAGGAAAAAAACAGAAAACCTGAACAGACCCATAACCAGCAAAGAAATTAAATCAGTAATCAAAAATCTCCCAATAAACAAAAGGCCAAGGCCAGATGGCTCCACAGGTAAATTCCACCAGACATTTAAAGAGGATGTGGAGAAAAGGGAATACTCTTGCACTGTTAGTGGGAATGCAAACTGGTGCAGCCGCTCTGGAAAACAGTGTGGAGGTTCCTCAAAAAATTAAAAATAGATCTACCCTATGACCCAGCAAAAACACTGCTAGGAATTTACCCAAGGGATACAGGAGTGCTGATGCATAGGGGCACTTGTACCCCAATGTTTATAGCAGCACTTTCAACAATAGCCAAATTATGGAAAGAGCCTCAAGGTCCATCACCTGATGAATGGATAAAGAAATTGTGGTTTATATATACAATGGAATACTACTTGGCAATGAGAAAGAATGAAACATGGCCTTTTGTAGCAATGTAGATGGAACTGGAGAGTGTTATGCTAAGTGAAATAAGTCATACAGAGAAAGACAGATACCATATGTTCTCACTCTTATGTGGATCCTGAGAAACTTAAGACCATGGGGGAGGGGAAGGGAAAGAAAAAAGTTAGAGAGGGAGGGAGCCAAACCATAAGAAACTCTTAAAAACTGAGAATAAACTGAGGGCTGATGGGGAATGGGAGGGAGGGGAAAGTGGGTGATGGGCACTGAGGAGGTCACCTTTTGGGATGAGCACTGGGTGTTGTATGGAAACCAATTTGACAATAAATTTCCTATTAAAAAAATAATGAGGAGGTTAATTCCTATTCTCAAACTATTCCAAAAAATACAAATAGAAGAAAAACTTGAAAATTCATTCTATGATGCCAGCATTACCCTGATACCAAAACCAGACAAGACTTCACTAAAAAAGAATACAGGCCAATATCCCTGATGAACATGGATGCAGAAATTCTCAATAAAATACTAGAATCAAATGAAAACAGTACATTAAAAAAATCATTCACCATAATCAAGTGGGATTTATTCCAGGGCTACAAGTGTAGTTCACTATTTGCAAATCAATCAATGTGATACACCACATTAATAAAAAGAAAGGATAAGAACCATACAGTCCTTTCAACAGATACAGAAAAGGCATTTGACAAAGTACAACATCTATACATGATAAGAAAAAAACAAAAACAATAAACAAAAAACCTCAGCAAAGTACGGTTAGAGGGAACTACCTCAACATCATAAAGGCCATATATGAAAAACTCACAGCTAATATCATCCTCAATGGGGAAAAAATTAGAGCTTTTCCCTTACACAGTCAGGAACAAGGCAAGGATGTCTATTCTCACTGTTACTTTTTAACATAGTACTGGAAGTCCTAGCCTCAGCAATCAGACAACAAAATAAATAAAAGGCATCCAAATTAGAAAGGAAGAAGTCAAACTTTAACTGTCTGCAGATGACATGATACTGTATATGGTAAACCCAAGAGACTCGACCAAAAAAATTGCTATAAGTGGTACATGAATTCTGTGAAGTCACAGGACACAGAATCAATGTACAGAAATCTGTTGCATTTCTAGATACTATAATGAAGCAGCAGAAAGAGAAAACAAAGAACCAATCCCACTTACACTTGTACCAAAACCTACAAGATACCTAGGAATAAACCTAACCAAAGAGGTAAAAGATCTGGACTCTGAAAACTGTAAAACACTAATGAAAGAAACTGAAGATGACATAGAAATGGGAAAACATTCCACACTCATGAATTGGAAGAACAAATATTGTTAAAATGTCTCTATTACCCAAAGCAATCTACAGTTTTAATGCCATTCCTGTCACAATACCAACAGCATTTTTCACAGAACTAGAACAAACAATCCTAAAATTTATATGGCACCACAAAAGAACCCAAATAGCCAAAGCACTCTTGAAAAAGAAAAGCCAAGATGGAGGCATCACAAATTTCAGATTTCACGTTATATTACAAAGCTGTAGTGATCAAGCCAGTGTGGTATGGTACTGGCAACAAAAACAGACTGGCACAAAAGAGGACAGAATAGACACCCCAGAAATGAACTCACCACTATATGGTCAAGGTCAATTAATCTTCAACAAAGCAGGAAAGAATATCCAATGGAAAAAAGACAGTCTCTTCAACAAATGGTTTAGGGAAAACTGGACAAGAACATCCAGGAAAATGAAACTGGACTGCTTTCTTACACCATACAGAAAAATAAATTCAAAATGGATGGGAAACCTAAATGTCAGACAGGTAACCATTAAAATCCTACAGAAGAACACAGCCAATAACCTCTTGACACTGGCCATAGCAACTTCCTACTAGATAGGTCTTCTGAGGCAAAGAAGAAAAGCAAAAATAAACTACTGGGACTTCATGAAAATAAAATGTTATGCACAGCAAAGGAAACAATCAACAAAACTAAAAGGCAACCTATGGAATGGGAAAAGGTATTTGCAAATGACATATTTGATAAAAAGTTAATATCCAACATTTATAAAGAACTTACAAAACTCAACGCCCAAAGAACAATCCAGTTTAAGAAATGGGCAGAAGACATGAACAGGCATATTTCCAGAGGATATACAGATGGCTGACACACGAAAAGGTATTCAACATCACTCATCATCAGAGAAATACAAATCAAAACCACACATACCTCGCACCTGTCCGAATGGCTAAAATGAACAACTAACTCATCAAACAACAGATGCTGGTGGGGATGTGGAGAAGGGGAACCTTCTGCACTGTTGGGAATGCAAACTGGTACATCCACTCTGGAAAACAGTATGGAGGTTCCCCAGAAAGTTAAAAATAGAACTGCCATATGATCCAGCAATTGTACTACTAGGTATTTACCCAAAGGATAAAAACATGCTAATTCAAAGGGATACATACACCCCGATGTTTCTGGCAGCATTATCAACAACAACCAAATTATGGAAAGAGCCCAAATGTCCTTCACCTGATGAAGAAGTAGTGGCATATATATACAATAGAATATTACTCAGCTATAAGTGAGAATGAAATCTGGCCATTTGCAACCATGTGAATAAAGCTAGAGAGTACTATGCTAAGCAAAACAAATCAGAGAAAGACAAATACCATATGATTTTACTCTTATGTGGATTTAAGCAACAAAACAAATGAACACGGGGAAAAAAAGAGAGGCAAACCAAGAAACAGACTCTTAACTAGAGAGAACAAATTGATGGTTACTAGGTGGACAAAGGGATGGATTAAAGAGGTGATGTGTATTAAGGAGGGCACTTGTGATGAGCATGGGTGTCGTATATAAGTGATGAATCACTAAATTCTGTACCCGAAACAAATATTGCACTATATTTTTACTAGCTGGAATTTAAATAAAACTTGGGGAAAAAAGTAAAGTTTTGTAGAATTCAAATGTGAAGCCATCTGTTCCTGGACTTTGTTTTGAGAGAGTTTTTTTTTTTTTTTTTTTTTTTTTTGTGTGTGTGTGTGTGTTTTTTTTTTTTTTTTAATTTTTTAATATATGAAATTTACTGTCAAATTGGTTTCCATACAACACCCAGTGCTCATCCCAAAAGGTGCCCTCCTCAATACCCATCACCCACCCTGCCCTCCCTCCCACCCCCCATCAACCCTCAGTTTGTTCTCAGTTTTTAACAGTCTCTTATGCTTTGGCTCTCTCCCACTCTAACCTCTTTTTTTTTTTTTTCCTTCCCCTCCCCCATGGGTTTCTGTTATGTTTCTCAGGATCCACATAAGAGTGAAACCATATGGTATCTGTCTTTCTCTGTATGGCTTATTTCACTTAGCATCACACTCTCCAGTTCCATCCATGTTGCTACAAAAGGCCATATTTCATTTTTTCTCATTGCCACGTAGTATTCCATTGTGTATATAAACCACAATTTCTTTATCCATTCATCAGTTGATGGACATTTAGGCTCTTTCCATAATTTGGCTATTGTTGAGAGTGCCGCTATAAACATTGGGGTACAGGTGCCCCTATGCATCAGTACTCCTGTATCCCTTGGATAAATTCCTAGCAGTGCTATTGCTGGGTCATAGGGTAGGTCTATTTTTAATTTTCTGAGGAACCTCCACACTGCTTTCCAGAGCGGCTGCACCAATTTGCATTCCCACCAACAGTGCAAGAGGGTTCCTGTTTCTCCACATCCTCTCCAGCATCTATAGTCTCCTGATTTCTTCATTTTGGCCACTCTGACTGGCGTGAGGTGGTATCTGAGTGTGGTTTTGATTTGTATTTCCCTGATAAGGAGCGACGTTGAACATCTTTTCATGTGCCTGTTGGCCATCCGGATGTCTTCTTTAGAGAAGTGTCTATTCATGTTTTCTGCCCATTTCTTCACTGGGTTATTTGTTTTTCGGGTGTGGAGTTTGATGAGCTCTTTATAGATTTTGGATACTAGCCCTTTGTCCGATGTGTCATTTGCAAATATCTTTTCCCATTCCGTTGGTTGCCTTTTAGTTTTGTTGGTTGTTTCCTTTGCTGTGCAGAAGCTTTTTATCTTCACAAGGTCCCAGTAATTCACTTTTGCTTTTAATTCCCTTGCCTTTGGGGATGTGCCGAGTAAGAGATTGCTACGGCTGAGGTCAGAGAGGTCTTTTCCTGCTTTCTCCTCTAAGGTTTTGATGGTTTCCTGTCTCACATTCAGGTCCTTTATCCATTTTGAGTTTATTTTTGTGAATGGTGTGAGAAAGTGGTCTAGTTTCAACCTTCTGCATGTTGCTGTCCAGTTCTCCCAGCACCATTTGTTAAAGAGACTGTCTTTTTTCCATTGGATGTTCTTTCCTGCTTTGTCAAAGATGAGTTGGCCATACGTTTGTGGGTCTAGTTCTGGGGTTTCTATTCTATTCCATTGGTCTATGTGTCTGTTTTTATGCCAATACCATGCTGTCTTGATGATGACAGCTTTGTAGTAGAGGCTAAAGTCTGGGATTGTGATGCCTCCTGCTTTGGTCTTCTTCTTCAAAATTACTTTGGCTATTCGGGGCCTTTTGTGGTTCCATATGAATTTTAGGATTGCTTGTTCTAGTTTCGAGAAGAATGCTGGTGCAATTTTGATTGGGATTGCATTGAATGTGTAGATAGCTTTGGGTAGTATTGACATTTTGACAATATTTATTCTTCCAATCCATGAGCAGGGAATGTCTTTCCATTTCTTTATATCTTCTTCAATTACCTGCATAAGCTTTCTATAGTTTTCAGCATACAGATCTTTTACATCTTTGGTTAGATTTATTCCTAGGTATTTTATGCTTCTTGGTGCAATTGTGAATGGGATCAGTTTCTTCATTTGTCTTTCTGTTGCTTCATTGTTAGTGTATAAGAATGCAACTGATTTCTGCACATTGATTTTGTATCCTGCAACTTTGCTGAATTCATGTATCAGTTCTAGTAGACTTTTGGTGGAGTCTATCGGATTTTCCATGTATAATATCATGTCATCTGCAAAAAGCGAAAGCTTGACTTCATCTTTGCCAATTTTGATGCCTTTGATTTCCTTTTGTTGTCTGATTGCTGATGCTAGAACTTCCAGCACTATATTAAACAGCAGCGGTGACAGTGGGCATCCCTGTCGTGTTCCTGATCTCAGGGAAAAAGCTCTCAGTTTTTCCCCGTTGAGGATGATGTTAGCTGTGGGCTTTTCATAAATGGCCTTTATGATCTTTAAGTATGTTCCTTCTATTCCGACTTTCTCAAGGGTTTTTATTAAGAAAGGGTGCTGGATTTTGTCAAAGGCCTTTTCTGCATCGATTGACAGGATCATATGGTTCTTCTCTTTTTTTTTGTTAATGTGATGTATCACGTTGATCGATTTGCGAATGTCGAACCAGCCCTGCATCCCAGGAATGAATCCCACTTGATCATGGTGAATAATTCTTTTTATATGCTGTTGAATTCGATTTGCTAGTATCTTATTAAGAATTTTTGCATCCATATTCATCAGGGATATTGGCCTGTAGTTCTCTTTTTTTACTGGGTCTCTGTCTGGTTTAGGAATCAAAGTAATACTGGCTTCATAGAATGAGTCTGGAAGTTTTCCTTCCCTTTCTATTTCTTGGAATAGCTTGAGAAGGATAGGTATTATCTCTGCTTTAAATGTCTGGTAGAACTCCCCTGGGAAGCCATCTGGTCCTGGACTCTTATTTGTTGGGAGATTTTTGATAACCGATTCAATTTCTTCGCTGGTTATGGGTCTGTTCAAGCTTTCTATTTCCTCCTGATTGAGTTTTGGAAGAGTGTGGGTGTTTAGAAATTTGTCCATTTCTTCCAGGTTGTCCAATTTGCTGGCATATAATTTTTCATAGTATTCCCTGATAATTGTTTGTATCTCTGAGGGATTGGTTGTAATCATTCCATTTTCATTCATGATTTTATCTATTTGGGTCATCCCCCTTTTCTTTTTGAGAAGCCTGGCTAGAGGTTTGTCAATTTTGTTTATTTTTTCAAAAAACCAACTCTTGGTTTCGTTGATCTGCTCTACAGTTTTTTTAGATTCTATATTGTTTATTTCTGCTCTGATCTTTATTATTTCTCTTCTTCTGCTGGGTTTAGGCTGCCTTTGCTGTTCTGCTTCTATTTCCTTTAGGTGTGCTGTTAGATTTTGTATTTGGGATTTTTCTTGTTTCTTGAGATAGGCCTGGATTGCAATGTATTTTCCTCTCAGGACTGCCTTCGCTGCATCCCAAAGCGTTTGGATTGTTGTATTTTCATTTTCGTTTGTTTCCATATATGTTTTAATTTCTTCTCTAATTGCCTGGTTGACCCACTCATTCGTTAGTAGGGTGTTCTTTAACCTCCATGCTTTTGGAGGTTTTCCAGACTTTTTCCTGTGGTTGATTTCAAGCTTCATAGCATTGTGGTCTGAAAGTATGCACGGTATAATTTCAATTCTTGTAAACTTATGAAGGGCTGTTTTGTGACCCAGTATATGATCTATCTTGGAGAATGTTCCATGTGCACTCGAGAAGAAAGTATATTCTGTTGCTTTGGGATGCAGAGTTCTAAATATATCTGTCAAGTCCATCTGATCCAATGTATCATTCAGGGCCCTTGTTTCTTTATTGACTGTGTGTCTAGATGATCTATCCATTTCTGTAAGTGGGGTGTTAAAGTCCCCTGCAATGACCACATTCTTATCAATAAGGTTGCTTATGTTTATGAGTAATTGTTTTATATATCTGGGGGCTCGGGTATTTGGCGCATAGACATTTATAATAGTTAGCTCTTCCTGGTGGATAGACCCTGTGATTATTATATAATGCCCTTCTTCATCTCTTGTTACAGCCTTTAATTTAAAGTCTAGTTTGTCTGATATAAGTATGGCTACTCCAGCTTTCTTTTGGCTTCCAGGAGCATGATAAATAGTTCTCCATCCCCTCACTCTCAATCTAAAGGTGTCCTCAGATCTAAAATGAGTCTCTTGTAGACAGCAAATAGATGGGTCTTGTTTTTTTATCCATTCTGATACCCTATGTCTTTTGGTTGGCGCATTTAATCCATTTACATTCAGTGTTATTATAGAAAGATATGGGTTTAGAGTCATTGTGATGTCTGTATGTTTTATGCTTGTAGTGATGTCTCTGGTACTTTGTCTCACAGGATCCCCCTTAGGATCTCTTGTAGGGCTGGTTTCGTGGTGACAAATTCCTTCAGTTTTTGTTTGTTTGGGAAGACCTTTATCTCTCCTTCTATTCTAAATGACAGGCTTGCTGGATAAAGGATTCTCGGCTGCATATTTTTTCTGTTTAGCACACTGTAGATATCGTGCCAAGCCTTTCTGGCCTGCCAAGTTTCAAAGGAGAGATCAGTCACGAGTCTTATAGGTCTCCCTTTATATGTGAGGGCACGTTTATCCCTTGCTGCTTTCAGAATTTTCTCTTTATCCTTGTATTTTGCCAGTTTCACTATGATATGTCGTGCAGAAGATCGATTCAAGTTACGTCTGAAGGGAGTTCTCTGTGCCTCTTGGATTTCAATGCCTTTTTCCTTCCCCATTTCAGGGAAGTTCTCAGCTATAATTTGTTCAAGTACCCCTTCAGCACCCTTCCCTCTCTCTTCCTCCTCTGGGATACCAATTATGCGTATATTATTTTTTTTTAGTGTATCACTTAGTTCTCTAATTTTCCCCTCATACTCCTGGATTTTTTTATCTCTCTTTCTTTCAGCTTCCTCTTTCTCCATAACTTTATCTTCTAGTTCACCTATTCTCTCCTCTGCCTCTTCAAGCCGAGCCATCGTGGATTCCATTTTGTTTTGCAATTCGTTTAAAGCGTTTTTCAACTCCTCGTGACTGTTCCTTAGTCCCTCGATCTTTGTGGCAAGAGATTCTCTGCTGTCCTGTATACTGTTTTCAAGCCCAGCGATTAATTTTATGACTATTATTCTAAATTCACTTTCTGTTATATTATTTAAATCCTTTTTGATCAGTTCATTAGCTGTTGTTATTTCCTGGAGATTCTTCTGAGGGGAATTCTTCCGTTTGGTCATTTTGGAGAGTCCCTGGCGTGGTGAGGACCTGCAGTGCACTTCCCCTGTGCTGTGGTGTATAACTGGAGTTAGTGGGCGGGGCCGCAGTCCGACCCGATGTCTGCCCCCAGCCCACTGCTGGGGCCACAGTCAGACTGGTGTGTGCCTTCTCTTCCCCTCTCCTAGGGGCGGGATTCACTGTGGGGTGGCGTGTCCCGTCTGGGCTACTTGCACACTGCCAGGCTTGTGTTGCTGGGGATCTGGCGTATTAGCTGGGGTGGGTAGGCAAGGTGCACGGGGGCTGGAGGGGCAGGCTTAGCTCGCTTCTCCTTAGGTGATCCACTTCAGGAGGAGCCCTGTGGCAGCGGGAGGGAGTCAGATCCGCTGCCGGAGGTTTGGCTCCGCAGAAGCACAGAGTTGGGTGTTTGCGCGGAGCGAGCAAGTTCTCTGGCAGGAACTGGTTCCCTTTGGGATTTTGGCTGGGGGATGGGCGGGGGAGATGGCGCTGGCGCCTTTGTTCCCCGCCAAGCTGAGCTCTGCCGTCCGGGG
Organism: Panthera leo; assembly: GCF_018350215.1. Classification (NCBI taxonomy): domain Eukaryota; kingdom Metazoa; phylum Chordata; class Mammalia; order Carnivora; family Felidae; genus Panthera; species Panthera leo. The sequence goes on along the minus strand of NC_056681.1, from coordinate 80,780,693 downwards.
GCTCAGCAGCTCTCCCTCCCTTTGTCCTCCAGCCTTCCCGCTTTCCGAGCAGAGCTGTTAACTTCTGACCTCCCAGACGCTAAGTCGCGCTTGCTGTCGGAACACAGTCCGTCCGGCCCCTCCGCTTTTGCCAGCCAGACTCGGGGGCTCCGCTTGGCCGGCGAGCCGCCCCTCCGCCCCGGCTCCCTCCCGCCAGTCCGTGGAGCGCACACCGCCTCGCCGCCCTTCCTACCCTCTTCCGTGGGCCTCTGGTCTGCGCTTGACTCCGGAGACTCCCTTCTGCTAATCCTCTGGCGGTTTTCTGGGTTCTTTAGGCAGGTGTAGGTGGAATCTAAGTGATCGGCAGGACGCGCTGTGAGCCCCGCGTCCTCCTACGCCGCCATCTTCGGAGTTCACTTGAGAGAGTTTTAAAGTATGTTTCAAATACTGCTTACACTAATCAAAGAAGACCACAATAAATGGAGACACATACCATGTTTATGGACTGAAAAACTCAATATGGTACACATATCAGTTGTCTTCTGATTGATCTAAAGTTTTAAAACAATTCTAATCAAAATCCCAGAAAGATTCTGTGTAGATATGGACAAGCTGATTCTAAAACTTATATAAAAGGACAAAGAAATTAGAATACCGAAAACAATTTTGAAGAAGAGAAATAATGTTGGAAAAATCATGCATGATCTTAAGACTTTTTCTAAAGCAAGAACTAGCAAACACTTTCTATAAAGGGTCATTTAGTAAATGTTTTAGGTTTTGCAAATCATACAATCCCTGTCACAGCTACTTAAGTCTGCTGTTAAAATAAAACAGCAGCCATTGATATTATGGAAATAAATGGGTGTGGGTGTGTTCCAATAAAACTTTATCTACAAAAATAGGCATCACTTTAATTTCCCATGGACTGTGGTTTGCCATGCCCTTCTCTAAATCTATACTAATCAAAAAATCGTGGTATTAGCAAAAGGACAGATTGACAGAATAAAACTGAACAGAGAATCCAGAAATAAACCTATGCAATATGCCCCATTGATTTCTGACAGACGTACAAATGCAATTCAGTGGAGTAAGAATACTCTTCAATAAATGGTATTAGAACAACTGGACATCTTATGTATAAAAGCAATGAGCCCCAAAGTAAACCTCATACCTTATTAAAAAATTAACCCTAAATGTATCATACATCGAAATATAAAATGTAAAACTATAAAACATTTAAAAGAAAACATTTAAGTAAATCTTCATGATCTGGTATTAGTCTAAGAATTCTCAGAACTGACACTAAAAGTACAATCCATAAAAAAACAAATTTGACAAGCTAGACTTCATCAACTTTTGCTCTTCAAAGGATACTGTTAAGAACATGAAATGACAAGCTAGCAAAATTAGTGGTTCCTAGGCTTACTAATAGAGGTGAAAGTGTGACTGTTAGGTATGAGGGAGTTTTTTTTTTCACATGCTGAAACTATTTTTATTCTGATTGTGATAGCAGTAACACAAATCTATACATCTGTTAAATTCATAGAATCTACATCTTTCTTTTAAAGATTTTTAAGTCATCTCTACATCCAATGTGAGGCTCAAACTCATGACCCTAAGACCAAGAGTCCCATGCTCTGGGGTGCCTGGGTGGCTTAATCAGTTAAGCTCTGACTCTTGATCTTCACTCAGGTCATGATCTCATGGTCTGTGAGTTCCGGCCCTTCATTGGGCTCTGTGCTGACTGTGCAGAGCCTGATTGGGATTCTTCTCTCCCTCTGTCTGCCACTCCCCCTTTCAAATAAATAAACTTTAAAAAGAAAAAACAAAAAGAGTCACATGCTCTTCTGACTGAGCCAGCCAGGTGCCCCTAAAATCTACATCTTTTTTTTTTTTTTTTTTAATGTTTATTTTATTTTTTTGAGAGAGAGAGAGAGACAGAGCTCAAGCAGGGGAGGAGCAGGGAGAGAGGGAGACACAGAATCTGAAGCAGGCTCCAGGCTCTGAGCTGTCAGCACAGAGCCCCAGGCGGGGCTTGAACTCACAAACCATGAGATTATGACCTGAGCTAAAGTCAGATGCTCAACCGACTGAGCCACCCAGCACCCCTAAAACCTACATCTTTAAAAGTCCATTTTCAAAAAAAATAGTCCATTTTAATGTGTAATAATTTACATACAAAATGTAACAAAAACTGTATGAGAGCTATATAAAATTTTATAAGATAGTGTTATCTCAGCTTTGTTTAAAAAGATGCTTGGGGGCGCCTGGGTGGCGCAGTCGGTTAAGCGTCCGACTTCAGCCAGGTCACGATCTCACGGTCCGTGAGTTCGAGCCCCTCGTCAGGCTCTGGGCTGATGGCTCGGAGCCTGGAGCCTGTTTCCGATTCTGTGTCTCCCTCTCTCTCTGCCCCTCCCCCGTTCATGCTCTGTCTCTCTCTGTCCCAAAAATAAATAAAAAACGTTGAAAATAAAATAAAATAAAATAAAAAGATGCTTGGGGCACCTGGGTGGCTCAGTTGGTTGGGCGTCCGACTTCGACTCAGGTCATGATCTCATGGCTTGTGAGTTTGAGCCCTGCATCGGGCTCTGTGCCGGCAGCTCAGAGCCTGCAGCCTGTTTTGGATTCTGTGTCTCCCTCTCTCTGCCTCTTCCCCAGCTTGCACGCTCTTTCTCTCTCAAAAATGAATAAACATTAAAAAAAAATTTTTTTTAAAGATGCTTACATATAGAAGCTAATTATCCAGATGAGAACTCTGGAAATCTGAATTATATTATTGTTTTTTTCCTTTGTGTTTTTTTTTTTAATTTTTCTGTAGTAATAAATTACTTTTAAAATCAGGAAAATAAAATGTATTTAATAGGAAATTTTTACCATCCATTCTAATCCTGTAATACCCCAGTAGAATGTCACATTTTGTTTCCACTACTTCTTTTGAAAATTGTGTATGTAAAATATTTTATTTGTATCTTAAATTTGAATTTAATTGCTCTTCAAAAATGTCCTGTAAATTATTTAATGATGGGAAAATTGAAAAAATTCTATGACATATTAACCCTATAATTTTCTTTTTAATCCTTTTTCCAATTAAAAAAAAACAACAGACAAGTACTTGACAGAAGAAATGAACTTGAAAAAGACACCTGTGCTGAATCTTTGATGACTAAGACCTGTAATGAAGAAGGTAATGGTATCCAAGTTACTCAAAGTATTTAAAGCATAACAGAATAACAATATTATGGCTGGCAAGAAACTAAGAAATCCCTGAGCATTTCTAGTTGGTGTGTTATAAGACAGTTCTTGGTAAATATAGTGTAAAATACTAAGTCAGCTTGTTTTAACAAAAGCTTAATTATAATGATTATACAAATAAATTTGGGGATCTTCTTAAAATGTTGGTTCTCACTGAATAGGTCTTGAGTAGAGCCCATGATTCTGACCTTCCAACAAGCTGCCAGTGATGTGTATACTTCTGGCTTAGAGATTACAATTTGATAAGACAGGTTCTGAAGGTCACTGAGAAAAATGGCTTCATCCTTACCTAATTTAGTAAGAAAGAAATGTACACAGTAAGTTAGACTACAAGTGCTACCCCAAATAAGCATGAGGAGGTAATAGAGCAATCACTTCTAGCCAAGATATTCAGCTGAGCAGATGGCCTTCAAAGAATTTCAACATGTAGAAGAAACTGTGTGAGCATTTATAGAAAAAGAAAGTACAAATAACACATAGTTGACTGTGTGTGAAGAGACAAAAGTAGTTAATATTTGAATGTTCACACTATGTTCCCTTTTCACTATCCCCTAAAGATGAATCTTAGTTTGGCCTATTTATTTTCTTACCTTTCTCCCTGAAAAGGGGTCATTTCCGCTTAACTAAAGTCTTTGAAACTTTGAAATGCCGAAGTTGGAACAAAAAAAGGATATGGAGAAGGACAAGAGAGACATGTGGAGTTAAGAGACTTTTTATGACGTTTTTGGGTTTTTTTTTCCTACATAGCCCAGAGAAAGAAGTGCATAAGAGCAACTTCTGAGGCAAGTGGACAGGAAGGAAAAAGAACTTTTAAGAAGTATTGTATAGTGCCAGGCATATAGCACTTACTTTACTGCTGTTGTTTTACAAACTGAGGTCTACCAAGGATATGCCACAAGGCCTATGTATGGTCCCAACTCCAACCCAAAATACTATTACTTCAATTCTTTTGTTGTCCTCATCTATAAAATAAAAAAATGGAATGGTTCTCATGAAGGATGAACAGTTGAATAAACAATTTAGAGCTATGTTTTTGGCATTAGTAGTTTAAAGATACATGATTCTATGTAGGAAAGAAATGGCATTTTCCAATTTTGTTTCTTTTGAATTTGAAGAAAAATGTGGAGTTTATAGTATTCAACAAGGCCAGCAGCTAGTTGATGGTTACTAGCAAGATGGCAGAATAGGTCTCCAGCCCTCATTCCCCCCTCCCCATAAACACCAATTTGGCAACTATCTACAAACATAAGTACCATTGTGGGGGCTTCAAAATCCAGGAAGAAAGTTGCAAGAGCACAATGGAGCCCAAGACAGAGGATTCTTTGAGAAAGCATACCCCTGCCCCAGGACCTGACCACAGACCTAGGAGCAGCTCTATCACCCCATATACATGGATCTACACTAGCGGGCCTGGCAGGAATGTCATGTGCCTGTAACCCCACTAATAGGCCCACTGACTACAGACCCAACTGCAAACCTAGAAGCAACCCCATATTCAGTTCCAGCTGCTCAACTGTGATCCCACAGCCAGTCTGGTCCACCTAGGGACCTGGGAAGAGACATGCCAATCTATGTCCCAAGTAATAGGCGGGCTAACTGTGGACTCAGAAGTAGCCTTTCCACCTGGACAAGCAGCACAAGCTATGCCTGATGATGCCCCCAATGATAAATCAGCCAACTAGTAACCTAACTGTAGACCAGGAAGTAGCCCCATAACCTGGCCCTGGTTCTGCTCCACTGCAACCCTGGAGGCAGGCTTGTCTATCTGGGGACCTGCAGGAGTAGGTCTTTACCTGCCAAAAACACTCTGTAAAGAATGGAAGAGGTCCCTGCTCCTTTAGTTGCACAGACACCAGTGCAAGGCTATAAAGTCACAAAGAAGTGGGCACAGTACCACCAAAGGAAACAAAAGTTCTAGTAACCAGTGCCAAAGAAATGGAAATCCACAAACTGCTTGACAAAGAATTCCAAATAAAATCATCTTTACAAAGCTCAATGTAGATAGATAGATAGGTAGGTAGGTAGGTAGGTAGGTAAGTAGATAGATAGATAGATAGATAGATAGATAGATAGATAGATAGGGGGCCCAGTGAGGGCACCTGGGTGGCTCTGTCAGTTAAGCCTCTGACTCTTGATTTCAGCTCAGGTCATGATCTCACAGTTCATGAGATTGAGGCCTGCATCGGGCTCTGCGCTGACAGTGTGGAGCCTGCTTGGATTCTCTCTCTCCCTCTCTCTCTGCCCCAACCCCACTCGCTTGCTCTCTCAAAATAAATAAAAATTTAAAAGGAAAAAAGTTCAGTGAGCTAAAAGAGAACACAGATAACTAAAGAAAATTAGGAAAACAATACATGAACAAAATGATGAAGCTCAAAAACAAACAAACAAAAACCAACCTATTAAAAAAAAACAAAACAGAAATCTGGAGCTGAAGAATATAATGATAAAACTAAAAATTCCATTAACTTCAACAGCAGAATCAATTAAGCAGAAAAAACCCCAACAAACTCAAAGACAAGTCATTTGAAATTCCAAATTTAAAAGAACAAAAAAGAAAAGAATGAGGGGTGCCTGGGTGACTCATTTAAGTTAAGCGTCTAACTTCAGCTCAGGTCATGATCTCATGGTTCATGAGTTCGATCCCCACATCAGGCTCTCTGTTGTTGGTATGCAGCCCACTTCAGAACCTCTGTGCCCCCCCCACCCCTCTCCCACTCCCACTCTCTCTCAAAAATAAACATTAAAAAACAAGTGAAAAAGTGAAGAAACCCTATGGGACTTAATATGATACCCCAAAAGAACAAATACTCACACTATAGGTGTCCCAGAAGGAGAGAGAGAGAGAGAGAGAGAGAGAGAGAGAGAGAGAGAGAGAGAGAGACACCAAAAAGTTAAAGAAACAGTGGTTGAAACATCTCAAATATAAGCAGGAAAATGAACATCCAAATTTGTGAAGCCTAAAAGTTCCCAAAGAGGTTCAAGTAAATTGTCTAAAGTAAAAAGAAAACATTTTCACAGCAGCAAAAGAAAATGACTTGTCACACCAAGGGACTATAACAAGGAATAGCACCTAAGACTATCAGTGGATTTCTCCACAGAAACTGTGTAAGTCAAAAGAGAGAGGGATGAAGGGTGCCTGGGTGGCTCAGTCGGTTAAGTGTACAACTTCAGCTCAGGTGATGATCTCACGGTGAGTTCAGCCATGTCAGGCTCTGTGCTGACAGCTTGGAGCCTGGATCCTGCTTCAGATTCTGTGTTTCCCTCTCTCTCTGCCCCTTTCCTACTCACACTCTCTCTCTGTCTCAAAAATAAATATACATTAAAACTTTTTCTAAAAAAAAGGGGGGGCGGGATGATATATTCAAAGCACTGAAACAAAAAAAAGTACAAACCAAGAATACTTTACCTGACAAAACTGTATTTTAAGAATAAAGGAGAGAGTCTCCCATACAAACAAAACCTGAGGGAGTATATTATGCTAGATGTGCCTTACAATAAAAACTAAAGGGAGTTTAGTTTGAAACAAACAAAAAAAAGTATAAACAATAACATAAAAGCATATGAACTGTCACTGTTAAAGGATATACTTTAATAGTGGCATGTAAATCACTTTTAACACTAGTATACAAAAATTAAGACCAATGTACTAAGAATAACTATCACCACTAAAATGGAACACAACATAGAAAGAAGTAAAATCTAGAATCAACAAAGTTTATGTGAGAGAAGTGTACACATTCTGCACATAAGTAAAATTAAGTTGTTATTAGCTTAAAACAGACTGCCTTAACTAGAAAATGTTTGATGTGAGCCCAGTAGTAACTACAAAAACAAAAGGCACAATAGATACACCAAAGATAAAGAGAAAAGAATCAAAGCATACTGCTGCTGCTGCTGCAATCATCAAATAAAGACAAGTTGAAGAAGAAACAAAATCACTACAAAACAGAAAACAGTTAATGAAATAGTTATATTAAGTCTTTTCCTATCACAGTAATTACTTTAAATGTAAATGGATTAAATTCCTCAATCAAAAGATAGTATGGCTGAATGGATTAAAAAATTTAAAAAGACTCAACTATATGCTATCTGCAAGAGACTCACTTTAGATTTAAAAATACACATAGCCTGAAAGTACAAGGGTGGCTACAGGTAACCAAAAGAGAGGAGTCATTACAGTAGACAAAAGAGACTTTAACTGATAAACTATCATGAGACAAAGGACATTACATAACAATAAAAAAGGTCAATTTACCAGGAAGATTTAACAATTATAAATAAACATGCGCGCAACATCAACTATATACCTGTCAATACATATTAACATATAAAGCAAACATTTACAGATATGAAAAGAGAGGTAGACAGTAATAAAATAGTAGTATAGTTCAATACCCACCTCTTTATAATGGATAGATCATCTACACACACAAAAATTCAGTAACACAGCAGAACTGAATGACACTATAGACAAAATGGAAACTGAACATATATAGAACATTCCACCCCAAAACAAAATACTCATTCTTCTCAAGTGCACATGAAACATTCTCCATGATAGATCACATACTAGTTCACAAAACAGGTCTTAACAAATTTAAAAAGACCGGAATCATTTTAAATATCTTTTCTGATCACAATGGAATGAAATTAGAAAGTAATTCTTCTCCATGTCACCATCCAGTTTTCCCAACACCATTTGAAGAGACAGTCTTTTTTTCCATTGGATACTCTTTCCTGCTTTGTCAAAGATGAGTTGACTGTATAGCTGTGGGTCCATTTCTGGGTTTTCTATTTTGTTCCATTGTTTCCATCTGTTCTATTCTGTTCTCTTGTTTCCATCTGTTTTTGTGCCAGTACCATACTGTCTTAATCACTACTGCTTTGTAATATAGCTTGAAATCCAGAATCACAATGCCTCCGGTTTTTTCTTTTTCAAGACTGCTTTGGCTATTCTGGGTCTTTGTGGTTCCATACAAAATTCAGGATTGTTTTTTCTAACTCTGTGAAGAATGTTGGTGGTATTTTGATAGGGATTGCATTTAATGTGTAGATTGCACTGAGTAGTGTAGACATTTTAACAAAGTTTGTTCTTCCAATCCATGATCATGGATTGCTTTTCCATTTCTTTTTGTCCTCTTTAATTTCTTTCATAAATCTGTATTTTCAGAGTACAGACCTTTTATCTCTTTAGTAAGGTTTATTCCAAGGTATCTTACTGGTTTTGGTGCATTGTTAATGGGAATGATTCCTTGATTTCTCTTTCCACTGCTTCATTATTGGTGATAGAAATGCAACAGATTTCTGCACGTTGACTTTATATCCTGTGACTTTGCTGAATTTATGTATTAGCAATTTTTTGGTGGAGTCTTTGGTTTTCTACATAGAGTATCATGTCACCTGCAAATAGTGGATGTATGACTTCTTTTTTGCCAATTTGTATGCCCTTTATTTCTTTTTGTTGCCTGATTGCTGAAGCTAAGACTTCCTGTACTATGTTAAATAGTAATGGTGAGGGTGGACATCCTTGTCTTGTTCCTGACTATAGGGGAAAGGCTTGAGCTTAGCTTAATACATTCTAGGTCCATTCTTTAGGTTTTCCCCATTGAGGATGATATGAGTTGTGGGTCTTTCATATATGGCCTTTATGATGTTGAGGTGTGTTCCAGTGATCCCCACTTTGTTGACAGTTTTTATTAAGAATGGATGCTGGGGGCACCTGGGTGGCTCACTCAGTTAAGCATCTGACTTCAGCTAAGGTCATGATTTCACCATTCGTGGGTTCAAGCCCCATATCGAGCTCTATGCTGAGAGCTCAGAGCCTGGAGCCTGCTTCAGACTCTGTGTCTCCTTCTCCCTCTGCCCATCCCCCACTCATGCTCTGTCTCTCTCTCTCTCTCAAAAATAAACATTTTAAAAACTTTTTAAAAAAAGAATAGATGCTGTATTTTTGTCAAATGCTTTTTCTGCATCTATTGACAGGATCATATGGTTCTTATCCTTTCTTTTATTAATGTGGTGTATCACATTAATTGATTTGTGAATACCAAACCAGCCCTGCAGCCCAGAAATAAATCCCATTTGATCATGGTAATTCTTTTAACGTACTCTTGAATTTGATTTGCTAGTATCTTGTTGAGAATTTTTGCCATCCAGGTTCATCAGGGATATTATATTGGCCTATAATTCTCATTTTTAGTGGAGTCTTAGTCTGGTTTTGGAAAAAAGGTAATGCTGGCTTCATAGAATGAGTTTGGAAGATTTCTGTTTCTGTTTTTTGGTACAGTTTGAGAAGAATAGGTATTAACTCTTCTTTAAATATATGGTAGAAATCCCCCTGGTAAGCTATCTGGCCCAGGACTCTTGTTTGTTGGAAGATTTTTGATTACTGATTCTTACACCATACAAAAAAATAAATTCAAAATAGATGAAAGACCTAAATGTGAGACAGGAAATTACAAAAATCCTAGAGGAGAAAAGCAGCAGCAACCTCTTTCACCTCAGCCATAGCAACTTCTTACTAGACATATCTCCAGAGGCAAGGGAAACAAAAGCAAACATGAACTACTGGGACCTCACCAAGATAAAAAGCTTCTGGATAGTGAAGGAAACAATCAACAAAACTTAAAGGCAACCAGTGAGATTGGGGGAAGATATTTGCAAATGACACATCATATAAAGGGTTCATATCTAAAAATCTATAAAGACTTTATCAAACTCAATACCCCAAAACCAAATAATCCAGTGAAGAAATGGGCAAAAGACATGAACAGACACTCTTCCAAAGAAGACATCCAGATGGCTAACAGACATATGAAAAGATGCTTAACATCTCATCATTAGGGAAATCCAAATCAAAAACACAATGAGATATCACCTCACACCTGTCAGAATGGCTAAAATTAACAACACAAGAAACAACAGGTGTTAGCAAGGATGTGGAGAATGGGGAATCCTCTTGCACCACTAGTGGAAAGGCAAATTGGTGCAGCCACTCTGGAAAACAGTATAGTTTCCTCAAAAACCTAAACATAGAACTAACCTGCAATCCAGTAGTGACACTATTATGTATTTACCCAAAGGATACAAAAATACAGATTTGAAGGGGTGTATGCACCCCAGCGTTTATAACAGCATTAGCAACAATAGCCAAACAATAGAAAGAGTCCAAATGTCCACTGACTGGTGATATATATATATACATACATATATATGTATACATATGTATGTGTAGTGGAATATCACTCAGCCATGAAAAAGAACAAAATCTTGCCATTTTCAGTGACATGGACAGAGCTAGAATGTAGTATGCTAAATGAAATAAGTCAATCAGAGAAAGACACATACCATATGATTTCACTCATATGTGGAATTTAATAAACAAAACAGATGAACATATAGGAAGGGAGAGAAGAAGAAAGGGAAGCAAACCACACAAGACTCTTAATGATATAGAACAAACTAAGGGTGATGGAGGGAGGTGGATGAGGGTTGAGCTAGATGGGTGATGGATATGAAGGAAAGTTCTTGTTGTGGTGAACACTGGGTGTTTTAAGTAAGTGATGAATCACTGAATTCTACTCCTGAAGCCAATATTGTACTATATATTAAAAACTAAAATTTAAATTAAAAAAAAAGAAAATCCAATAATCAAAAAGAAAAATAAAAAGAAATGAATAATAAAAAGAAAATGAGAAAATTCACAAATACAACTTTAAAAGCATACTCAAACATTTATTGGGTCACATATGAAATCAAAAGGGAAATAAGAAAATATCTCTAAAGAAACAAAAATGGACACACGATATATCCAAACATATTGGAGGCAGCAAAAACAGTATTAACAAGCAAGGCTATAGCAGTAAGCTTTTTTTTTTAAATGTAGAATAAACAACATAACTTTATACCTCAAGGAACTAGACAACAACAAGCTATTCATGAAGTTGGCAGAAGGAAGAAGTAATAGAGATTAGAACTGAAATAGAGAATAGAAATACATTTTTAAAAAATCAATGAAATTAAGAATTCTTTTGGGAAAATATAAAGTCAACACACCTTTAGGTAGACTAAGAAATAAAGAGAGAAGAATCAAATGATAACAGAAACAAAAGAGGAGACATTACAACTGATCCCCCAGATATAAAAAGGATTGTAAGGGACTATTACCAAAATTATACACCAGTAACTTGAAAAACCTACATGAAATAGCAAAATTCCTACAAACATACTACCTACCAAGACTGAATCAAGAAGAAACAGAAAGCCTGAAAGACCAATAGCAAATGAGAAAAGTAAAGGAGTAATTAAAAACCTTCCAACAAAGAAAAGTCCAGGACCAGATGGATTCACAGGTGAATCCTACCAATCATCAAAAAAATTAATACCAGTCCTCTCCAAACACTTCCAAAAAGTCAAAGAAGAGGGAACACTTCCACCTATTCTATGAGACCAACACCACCGTGATACCAAAGACTGACAAAGACACCAGAAGAGAAGAAAACTACAAGTCAAACATCTCTGACAAACATAGTTGCAAGAATCCCCAACAAAATACTAGCAAACTTAGTTCAAGAGCACATTAAAAGAATCATATCCTTGGAATGCAAGGATCGTTCAACATAGAAAAATCAGTAAATGTGACATGCCACATTTAACAGAACAAAGGATAAAATTAACATAATCATCTCAATACACGCAGGAAAAGCATTTGACAAAATTCATCTCCTTCTCATGGTAAGAAAGAAAAAACTCTCAACAAAGCAAGTACTAAAACAAATGCACCTCAACACAATAAAGGCCATTTGTGAAAAGGCCACAGGTAACATCGTACTCAACAGTGAAAAGCTGAAAGCATCACATTTAACTTCTAAAACAAGGATGTCCACTTCCCCCCTCTCCAATTCAACATGGTACTTAAAGTATAAGGCAGAACAATTAAAAACAAAAAGTAAACAAAGGCACCCAAATTGCAAAGGAAGAAGTGAAACTACCTGTTTGCAAATGACATAATCTTAAATGTAGAAAACCTTAAAGACTCCACAAAAAACAGAGTACATGGATTCAGTAACAACACAGGATACAAAACCAACATACAAAAATCAACTACATTTCTATATATTAACCACCTACCAAAAAAGAAATTTAAAAAACAGTTCCATTTACAATAATATTTTTTAAAAAAGAAATACTTAAGTATAAATTTAACCAAGGAGTAAAACCCTTATACACGTAAAACTACAAAACACTGACTTAAGAAATTTAAAAAGGGGGCACCTGGGTGGCTCAGTCAGTAAAGCATCCAACTTTAGCTCAGGTCATGATCTTGCAGTTCGTAAGTTCGAGCCCCATGTAGGGCCCTGTGCTGACAGCTCAAAGCCTGGAGCTTCCTTCAGATTCTGTGTCTCCCTCTCTCTCTGCCCCTCCCCCACCAACACTCTATCTCCTTCTCTCAAAAATAAACATTTTTTAAAGAAATAAATTTAAAAAGAAATAAATGGGGTGCCTGGTGGCTCAGTCAGTTAAGCATCTGATTCTTGATTTCTGCTCAGGTCATGATTTCACAGTCCTGGGATGGAGCATCACGTCAGGCTCCATGCTGGGCGTGGAGCTTGCTTGAGATTCTTTTCCCCTCTCCCTCTGCCCCTCTCCTGCTCACACAATCTCTCTCTCTATCTCTCTCTCTCTCTCAAAACAAAAACAAAACAAATACTTAGAAGGACATCTCATGTTTATGTACTAGAAGACTCAGTATTGTTAAAAAGCTCGTATTTCCTGGGGCACCTGAGTGGCTCCATCAGTTAAGCATCCTACTTTGGTTCAGGTCATTATCTCACATTTCATGGGTTCAAGCACCCATTAAGCACCCATCAGGCTCTGTGCTGACATCTTGGAGCCTGGAACCTGTCTCAGATTCTGTGTCTCACTCTCTCTCCTTCCCTCCCCTGCTTGTGCTCTGTGTCTCTGTCTCTCTCTCCCCCACCTCTCTCAAAAATAAACATTTTAAAAATTTGTTTAAAAAAAGCTCATCCTGGGGTGCCTGGGTGGCTCAGTCAGTTGAGCATCTGACTTCGGCTCGGGTCATGATCTCACAGTTCGTGAGTTTGAGCTCCGTGTCGGGTTCTGTGCTGACAGCTCAGAGCCTGGGGCCTGCTTCAGATTCTGTGCCTCCCTCTCTCTCCACCCCTCCTCCTGTCTGTCTGTCTCTCTCTCTCTCTCTCTCTCTCTCTCTCTCCCCCTCAAAATAAACATTAAAAAAAAAAAAAAAGCTCATACTTCCCAAAGCAGTTTGTACATTCAATGCAATCTTTATCAAAACCCCAATGGCATTTGTTACAAAAACAGAAGACAATACTAAAATTTTTTTTGGAACTACAGAAAACCCCAAATAGCTCAAAAAATTTTGATCAAGAATAAAGCTGGAGGTATCATACTGCCCAATTCAAACATATTACAAATTTATAATAATCTAAACAGTATGGTATGGGCAGAAAAACAGAAATATAAATTAATGAAACAGAATAGAGCACCAGAACTAAGTCCATGCATATAAGAATCAACTGATCTTCAGTAAGGGTGCCACGAATACACACGTGGAAAAGACCATTTCTTCCATAAATGCTGGGAGAAAAATTAGAAATTTACATGTAAATAAATGAAACTGGACCCTTATCTCACTCCATTTTGAATAATCAACTCAAAATGGATTAAAGACCTAAACTCAAAACCTGAAACAATAAAGTCTTAGAAGAAAATCTAGGGTAAAAGCTACCAGACATTGGACTAGCCAATGATTTCTTGGATAGGACACCAAAAGCACAGGCAACAAAAGCAAAAATAGACAAATGAGATTAAATCAAACTAAAAAACTTCTTTACAAAAACGAAGCCCTCAACAAAATAAAAAGGCAACCCACAGAATGGGAGAAAATATTTACAGGCCAAATATTAAATAAGGGTAAGTTAATACCCCAAATTTATAAATAATTACAACTCTCGGTATACAGAGGAATATTATTCAGCCTTAAAAAAGGAAATCCTGCCATTTGCCACAACATGGATGCGCCTAAAGGACATGATGCTAAGTAAACTAAGCCAGACACAGACAAATCTTGGGGCTCCTGGGTGGCTCAGTCGGTTAACTTCAGCTTCAACTTTAACTTCAGCTCAGGTCATGATTTCATGGTTTATGAGTTCAAGGTCTATGCTGGGCTCTGCACCAACAATACGGAGTCCGCTTGAGATTCTCTCTCTCTCCCTTTCTCTCCGCCCCTCCTCTACTTGTGCTTTCTCTCTCAAAATAAAATTTAAAAACTTAAAAAAAAAAAAGCAAGACATGATCTCAATTATATGTGGAGTCCAAAATAGTCAAATACATAGAAGCAGAGAGTAGAATGGTGGTTGCCAGGGGCTGTGGAGAGGAGGAAATGGGAATCTGTTGGTCAAAGAGTACAAAATTTAATTTATGCAAAACGTTCTGGAGATCTACTGTATGTGACCTGTAATGTTTAATACCGTATTTTAAAATTTTCTGAGAGAGTAGGTATTATGATAAGTGCTCTTACCACAAAGGAAAAAAGGAAAAACAACAAAGGGGGTATGGGAGGAAACTTTTGGAAATGATAGATAAGTTTAGGGCAATTATAGTAATGATGGTTTCACAGGTGTATACGTATCTCCAAACCCATCAAGTTGTATACGTTTAAACATCTACAGCTTTTTGTATCACTGTGGTTAATATAGTTTCCTTCATGGTATTAAAAAATGTAATTGAAGGGGCACCTAGGTGGTTCAGTCATTTAAGCATCTGACTTTGGCTCGGGTCATGATCTCATGGTTCCTGGGTTCAAGGCCAGCGTCAGGCTCTGTGCTAACAGCTCAGAGCCTGGAGCCTGCTTTAGATTCTGTCTCCCTCTCTCTCTGCCCCTCTCCTGCTTGCACTCTTTCTCTCTCTCAAAAATGAACAAACATTAAAAAAATAAAAAAAGAGAAATGTAATTGAAGACCTTGAGTTATTTTGGAACAACCAATATCTGGATGTGGGATTCTGTCATTTTGACAGTGACAGTCATTGTACTTGCCTCGTTCCAGGTTGCCTATATCTCCTGGAAATGAACTGTGCACTTGTTTGGCATTCCAGTTTTTGCAGCTGCCACCTAGGGGGATACCCTTTGATCACCTAGCTCTGGTGGCCAGCAAGGCTTACATTCAAAAGGACTGTAATAAATGGAGAAAGAGTTCTTAACCAGCTACCCTAGGGCACAGCAGAAAGGCAGCAGACTGAAATGCCTGGTCTTTCTGTGAAAGAGGTGTATAAGATACCTTCTTGGCTGCACCCTGAGGGACAGGATTCTAATTTAATACACATCTAAGAGCCAACTGTAATCCTCTCCAGAGATCTCAGAGGGTGGGAACTATCTTCCTGCTCTCCCTCTGCCCTACTCCAGGTCACTGGTGTTTCTGAGAAAGGAGCTTGTATACTTGGTTGGTGCTTCAACTTTTGTCTGCTGCCGAGAGGACAAGTTCCTTGATATCCTAACTCTTGGTGACCGGTGGGACCTGCATTCACAGGCTACCATTTCAGAGGGAATGGCAAAAACACTCCCAGTCTTCCCATGAAAGAGTCATGTCTGCATACTTTAAAAGCTACTGCCTGAGGGTTTGTTTCCAATCAGTCTGAATCTATGAGCCAACCAAGATCTTCCCCTTTTGGACTCTGACAGGTCTTGGCAAACCCGCAACTATTGACAGCCACTAAGAATAAAGTAGGCTGCTTGGAGAAGCACAAAGGTTTGAGAGACTTGGGTTGAAAGATGAAAATCATTCCTATGAGGTACTGCTTCAAAACAGGGAATGGCAGCTGTTTTATCTAATGCATAGAAACTAACACAGAGAGTCAAGAAAATGAAGAAAGAGGAATAGGTTCCGTATGAAAGCAAGATGAAACCTCAGAAAAACATTTTCATGAAACAAGTAAGTGATTTACCTGATTAAAAGTTCAAAATGACAGTCATAAAGATGCTTACCAATCTTGCCAGAAAAATGTATGAACAAAGTTTATGAACAAATTTTAACAAAGAGAAAATATAGGAAAGTGTCAAATAAAAGTCACAGAGCTGATAGATACAATAACAGAATTGAAAAATACAACACAGAGATTCAACATCAAAGCAGATGAATGAGAAGAAAGTAGCAGTGAATTCAAGGACAGGTCAGCAGAACTCATCTAAATAGCAGCAGGAAGAAAAAAAAAGTGCAGATAATTTAAGGGGTTTATGAGAGAGCATCAAGTGGACCAACATTCATATTATAGGAGTTCCAGAATGAGAAGAGACAGAGAAGGGGTAGAGAACTTAAAGACATAATAGCTAAAAACTTCCCTACTCTTGGAGACCCACTCTAAAACACATTATAATTGTCTAAAGTTAAAGATAAGGAGGGAATCTTTTTTTTTTTTTTTTTTTTTTTTTGGTAATTGGTCCAGCCTCGCATCTGTGTGTTTTTTTTTTAATTCCAGTAAGTTAATGTTCAGTGTTATATTCATTTCAGGTGTGCAATATAGTGATTCAACAATTCTGTATATTTGTCAGTACTCATCAAGATAAGTGTATTCTTAATTCCCTTCACCTATTTCACCCCCACCCCTACCTACCTCCCCTCTGGTAACCACCAGTTTGTTCTTCATATTTAAAGTCTGGTTTTTGGTTTGTCTTTTTTTTTTTCCTTTGTTTGTTCATCTGTTTCTTCAATTTCACATGAGTGAAATCATATGGTATTTGTCTTTCTATGACTTATTTCACTTAGCATATACTCCCTAGATCCACCCATGTTGTTGCACATGGCAAGATTTCATTGTTTTTATGGATGATTAATATTCCATTGTGTGTATATATATATATACACACATATATACACATATATACATATATATAAAGAAGTGGTATATATATATATATATATATATATACCACTTCTTTATCCATTCATCCATAGATAGGACACTTGGGCTGCTTCCATAATTTGGCTATTGTAAATAATGCTATAACAGGGGTACATCTATCTTTATAAACTAGTGGTTTTTTATTCTTTGGGTAAATACCCAGTAGTGGAATTACTGGATCATATGGTAGTTATGTTTTTAATTTTTTGTTTAATTTTTTTTAAAGTTCATTTATTTTGAGACAGAGAGAAGGTGAGCAGGGGAGGAGCAGAGAGAGAGAAAGAGAAAGAGAGAGAGAGAGAATCCCAAGGAGCTCTGCAGGACCAGCACAGAGCCAACTTGGGGCTTGAACTCACGAAACTGTGAGATCAAGACCTGCACTGAAGTCAACAGTCAGATACTTAACTGACTGAGCCACCCAGGTGCCTCTGTTTTTAATTTTTTTAGGAAACTCCATACTGTTTTCCACAATGGCTGCACTAGTTTGCATTCCCACCAACAGTGCACAAGAGTTCCTTTTTCTCCACATCCTTGCCAACACTTGTTGTTTCTTGTCTTTTATATTTTAGCCATTTTGACAGGTGTGAGGTAATATCTCATTATGGTTTGATTTGCATTTCCCTGATGATGAATGATGGGGAACATCTTTTCATGTGTCTGTTGGCCATCTGAATGCTTTCTTTGGGGAAATATCTGTTTATGTTGTCTGCCCATTTTTTAAATTGGATTTTTTTTTTGGTGTTGAGTTGTATCAGTTCTTTATATATTTTAAATACTAACCCTTTTTCAGATATGTCATTTGCAAATACCTTTTTCCATTCAGTAGGTTGTTTTTTATAGTTTTGTTGATTGTTTCCTTTGCTGTGCAGAAGCTTTTTATTTTGATGTAATCCAAATAGTTTATTTTTGCTTTTGTTTCCCTTCCCTCAGGACACATGTCTAGGAAAATGTTGCTATGGCCATTGTCAGAGAAATTATAACCAGTGCTCTCTTCTAGGATTTTTATGGTTTCAGGTCTCACATTTAAGTTCTTAATCTATTTGGGGTTTATTTTTGTGTATGGTGTAAGAAAGTGGTCCAATTCCATTCTTTTCGTATTGCTGTCCAATCTTCCCAGCACCATTTGTTGAGTCTTTTTCCCATTGCATATTCTGCCTCCTTTGTTGAAGATTAATTGAACATGTAATTGTAGGTTTATTTCTGGGTTTTCCATTCTATTCCTTTGATCTATATGTGTTTGTTTTTGTGCCGGTACTATACTGTCTTGATCACTATAGCTTTGTAGTATAATATGAAGTTTCTAATTGTGATGCCTCTAGTTTTGATTTTCTTTTTCAAGACTGCTTTGGCTATGCAGGGTCATTTGTAGTTCCATACAAATTTTAGGATTATTTGTTCCATGAAAAATGCTGCTAGTATTTTGATAGGGATTGTATTAAATCTGTAGATTTCTTTGGGTATTTTAACAATATTTGTTCTTAAAACAAGGAGAGAATCTTAAAAGCATCAAGAGAAAAACAATTAGTTAAATGCAAGTGAAATCCCATAAGAAAATCAAGACTTTTGAGTGGAAACTTGGCAGGCCAGAGGGAGTAGGCACAATATATTCAAAATAATGATAGAAAAAGACTGCCAACAAGACTCTCTAGCAAAGATGTCCTTAAGATTTGGGGTGGGGGGGGTGTGTGAATGAGTTTTCCAGACAAGCAAAAGCTTCAGGAGTTTATTACCCCTAGACCTGACTTACAATAAATGTTAAAGGGACTTCCTTAAGCTTAAACATAAGGCACTAATTAACAATAGGAAAACATAGGAAAGTATAAATCTCAGTAGTCAAGGTAAATATAGCAAATATCAGAAATAATCTTATATTGTAAAGGTGGTTGGTTAACTACTAATAAATCTAGTATGATGGTTAAAAGACAAAAGTAGTAAAAATACCTGTAACTACAATAATTTGTAAGTTAATATTGAAAACTAAAAGATTTAAATTGTGACATCAAAACAAAATGTGGAAGAGGGAGAAAAGATGTCAGGTTTAGAATACATCTGAACTTAAGCTATTAACTTAAAATAGACCATCTTTATTTATTTCTATGTGATGTGAGATATATGTAAGCCTCATGGTAACCACAAAGCAAAAACCTATAGATACACAAAAGATAGGAGATCTATAAGCCTATTACTACAGAAAATTATCAAATCACAAAAGAAAAAAGAAAGAAAAATAGAAAGGAATAAAGAAATTTTAAGAACAGCCAGAAAACAATTAACAAAATGCCAATAACTACCTACTCACCAATAAATTGCTTTAAATGAAAATGAGCTAAATTCTCCAATAAAAAGCCAGAGAGTGGGGTAGCTGGATGGCTCAGTCAGCTGAGCATCCAACTCTTGATTTTGGCTTAGGTCACGATACCACAGTTTTGTGGGTTTGAGCCCTGGGCTGGGCTCTGCACTGACAGTGAGGAGCCTACTTGAGATTCTCCCTCTCTCTATTCCCTCTCCCACTCATGCTCTCTCTGAAAATAAATAAATAAACTTAAAAAAAAAAAAGACACAGACTGGCTGAACGAATGATAATAGAAGATGCATCTATATGCTGCCTACGAGAGACTCACTTCAGATGTAAGGACAGGCAAACTGAAAGTAAAGAGTGGAAAAAATATACTCCATGCAAATGAAAAGCAAAAGAAAGCTGGGGTAGGTATACTTATAGCAGACAAAATACACTTTAAGACAGACTATAATAAGAAACAAACAAGGTCATAAAATAATGATAAAAGGACCAACCAAACAAGAGGATATAACATTTGTAAATATTTATTCACCCAATGAAGAAGCACCTAAATACATAAAGCAAACATTGATCAATGTCAAGGGAGAAACAGACATCAATTAAAAAATAGTAGGGGACTTAAATTCCCCACTTTCATCAATTAGATCATCAAAACAGAAAATCTATTCAAGGGGTACCTGGGTGGCTCAGTTGGTTAAGCATCTAACTCTTGATTTCAGCTCAAGTCATGATCTCATGGTTCATGGAATTGAGCCCTGTGTTGGACTCTGCGCTGACAGTGTGGAACTTTCTTGGGAGTCTCTGTCTCTCCCTCTCTCTCTGCCCCTCCTCGATTCACACACTCATGCTCTCTCTTTCTCAAAGTAAATAAACATTACAAAAAGAAAATATTAAAAACCATTTTACTTAAATGACATGTTAGACTAGGTGGACTTAACACACACAGAACCCTCTATCCAAGCAACAGAATACATAGTCTTCTTAATCTCACATGGAACATTCTCTAGGAAGAATCATATGTTGCACCACACAAGTCTTCACAAATTTAAGAGAACTGAATCATATCAAGCATCTTTTCTCACCACAGTGGTATGAAACTAAAAATCAGTTATAAGAAGGAAAGTGGAAAATTTATAAATATGTGAAGATTGAACAACATTGTACCAAACAGTCCATGCATCAAAGAAGAAACCAAAAGAAAAAGCAAATTCCTTGACAAATTTTAAAATGGAAATACAACATATCAAAACTCATGGGATGCATCAAAAGCAGCTGTAAGAGGGAAGTTAATAATGACAAATGCCTTCACTAAGAAACAAGGGGTCAAATAAACAACCTAACTTTATACTTCAAGAAACTAGAAAAGAAGAACTAAACCCAAAGTTAGCAGAAAGAAATAGCAACGAAAAGAGCAGAAATAAATGAAATGTGACTAAAAAAAAAAAAAAAGAAAGCAGAAATGAAACTGGCTTCCCAGAAATTTTTACAAAGGATAGGAGACTACCATGAACAATTATAATTCAACAAATTGGAAAATCTGAAGAAATGGATAAAACTCTAGGAGCATACAGCCTATCAACGTGAATCATGAAGATACAGAAAAGTAAATTAAATCTCTAATCAAAAATCTCCCCCAAAAGAAAATTCCAGGACCAGATGGTTTCACTGACGAATTCTACCCATTTAAGTAAGAGTAACAATCCTCTGAAACTCTTCCCAAAAAAAGTAAAGCAGAGATTTTCAAACTCATTTTACAAGGCCAGAATTACCCTAATACCAAAAGTAGCAATGACACCATACAAAAGAAAACAATAGGCTACTATCTCTGATGAACAGATGCAGAAAACCTCAACAAAATATTAGCAAATTCAACAATAACACTAAAAGGATCATACACCATGATCAAATACAGTTTATTCCAGGGATGCAAGGACTGGTTCGACATTTGTAAATCTATCAATGTCATACACCACATTAACAAAATGAAGGATAAAAATCCTATGATTTTCTCAATATATACAGAAAAATCATCTGATGGATTTCAACATCCATTTATGATTTTAAAAAATCTCAAAAAGTGGTTATAGAGGGAACATATCTCAACATAATGAAGGCCATATATGACAAGCCCACAGCTAACATTTTACTCAATGGTGAAAGCTGAAAACTTTTCCTCTGAGATCAAGAACAAGACAAGAATGCCCATTCTTATCATTTTATTCAATGCAGTATTGAAAGTCATAGCCAGAGCACTTAAGGCAAGAAAAAATAATTAACAGCTATCCAAATTGGAAAGGAAGAACTAAAACTTTATTTGCAGATGAATGGTTATAGAAAACCCAGATTCCATCAAAAAGCTGCTAGAATAAACAAATTCAGTAAAGTTGCAGGTTAAAAAAATCAACATACAAAAATCTGTTGTGTTTCTATGTAATAATATTGAACTGTCATAAAAAGACATAAAACAATCTGGTTTACAACTACATCAAAAAGTATGAAATACCTAGGAATAAATTTAACCAAGGAAGTGAGAAACATGCCCAGTGAAAACCATAAGAAATTGATGAAAGATTGAAGATGTCACAAATAAATTGAAAGAGAAACCATGATCAGATTGGAAGAATATTGTTAAAATGTCCATACTACCTAAAGGAATCTACTGATTTAATGCAATTCCTTTCAAAATTCTAATGGATCTTTCCACAAAAAAAGAATAAACAATCCTAAAATTTGTATGGAAGTACATAAGATCCCAATAGCCAAAGCAATTTTGAGAAAGAAGAATCAAGTGGGACTTGAAATCACACGTCCTGATTTCAAACTATATTACAAAGCCACAGTAATCATACAGTATGATACTGGCATAAAAAAATAAGACACATAGATCAATGGAAAAGAACTGAGAGCCCAGAATTAAACCCAAGCATATAGGGCTAATTAATTTACAATACAAGAGATAAGAATGTACAAAAGGGAAAAGATCATCTTTTCAATAAATGGTACTGGAAAAACTGTTACAGCTACATACAAAAGAATGAAACCATACCACTACCCTACATGCACAAAATAGCCTAAAATGGATTAAAGACTTGAATATGAAACCCAAAATAGGAAAACTCCTTAAGAAAATATAGGCAGTAAGAGCCTTGATTTTAATCTTGGAGACAATTTTTTGGATCTGACACTAAAAGGAAAGGCAACAAAAGCAAAAATGAACAAGTGGGACTAACATCCAACTGAAAAGTTTTGCACAGCAAAGGACCATCAACAAAATGAAAGAAAACCTACTGAATAGGAGAAAATATTTGCAAATCATATATCTGATAAGGGGTTAATATCCAAAATATATAAAGACCTGACAACTCAACAGCAAACAAACAATCCAATTAAAAAATGGGCACAGGATCTGAGGTGGTGATCCCAGGGTCATGAGATCAAGCCTTGCATCATGCTTCACACTGAGTGTGGAGACAGCTTGAGATTCTCTCCCCCTCTTTCACTGCCCCTCCAGAGTTCTCATGTGCATGCTCTCTTTCTCTCTCTCAAAAAAAACAAAAACCGGGGGTGGGGGGCAAAGGATCTAAATAGACATTTTTCTAAAGATGACATATGGATATCCAATAGGTACATGAAAAGGTGCTCAACATCAGTAATCATCAAAGAAATACAAATCAAAACCTCAGTGAGGTATCTCCTCACCCCTATAGTTATTAGCAAAAAGAAATAACAAGAGTTGGCAAGGAAGGATGTGGAGAAAAGGGAACCCTTGTACACTGTTGGTAGGAATGTACACTATAGAAAACAATATGGAGATTCTTCAAAAAAAATAATAAAATAAAATAGAACTACCATTTGATCAAGCAGTTCAACTTCTTTGTATTTGTCCAAAGCAAACAAAAATACTAACTTACAACAGTATCTACATTCTCATGTTCATTAGCATTATTCACAATAGCCAAGTCATGGAAACAACCTTTCAGTGTCCATCAGTGATTGAATATGATATAAATACACAATGGGATACTTTTCATCCATAAAAGTCAAGGAAAGCCTGTTTTTTCTGACAACATGGATGGACCTTGAGGGCATTATACTAAGTGAAATAAGTCAGACAGAGAAAGACAGATATCATATGATCTCACTCATGTGTGGAATCTTAAAAAACAAATACAAAAAACAACCCAACTCCGATATACAGAAAAGAGTTTGGTGTTTACCAGAGATGCGGGTGGTGGGAAAAATGAGTAAAGGTTATCAAAAGGTAGAAACTTTCATATATAAAATAAGTCATGGGTATATAATGTACAGCATAATGACTATAATCAATAATACTGTATCAGGGGCACCTCAGCATCCCGTTGACTGAGCATCCCACTCTTGGTTTCAGCTTATTTTGGGTCATGATCCCAGGATCATGGCGTCAGGCTCTGTGCTAGGTGTGGAGCCTGCTTGGGATTCTCTCTCTCTCCATTTGCCCCTCTCCCCTGCTCATGCACACTCTCTAAAATAAAATTTTAAAAACTAATAATAATGCTGTATTATATTTCTGAAGGGTGATTAGAGAATAAATATTAAAATTTTTCATCACAAGAGAAAATTCTAATGGCTATAGATGTTAACTAAGCATACTGTGGTGATCATTTCACAATAAATCAAATCACGTTGTATACCTAAAACTAACATAGTGTTATATGTCAATTATATCAACTTTTTAAGTGTAATATCAAATTTTTAAAAATAAAAATTCAAATTTTATTAAACATACATAGAATTATCCTGTCAAACTGCCATAAATGTTTACAGTTGCTTCTTTTTTCCAAGCACAAATAATAAACAGTTAACAGACCAGCAAAAAATAGTTTGATGATCAGCTATTAGTCTTCATCCCATACTTTGAGTACCACTGTTCAAAGAGTAACTCGCCATTAAATTTAGGGAGAAAGCTCATATCATAAATTTGTGATGAAATAACACAAACACTGGATGTTTTTAAGTCAGAAAGATCTAAAGTGTTTTGCAATTTTTGAACTATATAGCTAAGCAAAACATCCCATTCTGTACAAAAATATCCCAAAATAGCAAGTAATTTTGAGTTAGTGACAGACAAGTAACATGTATTTTTATAGAAATATAATCATCGGGGAGCCTTGGTGGCTCAGTGGGTTAAGCGTCTGACTCTTGATTTTGGCTCAGGTAAGCCCCGAGTCAGGCTCTATGCTGACAGCACTGGCCTGCTCAGGATTCTCTCTCTCTCCCTCCCACACTCATGCTCGCTCTCTCTCTCTCTCTCTCTCTCAAAAATGAATAAATTTTTTTTAAAAAAAGGAAATATAATCATTATCAAGGCATTTCTTGTTGCCAGGACTACAAGGAGAAATAAGATGCTGCTGATAAGCTTTTAAAAACATAATATACTTGGGAAGCCAGTCTAAATAAATAAAGGAAATAAATAATAATATGTTAACATAAGCATAGTGCCAAATGAGTGGTATACATGCACTAAGGGCTAGTACAGAAACATAACTGGTACCTATAAACACCCACCAATTATACACAATTACTTGTTTCAAGGATGAGAATATATAAATTAATGTCTATCTAATACCATGAATAATGGGAAATTAGACTGTAGCACTATGACATGTGTTTTCTTTCAGTCTAGTGGCATATAAATTTAAGTAAGGATGTCTCTTTTAAAAGCATCATTTAGATATACTAAGCCAGGACCTAGCAGGTATATCACTGCTATGAGAGCAAATAACCCATAAGCAAATACAGTATTCTTTTCCCTTGAGGGGAAAAAAAGCGGGGGCTTATAAAACTCAACTGAGTTTTCTAGGTAACCACCACTAATCAACTAGAATTGGCACTTAGATGAAACTTACTTGCCAATCAAGTTTTAAGGTATCATTTTAAGAACAGAGGGAACAATGTAGATATAGTCTACTCATTTGATTTCAGTGCAGCTCTTAGCCCCAAAGGTATGTATGAAAATCACTGGTAGTTTCATACTATTTTGAGGTTTGGCTATTGCTGTCTCTTGAGTTTTCAGTATTTCAATTTGTTTAAATTAGGATTTAAAATAGTCCTAATTAAAATATTTCTCTTGCTACTAAGGATATATTAAAAAGTTCTGTTAACAATTTTCAGTAAGGCTCTTTATTAGATGTCAAATAATTAATGTTGCAATATTTTATTTTTAAAGGAGAAAGGAGAGAAGACTACATAGAACAGGTAAAATGCTTTCTCTTACTGTTTATCATTAGAAAATTAAATTCCAAGAGAAAATCATACTATATGTGATTATTTTGAACTCAGAAAAAGATGCCCACTGGTATATATTAATGGGAAAATATTTTTCTAGAGAACTATTCAGTTTTGTAGTATTTCAGGGCTGTAATTATTATTAAAATAGTTATTTTTGAAAAATAAAATTATGCATAATGGAACATGTACAATGAAATTATATACATGGAATTTGCTTCAAAATAATCCAGTGGGAAGAAAGTAGGAGGTATATACATGAACTGAACTCACCATGAGTTGATAATTGATGCAGGTGGGTGATGAGTAAAATAGCAGTTTACATATATTATTCTCTCTACTCTGGTTTATGTTTGAAACTATCCAAAATTAAAAGTTAAAAATAAAAGAAAGGTTTATAATAATGACAAGGTTATCAAATTCATTTTTATTATATTTATGTATAATTTTCATAAGTAATGCATGTTGGGTCTCTCTCCATATTCTGCCATTAAAATATCTAAATTCATTTTGAGGAAATATCTATGGTTTATTATACCAATTTCAAAAAGGTTAGGTCTAAATCAGAGAAAGTCTCATAATTTTATTAAAAAGTTCTCAGCAGATTGCCATAGTAACTGATTATGAGACTTGAGTCTGAATAATCGTTCTACAATTACTAGCATTATACTTTGGAAAATCATTTCATCTATGGATGCCTCAACTTCTTCATCTATAGAACAGATAATTCCACATACCCCACGGGATTTTTATGAAGGAGTATTGTGACTATGTATGTGGTAGGACTTTGTTAATTATATGGAACTATACTAATGATAGTAATTATTAAACCATTGTTTCAATCTACTTCTTTATAGATATATTTATAAGGAAAATAATTTTAGTTCTTGATTTGCTTAGAGAAAAATATTCCATGTTACAGTTGAATACACATTCATATAATCTGCTCTTAATTTGCTAAAGCTTAAAGAAACCTAACTATAAGTTTTGTATATTTTTAAATAGATTATTTTTAAGAACACTTGTTAAAGAAAAAAAAAACTGCATCCCGTCAAAACTTTATACACATCCACTTGAATACATAAGTGCACAGGACATCCAATCAAGAAACTGATTTCCCAAGGACTTTTCTGTAAGGGTTGTTACACAGAATGAGAGGACTATCAGTTTGTGTACTGAAGTATAGAATGGTTATCATAACTTAATTATTAGGCCACAAGTCTTTAAATTCAGATATTAATACAATTTAAGTTCAGATTAGCACCAGTCATATACACGTCATGTTCAACCTTCTAGTTTCTTGTTTAGAAACTTGTTTAGGAAGATACAGATAAAATTCAGATTATAAGAGCCTATCATTATTGCTTACAAAGGTATTTCTCATTCAAAATTTCCATATACTGCATTTTAAATCAGGATTTTATGTGTTTCTTTGTATAATTTTCTTTTAGTAATTTTTTTCAGCATATTTCTCTATCACCTATTTATTTAAGTTTAACCAATTGGATATATTCAACAAGAACTAAGTTTTTAACAATAAAACAATAAAAAAAAAAGAAAGCAAAAAATAAATAAAATAAAATAAATAAAATAATGCTAGTATTTCTCAACTGCTTATTATATTACTGGCACTGGTCTCAATGCTTTAAATATTTTAATTCAGTTAATTCTCACAAGTCTATGAGTTAAAAATTACTATTAGTGCCATTTTATAGACAAGGAAACAGACACAGATATTAAGTAACTTCCCCACAGTTTATAAAGTATACTGCTGGAATTCTAACCCAAACAATCCTCTTCTAGAACAGAGTTTCTTGAACTCAGAGGTACTGACATTTGGGGCCAGATAATTCTTTGTTTTGGAGAGCTGTGCTGTGCACTTCAATTCTAAGAAAACTCTTTGGGTAGAATCTGCTGGGTGATATATAGAGAACTCCAGGTGCAAAGTTCTCTGATGCTTTGAATTAGCTGACTGTCAAAACATTTGTTACTAGAGTAGCTACATTTCTCTCAAATAGTATACATTACTGCCTGCTTATGGACCTCTCAAGAAAAAGTTTGTTCTTCAGATCCCTGTTTACCTTCTCTTTTGTGAAAAATATGAAAAGGGAATTACGTTCCATGTCTTAACTTGATGTAACTACCATCTGAAGAACAATTTATGTTAGTCTTTCTGAAAACAAATAAAAAAACAACACTCTGACAGTTTTTCCCTGCAATAGGAAGGCAATTCCACAAATGCTTAACTCCTTCTCACTTTTAAAATTTATAGACAGTCTTCAGAGTTACCCTACTAATCTCAGATGTCCTGAAATTTGGGAGATGTTCTCTAATAGATGTGGTACACTCTAAGAAGATTTTTACCCACTTTCTCCAGAACTATTTTGAAATACGCATTTAAACAGATCTTAACTGAGCTACAGTTAACAGTCAATCACAGCAAAGAAAAAACAAATTAGGAAAGTCATGAGTGATTAAAATGGCAAATTTTATGTTATGTATATTTCACCCCACAATTAAAAAGAAATAAAACTACTAGAAGTCTGGCTGGCTCTTGGGAAGATTTTGGGAAGGATTTGTACTGGCAAATGCTGAGGAAAAGAATTTGATTTCTCCATTAAACTTTAATCAATTTGGAAGAGGATAACTTGGGCTTGCATGTCGGAATACATTTCTAGGTATGGAGCATACCTCTTGTTTCCCACTGACTTCAGTCATAAATAGGTAATAAATTGTACAGTCATATAGCTATATTGTTTTACCTGTACTACTCACTGGCATACTGTCTGGAAAAAATCTTAGACTTGGAAATGCCAGAAACTCATTTTTTTAATGTGGAATTAGAACAGATATACCAATCTGCTGTTTATATTGCTCTTTTTGTGTTCTTCTATCATCCAACAAGGTGGATTCCAACCAGAAAGAGCAGTATGAATAGAAGAAAGTATATTTGTGTGTCTATGTTGTCAATATGTAAATGTTAGGGATATATGTATACACACATATATTATATTTACATATACATTTATATGTAATATAAACCTAAATACCTACATATATTCATATACTTACATATAAATTTATATGTAATATATATTTTTTACATATAAAACATATACATACATATATACACATATATTTACATGTATTTGGAAATATATTTACATACTGACAATTATCCATGTTAACAAGGAGCACGTTATATAACTGAAGTTTAAGTAATTTGTACAAGTGTGATAAAAGCAATTTTTGGTTGTCACTTCTATCATAAAGCTTTTTTTTTTTAAGTTTATTTATTTTGGGGACAGAGAGAGACCGAGCATGAATGGGGGAGGGTCAGAGAGAGAAGGAGACACAGAATCCGAAGCAGGCTCCAGGCTCCAAGCTGTCAGCACAGAGCCCGACGCGGGGCTCGAACTCACGGACCGCGAGATCATGACCTGAGCCAAAGTCGGACGCTCAACCGACTGAGCCACCCAGGGACCCCTCATAAAGCTTATTAATCTACTTGATGGATAACAACATCTTCATATATTTGTTAAGATGGGAAAGGTGCTAAACTCGTCTCATACTTATTTCTGTCCTCCAAAGGATAATTTTTGAAAAATATTTTTAAATATATAAACCTATTACCCAAAGAGGAGAGTTAGATAAACCATTAGGTAGAAAACAAAAGGGTCAGCACAGCCATAAAAAGTAGTCATTCTTCATAGAAGGAACCAATTTATCTTAGTATTTCTGACCTGTCTACTTTCTGAAAGATTTGGAGCTGAGTTCACAAAATTATTTTATATACAATATCAAAAATGAAATTAGACAAAGCAAATATCAATTAAAATTTGCAGAGTAAGAGATGTTGCTGAATATCTGGGCTGTTACATACAACTAAAAAGGAGTTTGGCTCTCAATTTGGGGAGGCTAAGGTAAAAAGGGGAAATAGGTTTACTTTACTTGGGGAGGCATCATGGTATAATAGAAAGAATGTAGGATTTATAGGCAAACTATCTCAGTTCCACTTTTGTTCCACTACTTCCTCACTGCTACAGCCTATTTATACCTATTTCTTAAACTGTAAAATTGGAACAGTTATATTTAACAACATCATAGGACTGCTATGTCAAATTAGGTAATGTGAAAGCATTTTGTAATTCCAAAACACCATTCATTATTATTGTCTTTACTGACTTAATTGTTTAAAGTATGCAAACAGTAAATGCAACTAAATTTAAACGTTTTTCTAGCACTGGATTCATACTCAAGAATGCCTGGAGACCCCTGAGCCTGCTTGGGATTCTCTCTCTCCCTCTCTCTGCCCCTCCCCTGCCCTCTCTCTCTTGTAAACAAACAAAGAAAGCAAGCTTGTGTTAGAAACTAAACATTCCTCAAGTAGAGTTCTGAAAAAGAACTCCTATTCACAAAGAAGTTTTCATTAGAAATCTTCTATGAAAGCTGGAATTATACTGAATCACAACTCAGTGAAGGCTATTCTGTGGAAAAGTGAGAGGACATGTTCCTAGCACCTTCCTTTCTGATGGCTGACTTAACACAGAGAAGGCTAGACAATGAGATAGTTAGCTTATCTATTAACCTCTCTCACACATGTACCAGAAACCTCAAGCCAACCTTTGGCAACTGCTAGATTGTAGTCAACTTAAGATTTCATTTTCTAGAAAGAATATCAAGCAACAAAACTCTGGAATGCTGATTAAAAATAAATCCATGTATGATACCAAATATGCAATAAGCAGAGTTAACAGTCTATAGTGAAACCGGAGTAACTGGACCACTTGCTCAAGAAAGCATCTCCTGTCACACAGGGGTGGGCTACTGGCATGCCTATAGAAAAAAGCCTTAAATGACAGAGTAAGGCAATCTTAAGAGTTCATCATAAAGTAGCCTGTGGAACACATGTTCCTTATTACTACATAAAAAAAGCTGTAGTGGAAAAAGCACCTCAGAGAAATAAAAACGAAATTCTAATCCCAGGTCTGCCACTAAATGAGTAATTATGGATAAAACACTTAACCCACGTAAGCCTTGGTCTCCTCATCTGTAAAATGAAAGGACCGCCAATTAGGAAACTTTCTTCTCTCTCTAAAATGGAACACTTCTTGGATTTAACTATTGTTGAAACAAACAAGAAACATGAGACCATTAGGGGAAACCTAATGTAAAATAATGAGATGCTCACTTAGTATTATATAGATATATAGATATAGATATAGATATAGATATAGATATAGATATCTGTATTAATTGAGGAAGAAGTCAAAATCCAGTTTGCAACAAAGCAAAGCATAACTTGTCTACAGAATTTGATTATCAAAGTCTATGTACATTTAAAAGAAAGTGACCTGGTATCACCCAACATTAGGTAACAGTAATAGGGTGTGGTTTAGAAAATGCACCAGCCCGTATGTTGAAATCAAATGAGGGTCTGGGAAAACCCTTTTGTTGCTGTAAATTATTACAAGAATTAACATGTAGCCATTCAGTCAAGGGTGAGCACAGTTTCAGCACTTAATAAAATGAAGATTAGCCTCCATCAAAACCACAACTTTCTATTACCAAACAAAATCACCTCCTCCCAAACTAGGAAATAAAGAAAGCTAAACTACCAATTCTAGTATTTATCCAGAGGCCTAAAATTTCATAAGCTTTGGTCCAATAATTCTATCTCTGCAACTCCATACCAAAGAAATAATCCTAAACACAGAAATAAAACTCATGCCTAGTAATATCTTTTAAAAATTTTCTATCACTGAGTTACTTACTTAAAAAAAAGAGGAAACTGGTAACAACACAGATTTTAACCAAAAAAAAAAAAAAAAGGAATAGTTGAGTAAAGCTACAGTATTTAATGGAATAAAATTAAGCCGTTAAAAACAAAGGCTGGAAGCAATGAAAAGTGTTCAAACTGAGGCAAAACCCTCCAAAATATATAGAACTGTATATATGATTTCAGCTGTGTTTAAAAAATATATATATATAACGTGGAAAAAAAGAGACTGGAAGCAAATACATGTTAAACCACAGTTTTAATTGACTAGTGGGACTATGGGTAATTGTTTATACTTTTCTGTGTTCCAAATTCTATTTAATGAATTGACTTTATTTCAAATAATAAGTAACTGTGTATACAAAATACATTATTTCATTAATCACCAAAATAGTCCTCCAAGTTGAATAAGGACAAGTCAATGTTATTTAGCATGGAACACATTATGATGGAAATCCTGAAATGCCCTGAAGTAAGTCTTTTACAAATAGGATGAATTTTATGAAGTTGTTTTTTTTTTTTTTTTTAAGTCCTGGGAGATTCTTAAGAAGTTAATTCTAAGGTTCCTACTTTTGAGAATTCTTTTTTTTTTTTGAAAATGTAATTCTTAACATAAGACACTATATATATATATATATGTTCTTGATATATATGTTCTTGATATATATGTTCTTGATATATATATATATTCTTGATATATATATATATATATATATATATCAGTATATATATATATCTATATATCAGTATATATAGATATATATATATATATATATATCAAGAATATGGTTGAACCAGATGATACATCGAGTATACAAAATCTGGCCTTTGGTAACAGTTATAACCGGATATTAGAGAAATAATTTACCTAGGATTTCTGCCAGTTAGTCAACAAGACCAAAAACTAAAGCCAAGTTTCTTGATGACCATTCTAGTGGTGGAGAAAACAAACTTTGGGATAGTAGCTTATAAGCCAAGAATTGGAACTTATGCTTTTTAAAAAGCTGGTACTTTCATTTTTTTTTTGTTTTTAAATTGAAAGCTACCTAAGTCTCCTGAACTTGCCAGCACACACACATAAGCCTCCAGGAATGTTAAATTTGTCATTCTTCTTGTTACCTGTTTTTCCAGGTTGGTATTTTTTTTTTTAATTTTGTATTATCAGGATTCATAGGCACATACATACATACATGCTTCCCTTACGTGTCAACCCCACACCTGTTTTCTTCTAGATAGGACAAATTTCTGAAAGGCTTCTCACTAAAAAGAAATTTAAAGATATAAGTAAGGAATAATTTTAAATTCTTAAAGAGTAATATCTGCAATTATGACATGTTAGCTTAAGTACTAACCACCATCCGTACTCTCTTTACTTTTCCCCTTTACCATTTCAACTTTAAGTAGGTTATTTCCAAATTTCAAAAATGTCCCCACTGTACTGTTTTTCAAATAATGTCATTCACCTTTGGTGTCATGTTTAAACATTCTCCAATTTCAGAATCCTATGATAAAATTTTTTGTTTATCTCTACTTAATGGGGTAGGTGGGAAGGTGAGAAAGAAAGCAAAAAATGGGAAATGGATGAAGTTCTTGTATCTCTTTGCAGCTTCATAAAATTTTATGAAGGGCTTAGAAACACCAAAATTAAGAAACAGACTTGGGGAACAGATAGTATTATAAAATCAAAAAGGTAGAATAAAAAAATGAGGATTCATAATTTGCAACTTTTTATTGCAGGAGCCTTTACATGCTTCCAAATTTCAACTAACATTTTTCCTTCTTTACCTTTTTATGCTTTGTATATTATTAATCTTTACTGCCTTTATGAACACCGTATCAAAATTTTAACAGTAAGCTGAATACATGGTTCTCTTATTTACATATATACAGTGCATTTAACTATTTTATTTTGCTTCAATGTTTTCTAATATTTATATTAAAAATATTAAAATATAAATACTAAGTCAATTATTGTTTAATCTCTACCATAAACATGATTTTAATTGTTTTTATTTGTTTACTTTCAGGAACTTGGAGATGGTGGTTCTCTCAGAATGGTTCACTTTGGTTTGGTATAAACAATGAGAAACTTTTTTACTTAAATAAAACAACACATTTCTCACATCTAAAATCTTTCATGGCCTGATACAGAGTAAAATCTCCCTATACAGATTAAAAAGAGAAAAGACAATATGAATTAGTTAAGTGTTTTAAATTGAGAGTATTCTCAAGTTACATTTTATTAGTTTCAAAAACATGTAACTTACCAGCAGTGATCCTAAGTAAAAGTCCTTATTTTCAATAATTTAAAATTTTCGAAGTTTCTTAAATTATATATTATTGGGTATAAAAAGTAAAATATTTAAACGTGGTTCTCCCAAGTATTTTAAACATTTACTCTTGTGAACTTGTTTCCATTATTAATTTGCATTATGAATAAGATATTTACTAAGCAAAACTTTAAGCCCAGACCCATTGCTGGGAGGCAGTTTTCTATGGGTCTCTTGAATTATGGCTATGAGGCAAAGAATGCCCCTTGGAGCCAGATACCATCTCCCTCTAGAGCACAGACCAGACATGCTTACTGCCCATTTGAAAAGTTCTGTTTTGGGGGCATCTGGGTGACTTAGTGGGTTGGGCCTCCAACTCTTGATTTCGGCACAGGTCATGATCTCACAATTCATGGGTTTGAGCCCTGCATGGGCCTCTGTTCTGACCGTGCAGAACCTGCTTGGGATTCTTTCTCTCTCCCTCTCTCTCTGTTCCTCACCTGCTCTCTCAAAAATAAATAAATAAGCTTTTTTAAAAAAAAAAGTTTTGTTTTGTTTTTAAAGATTCTATTTTTAAGTAATCTATACCTCTCAATTTGGGGCTCAAAGAAGACCAAGAGTCACATGCTCCACCGACCAAGCCAGGCAGTCTCCCTGACCATGTGAAAGAATTAAAGTTCCCTAAACTCAGAGTTCCTAGCTTTTACACAGCCCACCTAGTGTGCAGGGGTCATCTGACCTTCTTGACATCACCTCATGGGAATGGGCTTAGGAATCAATGCCCTCCCCCTGCCCACCAAAACTTGACACTATAGCTGTTATTACTATGAGTAATAAACTGTCTTTTATTTCTGAGTCTTGAGCCTCATGTCTTCTACCAGCATGCCACTGTTACTTGGTAATTTGTTACAAGTAGGGTAAAAATCTCAAGCCCTTCACAGTTCTTGACACCCATTCATTAGGCAAATAGCATGTATTTTAGAAGAGTAAATGTCTATAATAATCAACATTTTTTTCAAATGTTGTACATGAGGTAAATTATTTATTTCAATCTTAGAAGTTAATTAGATTGAAGGCTTTTACACTTCAGATTTTTCTCCCTACTTCCTATTCATATGCACCTCTACCAGATGGTATGATGAAGAAAGGAAGTAAAACTCAAATTAGATTTTTCAGTTTGCTACTCCTCTGGAAAAGGTTTAGTAATACATAGTATATGAGCCATACTAAAAAGAGATGTAGAGTTACCAGCAGATTTTAATTTTACTATTCTGATCTTTACCATAATAATCAAAAGTTAGCTAGTGTTTTTAAAGAAAAAATTATATTGAGAAATATATGGTTTTGTCAAGACTGCAACATTTTCTCCAGATTTTCTAGTAAATAGCCATTAACCGAAAATACAAATCACATTTCCTGATCTACCATATCCTTTTGTTCGTTTCACCACTGTCTCTACAGCGATGTGAGAGACTGGTAGAAGAGTTCAGTATTATTTCTAAGTTCTATGCGAGTAGACATAGTGTATGCTAAATAGATATAGTCTATGCTAAAACTAAAAAATTTTAATGAGACATTAAGGGGCACCTGGGTGGCTCAGTCAAGTCAGTTAAGCTTTTTGACTATTCTTCAAAATTCACAGATCTCAAATAATATCCACAATAATGCACAACTATGACATTTTGCCTTTTACTAAAATAAACTGTGTTTGCATACTCCTATCTAAATGGTTTTGGAAAAGCTTCATTACGCTGTATTTGGCAGTGATTTCTTGGATATGACATCAAAAGTACAGACAACAAAAGTAAAGGTAAACTGAGTGACATCACTATTTAAAACTTTGTGCCTCAAAAGATACCATAGTCAGAGTGAAAAAATAATCCATGGAATGGAAGAAAATATTTGAAAATCATAGATATGGTAAGAACTCCAACAACAAAAAACTAAATAATCCTATTAAAAAATTGGCAAAGAACTTGAATACACAGTTCTCCAAATGTAATATACAAATCACACGAAAAGATACTTATTAACATCATTAATAATTAAGGAAATGCAAATCAAAACCACAATGAGATACTATTTCACCACATTAGAATGGCTAAACTAAAAAAAAAAAGATAAAAGAAAACAAGTGTCAGCAAGGATATAGAAAACTGGAACCCTTGAAAATTCTTGATTATAAGATAAAATGGTGCACCTGCTACGGAAAACATACAGTTCCTCAAAATTAAAAACAAAATCGCCATCCAGCAATTCTACTTCTGAAGTATACCCAAAAGAATATAAAGTAGGAACTCTAATGTTTATACACCCATGTTCATAGCAGTGTTATTCACAATAGCCAAAAGATGGAAATAAGTGAAGTGTCCAACAAAGTATGAATAAATGAACAAAATGTGGTATATACATATAATGGAATGTTCAGCCTTAAACGTAATACTGACATATGCCATAGCATGGATGAATCTTGAAGACATCATGCTAAGTGAAATATGCCAGTGACAAAAAGACAAATGCTATGGGATTTCACTTACATGAGGTATCTGGAGTAGTCCGATTCATAGAAGCAGAAAGTAAAATAGTGGTTGCCACAGGTTGGGGAGTGGGGAAATCAAGAAGTGTTTAACAGGTATATAGTTTCAGTTTTGCAAGACAAAAAAAATTCTGAAGTCTGGTCACACAATGATGTGAATATACTTAACACTATTGAACTGTATACTTAAAACTGGTTAAGATGATAAATTTTATGTTTATATGTATTTTATCAAAAATTTTAAAATATGTGTGTAACATATGATTTTACCTTATTATATGACCTGGAAGGCTCTGAAAAAAAGTACATGGAGATCAATTATCTCCTTAAACTAAATAAAAAGCTAAATTTCAGAAGTAACAAGTTTTCTAAATCTTAATAATTTAAATGTATAATCCTAGTTACATAACACCAATTTGCTTTTTTAAAAAGTAATGGGGATTAAAACACAATTCTTATAAAAACAGATTTTATTTTTTTTATTTTAACTTGTTTTATTTTTTATTTTTTTAAATTTACATCCAAATTAGTTAGCAGATAGTGCAACAATGATTTCAGGAGTAGATTCCTTAATGCCCCTTACCCATTTAGCCCACCCCCCCCCCACAACCCCTCCCGTAACCCTCAGTTTATTTTCCATATTTATGAGTCTCTTATGCTTTGTCCCCCTCCCTGTTTTAATATTATATTTGTTTCCCTTCCCTTATGTTCATATGTTTTGTCTCTTAAAGTCCTCATATGAGTGAGGTCATATGATTTTTGTCTTTCTCTGACTAATTTCACTTAACATAATACCCTCCAGTTCCATCCACGTAGTTGCAAATGGCAAGATTTCATTCTTTTTGAATGCCAAGTAATACTCCATTGTATATATATACCACTTCTTCTTTATCCATTCATCCATTTATGGGCATTTGGGCTTTTCCCATACTTTGGCTATTGTTGATAGTGCTGCTATAAACATTGGGGTGCATGTGTCCCTTCGGAACAGCACACCTGTATCCCTTGGATAAATACCTCGGAGTGCAATTGCTGGGTCATAGGGTACTTCTATTTTTAGTCTTTTGAGGAACCTCCATACTGTTTTCCAGAGTGGTTGCACCAGCTTGCATTCCCACCAGCAATGCAAAAGAGATTCTCTTTCTCTGCATCCTTGCCAACATGTGATGTTGCCTGAGTTAAAAACATTTAGAGGGTTTGGAAAGACGTTGAAGTAGGACAATCCTGCACTCACTTCCTCCCATGCACACATGAAGGCTGAAACTACTTAGTGTGCAACTCACTCTGAAAATGACCTGAAGACTAAGAGACCAGCTCTTCCACAGCTAAAGATGTAAAGAAAAAGCCACATCAAGAAGAGTATGAAGGCCAGAGATGTGGTTGGGAATTAAAACCCCGGTGCAGTGACCCATTGGCAAGTGAAATATCAAAAACATAGAGGTTCTTCCTGAGGAGCAAGGGGATCAAGCCCCACATTAGACATTCACCAGCTTGGGGATCTGTGATGGGAAGACAAGCCCCCATGATGTTTGGCTCTTAAAATCAGCAGGACTTAACTCCAGGAGCTTTGAAAATTAGCAGAGCTTGGCATAAAACAGACACTCAGATCAATGGAACAGAATAGAGAACCTAGAAATGCACCCACAAACATATGGCCAACTAATCTTTGACAAAGCAGGAAAGAATATCCAATGGAATAAAGACAGTCTCTTCAGTAAGTGGTGCTGGGAAAACTGGACAGTGACATGCAGAAAAATGAACCTGGACCACTTTCTTACACCATACATAAAAATAAACTCAAAATGGATGAAAGACCTAAATGTAAGATAGGGAGCCATCAAAATCCTTGAGGATAAAGCAGGCAAAAGCCTCTTTGACCTTGGCCGCAGCAACTTCTCACTCGACACATCTCCAGAGGCAAGGGAAACAAAAGCAAAAATGAACTACTGGAACCTCATCAAAATAAAAAGCTTCTGCACAGTGAAGGAAACAATCAGCAAAACTAAAAGGCAACCGACAGAATGGGAGAAGATATTTGCAAACAACCTATCAGAGAAAGAGTTAATACCCAAAATCTATAAAGAACTTATCAGACTTAATACCCAAAAAGCAAATAATCCAGTGAAGAAATGGGCCAAAGACATGAATAGACACTTCTCCAAAGAAGACATCCAGATGGCCAACCGACACATGAGAAGATGCTCAACATCCCTCATCATCAGGGAAATACAAATCAAAACCACGATGACATACCCCCTCACACCCATCAGAATGGCTAACATTAACAACTCAGGCAACAACAGATGTTGGTGAGGATGAGGAAGAGAGGATCTCTTTTGCACTGCTGGTGGGAATGCAAACTGGTGCAGCTAATCTGGAAAACAGTATGGAGGTTCCTCAAAAAATTAAAAATAGAACTACCCTACAACCCAGAAATTGCACTACTAGGTATTTATCCAAGGGATACAGGTATGCTGTTCCAAAGGGACACATGCACCCCAATGTTTATAGCAGCACTATCAATAATAGCCAAATTATGGAAAGAGCCCAAATGTCCATCGATGGATGAATGGATAAAGAAGATGTGGTGTGTGTGTGTGTGTGTGTGTGTGTGTGTGTGTGTGTGTACACACACACACACACACACACACACACAGACAATGGAGCATTACTCAGCAATCAAAAAGAATGAAATCTTGCCATTTACAACTACATGGATGGAACTAGAGGGTATCGTGCTAAGTGAAATTAGAGAAAGACAAATATTACATGACTTCACTCATATGAGGAA
Source organism: Panthera leo (assembly GCF_018350215.1). Taxonomy (NCBI): domain Eukaryota; kingdom Metazoa; phylum Chordata; class Mammalia; order Carnivora; family Felidae; genus Panthera; species Panthera leo. The sequence goes on along the minus strand of NC_056681.1, from coordinate 80,741,588 downwards.
TTTAAGATACAAAACAGATAAACATAAGGGAAGGGAAGCAAAAATAATATAAAAACAAGGAGGGGGACAAAACAAAAGAGACTCTTAAATATGGAGAATAAACTGAGGTTTCCTGGAGGCGTAGTGGGTGGGGGAATGGGCTAAATGGATAAGGAACATTAAGACACTTTATTTTTTAATTTTCATATCAGTTTTATTTTTTTAATGTGAAATTTATTGTCAAATTGGTTTCCATACAACACCCAGTGCTCATCCCAAAAGGTGCCCTCCTCAATACCCATCACCCACCCTACCCTCCCTCCCACCCCCCATCAACCCTCAGTTTGTTCTCAGTTTTTAAGAGTCTCTTATGCTTTGGCTCTCTCCCACTCTAACCTCTTTTTTTTTTTTTTTTCCTTCCCCTCACCCATGGGTTTCTGTTAAGTTTCTCAGGATCCACATAAGAGTGAAAACATACAGTATCTTTCTCTGTATGACTTATTTCACTTAGCATAACACTCTCCATCCACGTTGCTACAAAAGGCCATATTTCATTCTTTCTCATTGCCACGTAGTATTCCATTGTGTCTATAAACCACAATTTCTTTATCCATTCATCAGTTGATGGACATTTAGGCTCTTTCCATAATTTGGCTATTGTTGAAATTGATGCTATAAACATTGGGGTACAAGTGCCCCTATGCATCAGCACTCCTGTATGCCTTGGGTAAATTCCTAGCAGTGCTATTGCTGGGTCATAGGGTAGGTCTATTTTTAATTTTTTGAGGAACCTCCACACTTTTCCAGAGTGGCTGCACCAGTTTGCATTCCCACCCACAGTGCAAGAGGGTTCCCATTTCTCCACATCCTCTCCAGCATCTATAGTCTCCTGATTTGTTCATTTCAGCCACTCTGACTGGCGTGAGGTGGTATCTGAGTGTGGTTTTGATTTGTATTTCCCTGATGAGGAGTGACGTTGAGCATCGTTTCATGTGTCTGTTGGCCATCCGGATGTCTTCCTTAGAGAAGTGTCTATTCATGTTTTCTGCCCATTTCTTCACTGGATTATTTGTTTTTCAGGTGTGGAGTTTGGTGAGCTCTTTATAGATTTTGGATACTAGCCCTTTGTCCGATATGTCATTTGCAAACATCTTTTCCCATTCTGTTGGTTGCCTTTTAGTTTTGTTGATCGTTTCCTTTGCTGTACAGAAGCTTTTTATCTTCATGATGTCCCAATAGTTCATTTTTGCTTTTAATTCCCTTGCCTTTGGGGATGTGTCAAGTAAGAAGTTGCTGCAGCTGAGGTCAGAGAAGTTTTTTCCTGCTTTCTCCTCTAGGGTTTTGATGGTTTCCTGTCTTCCATTCAGGTCCCTTATCCATTTTGAGTTTGTTTTTGTGAATGGTGTAAGAAAGTGGTCTAGTTTCATCCTTCTGCATGTTGCTGTCCAGTTCTCCCAGCACCATTTGTTAAAGAGACTGTCTTTCTTCCATTGGATATTCTTTCCTGCTTTGTCAAAGATGAGTTGGCCATACGTTTGTGGGTCTAATTCTGCGGTTTCTATTCTATTCCATTGGTCTATGTGTCTGTTTTTGTGCCGATACCAAGCTGTCTTGATGATTACAGCTTTGTAATAGAGACTAAAGTCTGGGATTGTGATGCCTCCTGCTTTGGTCTTCTTCTTCAAAATTACTTTGGCTATTCGGGGCCTTTTGTGGTTCCATACAAATTTTAGGATTGCTTGTTCTAGCTTCGAGAAGAATGCTGGTGCAATTTTGATTGGGATTGCGTTGAATGTGTAGATAGCTTTGGGTAGTATTGACATTTTAACAATATTTATTCTTCCAATCCATGAGCACGGAATGTCTTTCCATTTCTTTATATCTTCTTCAATTTCCTTCATAAGCTTTCTATAGTTTTCAGCATACAGATCTTTTACATCTTTGGTTAGATTTATTCCTAGGTATTTTATGCTTCTTGGAGCAATTGTGAATGGGATCAGTTTCTTTGTCTTTCTGTTGCTTCATTGTTAGTGTATAAGAATGCAACTGATTTCTGTACATTGATTTTGTATCCTGCGACTTTGCTGAATTCATGTATCAGTTCTAGCAGACTTTTGGTGGAGTCTGTCGGGTTTTCCATGTATAATATCATGTCATCTGCAAAAAGTCAAAGCTTGACTTCATCATTGCCAATTTTGATGCTTTTGATTTCCTTTTGTTGTCTGGTTGCGGATGCTGGCACTTCCAACACTATATTAAACAACAGCGGTGACAGTGGACATCCCTGTTGTGTTCCTGATCTCAGGGAGAAAGCTCTCAGTTTTTCCCCATTAAGGATGATATTAGCTGTGGGCTTTTCATAAATGGCTTTTATGATTTTTAAGTATGTTCCTTCTATCCCGACTTTCTCGAGGGTTTTTATTAAGAAAGGATGCTATATTTTGTCAAATGCTTTTTCTGCATCGATAGACAAGTTCATATGGTTCTTATCTTTTCTTTTATTAATGTGATGCATCACATTGATTGATTTGTGAATGTTGAACCAGCCCTGCAGCCCAGGAATGAATCTCACTTGATCATGGTGTATAATTTTTTTTATATGCTGTTGAATTCAATTTGCTGGTATTTTATTGAGAATTTTTGCATCCATATTCATCAGCGATATTGGCCTGTACTTCTCTTTTTTTACTGGGTCTCTGTCTGGTTTAGGAATCAAAGTAATGCTGGCTTCATAGAATGAGTCTGGAAGTTTTCCTTCCCTTTCTATTTTTTGGAACAGCTTGAGAAGGATAGGTATTATCTCTGCTTTAAATGTGTGGTAGAATTCCCCTGGGAAGCCATCTGGTCCTGGACTCTTAGTTGTTGGGAGATTTTTGATAACTGATTCAATTTCTTCACTGGTTATGGGTCTGTTCAAGTTTTCTATTTCTTCCTGTTTGAGTTTTGGAAGTGTGTGGGTGCTTAGGAATTTGTCCATTTCTTCCAGGTTGTCCAGTTTGTTGGCATATAATTTTTCATAGTAATCCTTGATAATTGCTTGTATTTCTCAGGGACTGGTTGTAATAATTCTATTTTCATTCATGATTTTATCTATTTGGGTCATCTCCCTTTTCTTTTTGAGAAGCCTGGCTACAGGTTTATCAATTTTGTTTAGTTTTTAGATTCTATATTGTTTTTTTAGATTCTATATTGTTTATTTCTGCTCTGATCTTTATTATTTCTCTTCTGCTGCTGCTGAGGAAGACACTTGTTTGGATGAGCACTGGGTGTTATACCTAGGGGATAAATGACTGGAATCTACTCCTGAAATCATTATTGCACTATATTGGATGTAAAATTAATTAATTAATTAATTAAAAAGATGTGATACACGATGGAATACTTTTCAGTCATAAAAAATAAAATCTTGCCATTTTCAATGACATGAATGTATCTAGAGAGTATTATGCTAAGCAAAATAAGTCAGTAAGAGAAAGACAAATACCACATGATTTCACTCATATGTGGAATTTAAGAAATGAAACAAATGAACAAAGGGGAAAAAAAGAGAGACAAATCAAGAAACAGACCCTTAACTATAGAGAATAAACTGATGGTACCAGAGGGGAGTTGAGGGGATGGGGGAATGGGTGAAACAGGTGAAGAACATTAAGAGTACACTTATGATGAACACTAATGATGTATAGAATTTCTGTATTGCTACAGTGTACACCTGAAACTAATGTAACACTGTATATTAATTATACTGGAATTAAAATGAGAAAATAAAATTTTTAAAAAGAAAAAAATATATATGGAAGCAAATGAAAATGAAAACGCAACAGTCCAAACCCTTTGAGATGCAGCAAAGGCAGTCCTAAGAGGAAAATACATTGCAATTCAGGCCTCTAACAAGAATCAAGAACGGCCCCAAATATACAACCTAAACTTACACCTAAAGGAGCTAGAAAGGCGGCAGCAAAGACAGCCCAAAGCCAGCAGAAGAAGAGAAATAATAAAGATTAGAGCAGAAATAAATGATACAGAATCCACAAAAACAGTAGAATATATCAATGAATCTAAGAGCTGGTTTTTTGAAAGAATAAACAAAATTGATAACCCCCTAGAGCCAGACTTCTCAAAAAGAAAAGAGAGAGGACCCAAATAGACAAAATAATGAATGAAAGAGGAGAGATCACAGCCAACACCACCTAAATACAATTACTGTAGAATAATATGAAAAATTATGTGCCAACAAACTGCACAGTCTGGAAGAAATGGACAAACTCCTAGACACTCACACACTACCAAAACTCAAACAGGAAGAAATAGCAAACTTGAAAAGGATCATAACCAGAGAAGAAATTAAATTGGTTATTAAAAATCTCCCAACAAATAAAGGAACACTGGGCCAGATGGCTTTCCAGGGGAATTCTACCAGACATTTAAAGCAGAGTTAATACCTATTTTTCTCAAACTGTTCAAAAAAAAAAAACAAAACTGTTCTATGAAGACAGCATTACCTTGATTCCAAAACCAGACAAAGATCCCACTAAAAAGGAGAATTAGAGGCCAATATCCCTGATGAAACTTGATGCAAAAATTCTCACCAAGATACTAGCAAACTGAATTTAATGGTATACTAAAAGAATTATTCACTATGATCAAGTGGCATTCATTCCTGAGCTGCGGGGCTGGTTCAATACTGACAAATCCTTCAATATGTTATATCACATTAATAGAAGAAAGGATAAGAACCATATGATCCTCTTAACAGATGCAGAAAAAGCATTTGACAAAATATAGCATCCTTTCTTAATAAAAAACCTTTGAAAGGAGTGCCTGGGTGGCTCAGTTGGTTGAGCGTCTGACTTCGGTTCAGGTAAATCTCACAGCTTGTGAGTTCGAGCCCCGGGTTGGGCTCTGTGCTGACAGCTCAGAGCCTGGAGCCTGCTTCAGATTCTGTGTCTCCCTCTCTCTCTGCCCCTCCCCTGCTCAAGCTCTGTCTCTGTCTCAAAAATAAATATTCAAAAAAAATTTTTTTTACATAAAAACCTTCGAGAAAGTCAGGGTAGAAGAAACATATCTTAACATTATAAAAGCCATGTATGAAAGGCCCACAGCTAATATCATCCTCAAAGGGAAAAAACTGAGAGCTTTTCCTCTGAGATCAGGAACATGGAACATGACAGGGATGTCCACTCTAACCACTGTTGTTTAACATAGTTTTGGAGGTCATAGCCTCAGCAATCAGACAACGAAACAAAACAAAAGGCATCCAAATTGGCAAAGAAGTCAAACTTTCACTCCTCACAGATGACTTTAATACTCTATATGGAATACCCGAAAGACTCCACCAAAAACTGCTAGAGCCAACACAAGAATTCAGCAAAGTCACAGGATATAAAATCAATGTACAGAAATCATTTACATTTCTATACCTCAATAATGAAGTAACAGAAAGAGATATCAGGGAGTCAATCCCATTTACAACTGCATCAAAAACCATAAAATACCTATGAATAAAAACCTAACCAAAGAGATAAAAGGCCTGTACTCTAAAAACTATAAAATGCTTATGAAAGAAATTAAAGATGACACAAAGAAATGGGAAAACATTCCATGCTCATGGATCAGAAGAACAAATATTATTAAAATGTCTATACTACTGAAAGCAATCTACACATTCAATGTAATCTCTATCAAAATAACACCAGCATTCTTCACAGAGCTAGAAAAAACAATCCTAAAATGTGTATGGAACCAGAAAAGGCCCCGAATAGCCAAAGTAATGTTGAAAGAGAAAACCAAGGGGCACTTGGGTGGCTCAGTCGGTTAAGCATGCCACTTTGGCTCAGGTCATGATCTCACAGTTTGTGACTTCGAGCCCTGTGTCGGGCTCTGTACTGACAGCTCAGAGCCTGGAACCTGCTTTAGATACTGTGTCTCCCTCTCTCTTTGTTCCTCCCCGCCCCCTTGTGTGCACTTGCTCTCTCTTTCAAAAATAAACACACACACACACACACACACACACACACACACACACATTTTTTTTAAAGAAAAGAAAAGCTGAAGGCATCACAGTTCTCGACTTCAAGCTGTATTACAAAGCTGTTATTATCAAGACAGTATGGTATCAGCACAAACACAGGCACACAGATCAATGGAACAGAACAGAGAATTCAGAAATGGACCCACATATGTGTAGCCAAATAATCTTCCACAAAACAGCAAAGAGTATCCAGTGGAAAAAAGACAGTCTCTTCAGCAAATGGTGCTGGGAAAATTGGACAGCAACTTGCAGAAGAATGAAACTAGACCATTTTCTTTCACCATACACAGAAATAAATTCAAAATGGATAAAAGACCTAAATGTGAAACAGGAAACCATCAAAACCTATTGGAGAAAACAGACAGCAACCTCTTTGACCCTGGCCACAGGAACTTCTTACTTGACATGTGTCTGAAGGCAAGGGAAATAAAAACAAAAATGAACTACTGGGTTTATCATCAAGATAAAAAGGTTCTGCACATCCAAGAAAACAATCAACAAAACTAAAAGGCAACCGACAGAAATGGAGAAGAGACTTGCAAATGACATATCTGATAAAGGGTTAGTATCCAAAATCTATAAAGAAGTCACCAATCTCAACACCCAAAAAAAACAAATAATCCAGTGAAGACATGGGCAGAAGACATGAAGAGACCATTTTCCAAAGAAGACATCCAGATAGCAGATACATGAAAAGATACCCAACATCACTCATCATCAGGGAAATATAAATGAAAAAGACAATGAGATACCACCTCACACTGGTCAGTGGCTAAAATCAGCAACTCAGGAAACAATAGATGTTGGCGAGGAAGTGAAGAAAGGGGAACCCTCTTGCATTGTTGGTGGGAATGCAAACTGGTGCAACCACTATGGAAAACAGTGTGGAGGTTACTCAAAAAATTAAAAATACAACTACCCTATGACCCAGTAATTGCACTACTAGGTAATTATCCAAAAGATACAGGAGTGCTGATTCGAAGGGACCCATGCATCCCAATGTTTATAGCAGCACAATCAACAATAGACAAATTATGGAAAGAACCCAAATGTCCATCAGCTGATGAATCGATTAAGAATATGTGGTATACATATACAATGGAATACTATTCGGTGATAAAAAAACAATGTTATCTTGCCATTTGCAACAATGTGGATGGAACTGGAGGGTATTATGCTAAGCAAAATAGAGAAAGACAAGTATCCCATGATTTCACTCACTCATAGCTGGATTGAGAAACTTAACAGATGATCATAGGGGAAGGGAAGGAAAAATAAGGTAAAAACAGAGAGGGAGGCAAACCATAAACGACTGAAATACAGAGAATAAACTGAGGGTTGATGGGGGTGGGGTGATGAGGAGTGGAGAAAATGGGTGATGGGCATTAAGGAGGGCACTTGTTGGGATGAGCACTGGGTGTTACATATAAGTGATAAACAAATAAAAATAATAATAAAATAAATAAATGCCTGGAGGAAAAAAATGAAAAAATAAAACAAAGATTGTAAGGAGCACCTGGGTGGCTCAGTCATTTGAGCATCTGACTTCGGCTCAGGTCATGATCTTGTAGTTTGTGAGTTCGAGCCCCACATGGGCTCACTGCTGTCAGCATGGACCCACTTAGGATCCTCTGTGCTCCTCCCTGACTCATGCTCTCTCAAAAATAAACCATTAAAAAAAAGCAACAAAGATTGTAATAAGAGACAAAGAAGGGCATTACATAATGTTAAAGGAATCAATCTAACAAAAGGATATGTGACAATTGTAAATATCTATGCACCCAACATAGGTGCACCTAAATATATAAAGGGAATATTAACAGAAATAAAAAGAGAAACTGACAACAATACAATAATAGTATGGGACTTTAACACCCCACTTACATCAATGTATAGATTATCCAGACAGAAAGTAAGAAAGCAGTGGCTTTCAACAACACATTAGATAAGTATAGATAAGTATAGAATAGTCCATCAAAAACAGCGGAATAAACATTATTTTCAAGGGCACATGAAACATTTTCCAGGATAGAGCACATGTTAGGTGACAAAAGTCACCTAAGTCTTAATTAATTTAAGAAGACTGAACTCATATCAAGCATCTTTTCCATCCACAACACTAGGAAACAAGAAATCAATTACAAGAAAAAAATACTAAGAAAAAAATTATGAAGGCTAAAACAACATGCTACTAAACAACCAACTGGTCAACAAAGTAATAAAAGAGGAAATCAAAAAAATATCTGCAGACAAATGAAATTGGAAATGTAACAGTTCGAAATTTTGGGGACACAGCAAAAGGAATTCTAAAAGGAAAATTTATAGCGATACAGGCCTATCTCAAGAAACAAGAAAAATCTCTAATAAACAATTTAACTTTACATCTGAGGGAACTAGAAAAAGAAGAACAAAACCTAAGAAGAGTAAAAGAAAGGAGATAGTAGAAATCAGAGCAGAAATGTATGAAATAGAGACTAAAAAAAACCAATATAACAGATCAATGAAACCAAGAGCTGGTTCTTTGAAAATATGAACAAAATTGATAAACTTCTAGCAATACTCATTTTAAAAAAAGAGGACTTAAATAAACAAAATTACTAATTAAAGAGAAGAAATAACAACCAACACCACCCAACAACTGTAACAGAAAATTACTAAAACCAATATGTCAACAAATTGGACAACTTAGAAGTGGATAAATGCCTTAAAAACATATAACCTACCAAACTAAATAAGGAAAATCTGAACAGACAAATCACTAGCAATGAAATTGAATAACTTATCAAAAATTCTCAAAAAACAAAAGTCCAGAACCAGAGAGCTTTAGAGGCAAATTCTACCAAAATTTAAAGAAAACTCAATACCCAATTCTCAAACATTTCTAAAAATACAAGAAAAACGAAAACTTCCAAATTCATTCTGTGCAGCTAGTATCACCCAGATACAAAAAAAAAAAAACAGATAAAGACACAGGCCAGTATTCCTCATGAATACAGATGCAAAAATCCTCAATAAAATACTAGTAAACTGAATCCAACAATTATTTAAAAAATCACATACCACGATCAAGTGCATCCTGGGATGCAAGTGTGGTTCAATATTCTCAAAACAATCAGTGTGATACATCACATCAATAAGAGAAAGTATAAACACCGTATGATCCTTTCAATAGATGCAGAAAGAGCACTTGACAAAGTACAACTTCCACTCATGATAAAAATCCTCTACAAAGTAGGTCTAGAGGGAATATCTCAACATAATAAAGGCCTTATATGAAAAACCCATAGCCAACATCATACTCAATGGTGAAAAACTGGGAGCTTTTCCCCGAAGTTCAGGAATAAGACAAGGCTGTCCACTCTCATCAATTTTATTCAACATTGTACTAGAAGCCCTAATCACAGCAGTTAGACAACATAAAGAAAGAAATGGCATCCAAATTGGAACGGAAGAAGTAAAACTCTCACTATTTGCAGATGACACGATACTATATTTTAAAAACCCTAAAGACCCTACCAAAAAATTATTAGAACTGATAAATGATTTCAGTAAGATGGCAGGATACAAAATCAATGTACAGAAATCTGTTGCATTCCTATACACTAATAAAGCAGCAGCAGAAAGTGAAATTAAGAAAAAAATACCATTTATAATTGCACTTCAAACAAGAAAATATCTGAAAGAGGGGAAAGACCTATACTCTGAAAACTATAAAATGCTGATGAAAGAAACTAAAGATGGCACACACAAAAATGGAAAGACCTCTCATGCTCATGGGTAGGAATAACAAATAATGCTAAGATGGCTACACTGTCCAAAACTATCAACAGATTAACCGTAATCCTTATCAAGATACCAATAACATTTTTGACAGAACTAGAACAAATGATCCTAAAAATCTGTATAGAACAAAAGACCCTGAATAGCTACAGCAATCTTGAAAAAGAAAAACAAAGCTAGAGGTATCACAATTACAGATTTCAAGTTATATTACAAAGTAGCAGTAATTAAAACAGTAAGGTAGGGGTGCCTAGGTGGCTCAGTCAGTTGAGTGTCCAACTCTTGATTTCCGCTTGGGTCATGATCTCATGGTTTGTGGGATCAAGCCCTGTGACAGACTGTGCTGACAGTACAGAGCCTGCTTAGGATTCTCTCTAAAAATAAATAAAGTTTAAAAAATAAATAAATAAAACAGTATGGTACTGGCATAAAAACAGACACACAGATCAATGGAATAGAAAACTCAGAAATAGCAATTCCTATCAAAATAACACCAGCATTCTTCACAGAGCTAGAACTAACAACCCTAAAATTTGTATGGAACCAGAAAAGACCCCGAATAGCCAAAGTAATCCTTAAAAAGAAAACCAAAGCTGGAGACATCACAGTTCCAGACTTCAAGCTATACTACAAATCTGTAATCAAGACACTATAGTACTGGCACAAAAACAGACATATAGATAAATGGAACAAAATAACCCAGAAATGGACTCACAAGTGTATGGCCAAATAATCTTTCACAAAGCAGGAAAGAATATCTATCCAATGGAATAGACAGTCTCTTCAGCAAATGGTTTTGGAAAAACTGGACAGTGACATGCACAAGAATGAACCTGGACCACTTTTTTACACCATACACAAAAATATACTCATAATGGATGGAAGACCTAAACATAAAAAATAAAAAAGGAATTCATCAAAATCCTACAGGAGAAAACAGGCAAAAACCCCTTTGACCTCGGCCTCAGCAACTTCTTATTAGACAGGTCTCTGGAGGCAAGGGAAATAAAAGCCAAATCAACTATTAGGACTTAATCAAAATAAAAAGCTTCTGCATGGTGAAGGAAACAATCAGCAAAACTAAAAGGCAACTGACAGAATGGGAGGAGATATTCACAAAGGATGTATCTGATAAAGGATTAGTATCCAAAATCTGTAAAGAACTTATCAAATCATCACCCTAAAAACAAATAACCCAGTGAAGAAATGGGCAAAAGACATAAATAGACACTTCTCCAAAGACGACATCTAGATGGCTAACAGACACATGAAAAGATGCTCAACATCACTCATCAGGGAAATACAAATCAAAACCACAATGAGATACCCCCTCACACCTGTCAGAATGGCTAAAATCAACAACTCAGGCAACAATAGATGCTGGTAAGGATACGGAGAAAGAGGATCTCTTTTGCCTTGCTGGTGGGAATGCAAACTGGTACAGCCACTCTGGAAAACAGTATGGAAGTTCCTCAAAAAATTAAAAATAGAACTACCCTATGACCCAGCAATTACACTACTAGGTATTTATCCAAAGAATACAGGTGTGCTGTTTCAAAGGGGCACATGCACCCCAATGTTTATAGCAGTGCTATCAACAATAGCCAAAATATAGAAAGAGCCCAAATTTCCACTGATAGATGAATGGATAAAGGAGATATGGTGTATACATATATACAACAGAATATTTCTCGGCAATCAAAAAGAATGAAATCTTGCCATTTGCAACAATGTGGATAGAATTGGAGCATATTATGCCAAGCAAAATTAGTCAGAGAAAGACAGTATCATATGACTTCACTCATATGTGGAATTTAAGATACAAAATAGATGAACATAAGGGAAAGGAAGCAAAAATAATATAAAAACAGGAAGAGGGACACAACATAAGAGACTTAAATACAGAGAATAAACTAAGGGGTTATGGGTAGGAGGATGTGCTTGATGGGCAAGGGGCATTAAGGAGGACACTTGTTGGGATGAGCACTGGGTATTATATGTAGGGGATGAATCACTGGAATCTCTACTGCAATCATTATTGCACTATATGCAACTAACTTGGATGCAAGTTTCAATAAATAAATAAAAGAAAGAAAGAAAGGAGAGAAAGAAAGAAAGAAAGAAAGAAAGAAAGAAAGAAAGAAAGAAAGAAAGAAAAACTCAGAAACAAACCCACAATTATATGGTCAATTAATCAACAAAGGAGAAATGAACATACAATGGCAAAAAGACAGTCTCTTTAACAAATGGTGTTGCGAAAACTGGAGAGCTACATGCAAAAGAATGACCACTTTCTTTTATCACATACAAAAATAAACTCAAAATGGATTAAGGACCTAAATGTGAGACATGAAATCATAAAAATTCCTGAAGAAAACACAGGCAGTAACCTCTCTGACATCAGCCGTAACAACATTTTTCTAGGTAGGTCTCCTAGGTAAGGGAAATAAAAGGAAAAATAAACTTTTGGGACTATGTCAAAATAAAAAGTTCCTGCACAGTGAAGGAAACAATAATGAGAACAGGCGACCTTCAGAATGGGAGAAAATATTTGTAAATGACATATGTAATAGAAGGTTAGTATCCAAAATATACAAAGAACTTATCAAACCCCACACACACAAAAAAAAACCCACAAATAATCCAGTTTAAAAATGGGCAAAATACATGAACAGTCATTTTTCCAAAGAAGATATAAAGATAGCTAACTGACACATCAAAAGATGCTCAACATCACTTATCATCAGGGAAATGCAAATTACAACTACAATGAGATATCATCTCACACCTCTCAGAATGGCTAAAATAAAAAATGTAAGAAATAACAAGTGTTGGCAAGGATGTGAAGAAGAACCCTTGTGCACTGTTGGTAGGAATGCAAACTGGTGCAGCCATTGTGGAAAATAACATGGAGTTTCTCAAAAAATTAAAAAGAGAACTACCCTAAGATCCAGGAGTCACACTAGTGGGCATTTATCCCAACAATACAAAAACAGTAATTTTAACATTACTGTTAATTTTACAGTAATATATAATGTAAATATCACAGTAATATGTAATGTAATTTTACAGTAATATGTAATATATAATATATAATGTAAATGTTACAATATTTACAGTAGCCAACCTATGGAAGCAGCTGAAATGTCCATAAAGATGAGGTGTTATACATAGACAATGAAATGTTACTCAGCCATAAAAACCATTTGCCATTTGCAACAACATGGATAGAGCTAGAGAGCATAATGCTAAGTAAGTCAGCCAGAGAAAGACAAATCCCATATGATCTCACTCATATGTGGAATTTAAGAAGCAAATGAGCAAAGGAAAAAAAAAAGAGAGAGCAACAAACCAAGAGACTCTTTTTTTTTTTTAATTTTATTTTTTATTTTTTAAGATTTACATCCAAATTAGTTAGCATATAGTACAACGATTTCAGGAGTAGATTCCTTAATGCCCCTTACCCATTTAGTCCATCCCCCCTCCCACAACCCCTCCAGCAACCCTCAGTTTGTCCTCCATATTTAAGAGTCTCTTCTAGGGGCGCCTGGGTGGCGCAGTCGGTTGAGCGTCCGACTTCGGCCAGGTCACGATCTCGCGGTCCGTGAGTTCGAGCCCCGCGTCGGGCTCTGGGCTGATGGCTCGGAGCCTGGAGCCTGTTTCCGATTCTGTGTCTCCCTCTCTCTCTGCCCCTCCCCCGTTCATGCTCTGTCTCTCTCTGTCCCAAAAATAAATAAAAAAAAAATGTTGGAAAAAAAAAATTAAAAAAAAAAAAAAAAGAGTCTCTTCTGTTTTGTCCCCCTCCCTGTTTTTATATTACTTTTGTTTCCCTTCCCTTATGTTCATCTGTTTTGTCTCTTAAAGTCCTCATATGACTGAAGTCATATGATTTTTGTCTTTCTCTGACTAATTTCACTTATCATACCCTCCAATTCCATCCACGTCGTTGCAAATGGCAAGATTTCATTCTTTTTGACTGCCGAGTAATACTCCATTGTATATATACACCACATCTTCTTTATCCATTCATCCATCGATGGACATTTGGGCTCTTTCCATACTTTGGCTATTGTTGATAGTGCTGCTATAAACATGGGGGTGCATGTGTCCCTTCAAAACAGCACACCTGTATCCCGTGGATAAAGGCCTAGTAGTGCAATTGCTGGGTCATCGGGTAGTTCTATTTTTAAAGAGACTCTTAACTGTAGAGAATAAACTGGTGGTTACCAGAGGAGAAGTTGGTGGGGGATGGGGATTAAAGAGTACACTTATCATAATGGAAAAAATAATCCCTTAAGCACGATGAAAAAAATTGAATATGACACAAATAAATGGAAAGATATACCATGCTCATGGATTAAAAGAATAATAATTGTTAAAATATCCATACTACCCAAAGGAATCAACAGATTCAATGCAATCCCTATCAAAATATCAATAGTATTTTTCACAGAACTAGAGCAAATAATCCTGAAATTTGTAAGAAACCACAAAAGATCCCAAACAGCAAAAACAATCTCGAGAAAGAACAACAAAGCTGGAGATATCATAATCCCAGATTTCAAACTGTACTACAAAGCTATACAACTACACTAGAGTAATCTAAATGGTACAGTACTTGAACAAAAACAGAAACATAGATCAATGGAATAGAATAAAGGGTCCAGAAATAAACCCACATTTATATAGTCAATTAATCAGTGACAAAGGAGGTAAAAATAGATAATGAGGAAAAGACAATTTCATCAATAAATGGTAGTGGGAAAACTGGACAGTTACATGCAAAAGAATGAAAGTGAACCTGGCTCTTATAACATTTACAAAAATAAAATCAAAATAGATTAAAGACCTAAATATGAAAACTGAAATCATAAAACTCCTAGAAGAAAACGTGTGTAGTACATTTGTAGACATTTGTCTTAGCAATTATTTTGGGATCTGACCCTTAAACACGGAAAACAAAAGCAAAAATTAAAAAAAAAATTTTTAAGCAAAACAAACAACTGGGACTACATCAAACTAAAAAGCTTTTACACAGTGAAGGAAATCCTCAACAAAATGAAAAGGCAACCTACTGAATGGGAGAAGAGATTTGCAAATGATGTATCTGATAAAGAGATTATATCCAAAATATAAAGAACTCCAAAAACTCAACACCAAAGAACCAAACAATCCAATTTTAAAAATGGGCAGAGATGACCTGAGCTAACATTTTTCCAAAGACATACAGATGGCAAAAGACACATGAAAAGATGCTCAACATCATTAATCATCAGGGAAACGTAAATCAAAACCACAAGGAGGTATCATCTCACACCAGTAGGAATGGCTATCATTAAAAAGACAAGAAATAAAAAGAGAACCCTCATGCACTGTTTGGTGGTAACGTCAACTGGTACAGCCACTATGGCAAACAGTATGGAGGATTCCTCATAAAATCAAAAATAGAAATACTATGTAATCCAGTAATTCTACTATTGGGTATTTACTTGAAGAAAACAAAAACGCCAATTAGAAAAGATTCACCCCTATGTTTACTGGATCACTATTTATAATTGCCAAGCCAGCAAAGCAACCCAAGTATCCACAGATAGATAAATGAATAAAAAAAGATATTTACACAATGGAATATTACTAGCCATAAAAAAGAACGAAATCTTGCCATTTGTGACAACATGGATGGACCTAGAGGGCATTATGCTAAGTGAAATAAGTCACATGGAGAATGACAAACACCCAATGATTTCACTTATATGTGGCATCTAAAAAATGAAATAAATGGGGGCGTATGGGTGGCTCAGCTGATTAAGCGTCTGAATCTCGATTTGGCTCAGGTAATGATTTCATGGTTCTTGGGATCAAGCCTGCATCAAGCTCTGTGCTGACAGCACAGAGCCTACTTGGGATTCTCTTTCTCCCTCTCTCTGCCCCTCCCCTGCATGTGCTTGCTAGTGTTCTCTCTCTCTCCCTCCCTCCCTCTCTCTCTCTCTCAATAAACTTTAAAAATAAGTAAAATAAAAATAAAACCAATGGATAAACAAGAACAGACTCATAGATACAGAAAACAATTTGGTGTTTGCTAGAGGGGAAAAGGTTTGGTCAGATGAGCAAAACAGGTGAAGGAGATTAGAGCTACAGACTTCCAGTTATAAAATAAGTCACAGGGATGAAATGTACAGCACAGGGAATATAGTCAATAAAACTGTAATAACTTTGTGTGGTGACAGATGGTAACTACACTTCTCATAGTGAGCATTTCATAATGTATAAATGTCAAGTCACTGTGTTGCACATCTGAAACTAATGTAACATTGTACTGGAACTATACTTCAATTAAAGTATTTTTAAAACTAAAAGGACACCTGGCTGGCTTACTCAGTAGAGCATGCAACTTTACTCTCAGGGTTGTGAGTTCAAGCCCCATGTTGGGTGTGGAGCCTACTTAAAAAACTAATAAAAAATAAAACTAAGCTAAAAAATAAAACATCTAGGGGAGACTAGGTGGCTCAGTCAGTTGAGCATCTGACTTCAGCTCAGGTCATGATCTCATTGTTCCTGAGTTTGAGTCCCACGTCGGGCTCTGTGTTGATGGCTCAAAGCCGGATTCTGTGTTTCCCTTTCTCTCTCTCTCTACGCCTCCCCCACTCATGCTCTCTCTCTCTCTAAATAAACATTAAAATAAATAAATAAAAATAAAACATCTGGATTTAATTTTGATTTGCTAAAAATCTACTTCAATATTCTACTTCCATTCTCAGCTTCTCAAAGAAAACAAGTACTATTCTTTTATTTTCTCACAATTATCCTAACATAAATTACACACAAATATTTTCATTAGTTATCTAAGTTTCTTAAAACTTTTTTTTAAATAAGCTCTATACCCAATGTAGGGCTGCATTCATGACATCAAGATCAAGAATCACATGCTCTACCAACTGAGCCAGCGAGGCACCCCTTAAACTTATTTTTAACATATTTATTAAAATAATTTTACTAAACACAGTATTTCTGCTCTATTGCTCAACTGTTTACCTAAAATGATAGTTAGAAATCATTTTCATACAATCTCCTGTTAGAAAAAAAGTATATTTAAATTTCCTTTAACTATTTCTTAAATATACATAAATTACAAACCACAATGCCCATACTGTAACAGCTGTCTTTATTTTTCATGGCCCATTTAAACATTCACCTACATGTATTTAGTTTTTACCTATTTCATTCAAAAACATAAGCAACTGAAGCAATGTTTTTTATAGATTTAACTATTTTGTTTAAAAGCAATTTTTTTTAAGTTTATTTATTTGGGGGGGGGGGGTGGTCAGAGAAAGAGGGAGAGAGAATCCCAAGCAGGCTCCATGCTGCGAGCACAGAGCCTGACATGGGACTTGATCCCATGAACCATGAGATCATGATCTGAGCTGAAATCAAATCAGACACTTAACCAACTGAATCACCCAGGAACCCCTAAAAGCCAATTTATCTGTACTTGTATAATGAGGAAATTAAAGTTCAGAATAATAGCAACATTTACATAAAATCTTTTAAAATATCTTTACCAAGTGAGTTACCTCAATAAAGTGGAAAAATCCAAATAGCATATTTAATGGCACTAGTTCACCAAAAAACCACCAGGGATACCTTTTCCACGAATCCCTATGAAAACCTAAGAAAAATATGTTTATGAGATTTAAATTCGGAGAATTATACGACAACCAGTCAAGAAGCATAGAATCTATCCTATATAAAATAACTTATCCATTGAGCTTTTTTGCTGAATCACAGCCATACTTCTGTCAGTTCAAATAATGATCTATATATGAGGGATTAATCTGACACAAGACAGTGAAGCTTAATCCTTCAGTATATCATAATCTATTTATTCTGCATGTTAAGAGGATTTCAGATTTAAAATTTATACAGGAAGTGATGCCAGAAATGTACACAGAATAAGATTTTCCTAAAATATTAGGTTTTAATGTCTATATAACATGAATAGACTTCATTTTAAAAAGTCAAAAAATGTCTAAGTAACATAAATGTACTTCTTTATTTTAAAATGTCTAATAAATGTCATTTAAGTTTTAAAAGGCAGAATTAAAGTTCATTTGATCACATTTTATATCAAAGAAATTAAGTCTTAAGTACAGATATTCATTGAAGGGGGACTAGCTAGAAGTCAGCATGTTCTCATTTTATGATCACTAATGAAGTTACCACTATCAAGAGAGGAGAGATGTGACCACATAATTCCCAAGTAGAGTAAAAGGCACTGTTAGACTAAAAAGATTCCTTTTTTACTCCGTAATTATTCACATAATATATAAAAAATAAAATTACTCAGGCGGCCTGGGTGGCTCAGTCAGTTAAGCAACCAACTCTTGGTTTTGGCTCGGGTCATCATCTGGCAGTTCCTGAGTTCGAGCCCCACATCAGGCTCTGTGCTGACAGTACAGAGCCTGCTTGGGATGCTCTTTCTCTCCCTCTCTGCCCCTCCTGCTCTCTCTCTCTCTCTCAAAAATAAATAAACTTTTAAAAATAAAACAAAATAACTCCTGACATACATAAGAGATGCCAATAATTTCTTCTTTGAAAACCTGCCCTGCTTATAACCCTAGAAGGGACAGATCCCTTGTGCCACCTGACCCTGTCCCTTCACACCCAACCGTACCTCCAGAACACAACTGACTGAAGCAATTTATTACTCTGTCTTGGAAATCTGTAATTAGAATACGGACACTTAACTGTGGGATGAAGAGCTAGAAATCACGTGGATGATATGTCTTAGGCTATCATTTTGAAATGGTCATGATAAGTGCATATGCAAGTAAATATGTGAGCAGGAAAGTCAGTTTATAATGAATAAGAAGAGAGAAGCAAACATGCAAAGAAATGTCAACAAGCCAGCTGGTTCCAGAGAGCTGTTTCCTAGAAGCTGCCAGCAACTGAATGAAATCAAATGCCCTTTAAGATATCAACTCTCTCCAAGAGAGTTCTATTGAAACTTTTTGAACGCTTTCTGCTTTTATAAACAAACATTCCTTGATTATGACAATGATTCACAAAATATTTTATACACCAAATTTTACAAAATAATTAAGGACTTCCAAAAACATGACAGGATGAAGAAACAAACTCAACCTCCCTTTAAACTATCTGAGAACTGCTGCTTTTGTAAATGTGAGAAGCATGAGAGAAATGGCACCACTAAATATTGTCCTCTATCCCTCAAAAATCTGCAGTACAGGGGTTGCTTGGCTGGCTTAGTCAGTGGAGCATGCAACTCTTGGTCTTGGGGTTGTGAGTTCAAGCCTCATTTTGGGTGTAGAGATTGCCTTAAAAAAAATTCTGCAGTAAAGCACTCAAGCTGTGAAATTCCTTAACTCAGAAGACACTTTTCATTCTTATTCTTACCAGGTGTTAATGTCAAGATTTGAGTACCTATTCACCTCCTCCATTTTTGTGTGATTTTATTTTTTTTTAATCTCTTCATGTTAGACTATTTTATTCTCTGTACCACTTGAACATATCATTTTATCCTTTACTTTCTGGTTATTCTAAATTGGTTATTCTTAGTTTATATTATTGTCCTAATATTTTTGCTATCTTACAACTTTCAACTCTTATTTTTATCCTCTTAAATATTTAGTTCTTCTTAAATCTGCATTCAAGTGTTTATTTTATCCAGATTAGATAAATTTTTTTTGGAAATTTCTTTATTTTTAAGTAAGTCCTATGCTTGAACTAATGGCCCTGAGAGCAAAAGTCACATGCTCTACCAACTGAGCCAGCCAGGCACCCCCAGATTAGATATCCCTTAACCTTATTTATTTTTATTTTTTTCTCTGAACTTAAACTAAATATATTTTTAAATATATAAGATTTTTAAAGAATAAAATTTGAAACTTCTATTTTCTTTCACTCTCCTTTTCTGTGAAAAGAGGCATACTTAATTTTTTTTTTTTTGCTCTTTGCTTTATTGAGTTTCACAGAAATTCTGTTTTTAACAAATTGAAGCTCTGTAGCAACCCTCTATCAAGTAAGTCATTTTTCCAACAGCAGTGATTGCTCACTTTGTGTCTATGTGTCACATTTGATAATTCTTACAATATTTCAACTTTACCATTATGACTATTTGCATTTGTTATGATGATCATAAGTGATCTTTGATGTTACTGTTGTAATTGCCTTGGGGCATCACAAACTGTACCCACAGCAGATGACAAACTTAATAAATGTTCTGTGTGTTGTGAGTACTCCACCAACAAGTCATTCCTCTGTCTCTCTCTCTCTCTCTCTCCCTCTCTGGGATCTCCCTATTACCTGAGACACAGCAATACTGAAATCAGGCCAATCAGTAACCCTATAATGGCCTCAATGTGTTCAAGTAAAACAAGAAGTTGCATGTCTCTCACTATAAATCAAAAGGTAGAAATGATTAAGCTCACTGAAGATGGCCTGTCAAAAGCTGAGAACAGTCAAAAGCTAGGCCTCTTGCATCCAACAGTTAGCCAAGTTGTGAATGCAAAGGAAAAGTTGTTGAAGGAAATAAAAAGGGCTATACCAATGAACACACAAATGGTGAGAAAGCAAAGCAGCCTTGTTGCTGATATGGAGAAAGTGTTAGTGGTCTGAATAGATCAAATCAGCCACAACATTCCCTTAAACCAAAACATAATCCAGAGCAAGGTCCTAACTCTTCAATTTTATGAAGGCTCTGAGAGGCAAGGAAGCTGCAGAAGAAAAGTTTGAAGCTAGCAGAAATTGGTTCATGTGGTTTAAGGAAAGAAGCCATCCCCATAACATAAAAGTGCAAAGTGAAGCAGCAAAGTGCTGATGTAGAAGCTGCAGCAGGTTATCCAGAAGATCTAGCAAAGCTCATCAATGAAGCTACACTAAAAATTTGTGTGTACACAAAACAACCTTCTATTGGAACAAAGTGCCATCTAGGACTTTCAGAGCTAGAAAGGAAGAGTCAATGTCTGGCTTCAAAGGACAGGCTGAGGATAGTGCAGCCAATGACTCTAAGTTGAAGCCAATGCCCACTTACCATCCCAAAAATCCTAGCACTCTTTTCTAATTATGCTAAATCTGCTCTGCCCGTACTCTAGTAATGGAACAACAAAGCCTGCCTGAATGACAGCACATCTGTTTACAACATGGTTTACTGAATATTTTAAGAATACTATTGAGACATCCAGCTCAGGAAAAAAAGATGCCTTTAAAAATATTACTGTTCATTGACAATGCACCTAAGCTCTGATGGAGATACGAAACAAGATGTATTATGTTTCATGCCTGCTTACACAATATCCATTCTGCAGCCCAAGGATCAATAAGTCATTTCAACATTCAAGTCTTATTACTGAAGAAATAGATCCTGTATGGCTATAACTGCCATAGATAGTGACTCCTCTAGTGATCTGGGCAAGGTAAATTGAAACCTTTTGGAACACAATCACCATTCTATTTTTTTTAATGTTTATTTTTTTAATTTTTTAAAATTAAAAAAAATTTTTTTTGAATTTACATCCAAATTAGTTAGCATATAGTACAACAATGATTTCAGGAGATTCCTTAATGCCCCTTACCCATTTAGTCCATCTCCCCTCCCACAACCCCTCCAGTAATCCTCTGTTTTCTTTATTTAAGAGTCTTTTCTGTTTTGTCCCCCTCCCTGTTTTTATATTACTTTTGTTTCCCTTCCCTTATGTTCATCTGTTTTGTCTCTTAAAGTCCTCATATGAGTGAAGTCATATGATTTTTGTCTTTCTCTGACTAATTTCACTTAGCATCATACCCTCCAGTTCCATCCATGTAGTTGCAAATGGCAAGATTTCGTTCTTTTTGATTGCTGAATAATG
The DNA here is from genome assembly GCF_018350215.1 of Panthera leo. NCBI lineage: Eukaryota > Metazoa > Chordata > Mammalia > Carnivora > Felidae > Panthera > Panthera leo. The sequence continues at coordinate 80,719,934 of NC_056681.1, read as the reverse complement.
CTCCATTGTGTGTGTGTGTGTGTGTGTGTGTACACACACACACACACACACACACACACCACATCTTCTTTATCCATTCATCCATCGATGGACATTTGGGCTCTTTCCATACTTTGGCTATTGTTGATTGTGCTGCTATAAACATGGGGATACATGTGTCCCTTCGAAACAGCACACCTGTATCCCTTAGATAAATGCCTAGTAGTGCAACTGCTGGGTCGTAGGGTAGTTCTATTTTTAGTTTTTTGAGGAACTTCTATACTGTTTTCCAGAGTGGCTGCACCAGGTTGCATTCCCAAATCACAATTCTAGATGCCATTAAGAACATTCATGATTCATGAAAAGAGGTCAAATTATCAACATGAACAGGAGTTTGGAAGAAGTTGATTCCAACCCTCATGGATGACTTTGAGGGGTTCAAGACTTTATCAGAGGAAGTAACTGCAGACATGGTGCAAACAGCAAGAGAACTAGAACTAGAAATGAAGCTTGAAGATGGGGCTGAATTTCTGTGACTAAATCTCATTACAAGGATGAGGAAAGTTTCTTATCGAAGAGCAAAGAAAGTGGTCTCTTGAGTTGGAATCTACTCCTGGTGAAGATGCTGTGAAGACTGTTGAAGTGACAATGAAGGATTTAGAACACTACATGAACTTAGTCAATAAAGCAGTCGCAGGGTATGAGAGGACGGTCTCTGATTATGAAAGAAATTCTGTTGATAAAATGCTATCAAACAGCATCTCATGGTACACAGAAATCATTCATGAAAACAAGAGTCTATGGATGCAGCAAACTTCATTATTCTCTTATTTTAAGAAATTGCCACAGTCACCCCAGTCTTCAGTGACCTCTGATCAGTGAGCAGCCATCAGCATCAAGGCAGGACCCTCAACCAGCAGAAAGACTACAACTCACTGAAAGATCAGATGATAGCATTTTTTAAATTTAATTTTTAAATTAAGATATGTATAGTTTTTAGACATAATGCTATTGCATGCTTAATGGATAGTGTAATATATAATAGTATAGTGTAAATACAATGTTCATATGCAGTGAAAAAAATTCATCTGATTTGCTTTACTGCAGTGGTCTGGAACCGAACCTGCAACATATCTGAGGTATGTCTGTGTATTATACAACTGGGATCACATAACATATATAGTTTAGGGTCCTGCTTTTTTTAGTTGAGTATAGTACAATTACACTTTAACACTCATCTCTTGATCAGCATTTAAATCAGTTTTCAGTTTAGGGTTTATATTAACACTAATATGTTTACATTACTTTTATATACTTATTTTTGAGTATTTCCTTAAAACAAATTCCTAGAGTTAGAATGCTATGTAAAAGAAAATAACTATTTTTACAAATTGTGAAAGATATCACATGGTTTTCCACAAAATTTAACACAAATTCGCAGGAAATATGTTGAATGTAATTTTTTGTTTACTGCATCCTCAATAAATTCTCATGTTTCTTTGTTTTGTTAATACGATAGATTTTTTTGCTGCACTGCTTTTATTTTGAACAATTTTTAAAATATGTATGATCATTTTATTTCTTTTGTAAATTGCTTCTTAATCTACTTTGCACTCTTAAATGGAAATATCTTTATTAATTTTGCTGACTACAAAATATTACAGATTCTGAAATATTACAGAGAGTAAAATTGTATCACAGACTCTGTCAAAATCTAACAAAAACAATTGAAAAACACCTTAAATGGCAGGGAAACCAAACAAGAAAGGAGAAACAACTATATGAAGGGGTCCAAAATAAGCCACTGTGGCATAAAAATTGTTTTGAGCTAAAGGCATTTGATTTCCTAAAATCCCTTATCTGCCAAAGGAATTCAGTTGTCATAAAGCCCCTCCCAGGGAACAACTCTAATCTTCCTTCTTAAAAAAGAAGTCAGCACTACACCCAGTCAGACTTTGTCACAAAACTAAATCTCCCATCTTTTCTCCTAAGGGCCCACTTATCTTTCCAAAAAATTATCTGTTTTTTTTTCATGAGTGTCCCTTCTCTCCATGCCTCTCTAAGAAGTCCTTTGTTTTCCCAAAAATGCTCCTCTACACCTGTCTATTAAGATGCTATGTAAGTCCCAAATTTCAAATAATTCAGTCACATTTCTTTAACTCCCATGTTACATACATAATTAAATATGTGTGTTTTGTCTTGCTAATATGTCTTTTGGTAGTTTAATTTGTAGGCCTCTGAGTGTGAACACAAGAGAGTAGAGGAAAACTGTTTCCTCCCTGACAATTTGCCACAAATATTCAAAAAATGATAACTAGAAAAATGGATGGGTTGACCATAATCTCCATCCCACCTCCATCCCAAAAAATCTCTTCAGAAAGAAGTGTCAGAGAAATCATGAGATTGCTCACAAGTAGTGCCTCTGTTTGGAAAAAAAAAAAAAAAAAAAGCAGACTAACGAAGTGAGTAGGGACCTTGGGAAAAAGACACTGAAAAGGTCTTCAGAGACCTTTTGTCTTCAGAGTAGACAAACTCCAAATAAAGTGCCTATATCCCAGTGAGGAAATGAGGAAACTTCAGGTCCATCATTTAAAACACAAGTAGAGCTAACAGTCCAAGACAATAAATCAGAATTTAGCAAAATAAAAAACTAAAAGGAAAGTCAACTATCATAAACTACAAATGTTGAAGTAGAAACATGGAATAGAATGTTTCTTCCTAGTGTAAGAAAAGACACTAGGGTTATACCACAAGTTGGAGGAAATCATCTGAACTCTGAAAGTATCCTCCACAGGAAAAATATAACCCACTGTTAGAAATGAACCCCAGTTCAGCCACTTAATAGAATTTCAAAGAAAAAGCAAAACCCATTTCCTTTACAAAAGGCTACACAAATCCCCACTGAATTACCCTATTTCTCCTAGTCCTCCCAACTATAAGAGGATAGAAAGCAAATACCCAGCCATCAAAGTCTAGCTCAGAGAAGATAAACCAGTCATAGATCAAAAATCAAGGAGGGGCACCCAGTTGGCTCAGTCAGTGGAGCATTCAACTCTGGATCTCTGGGTTATAAATTCAAGCCCCATATTGAGGGTAGAGATTACTTAAAAATAAAAAAAAAATAGGGGTGCCTGGGTGGCTTAGTTTGTTGAGCATCCGATTCTTGATTTCAGCTCAGGTCAGGATCCCAGGGTCATGGGGTTTAGCCCTGCATCCAGCTCCACATGGGGCTCCATGCTGAGCATAGAGCCTGCTTAAGAGTCTCTATCTCTCGCCATTTGCAACTACGTGGATGGAACTGGAGGGTATTACGCTAAGCAAAATTAGTCAGAGAAAGAAAAGTATCATATGACTTCACTCATATGGGGACTTTAAGACACAGAACAGATGAACATAAGGGAAGGGAAGCAAAAATAATATAAAAACAGGGAGGGGGACAAAACATAAGAGACTCATAAATATGGAGAACAAACAGAGGGTTACTGGAGGGGTTGTGGGAGGGGGTATGGGCTAAATGGGTAAGGGGCATTAAGGAATCTATTCCTGAAATCATTGTTGCACTATATGCTAACTAACTTGGATGTAAATTTAAAAAATAATAATAATAAAATAAAAGCCACGTTCACAATTTTAAAAAAAAGTCTCTCTCCCTCTGCCCCTCTCTCCTACTCATGCTCTCTAACATTTAAAAAAAAAAAGGCAAAAGATAAATTTAAAAAATAAAAAAGAAACAAACATCACACACACACACACACACACACACGAAGTCGAGAAGAGTTTAGCCATATTGGATTAGAGAAAATAGAAAGTCAGAATAGGGATCCATATCTTAAGAATAGGCATAGGGGCGCCTGGGTGGCTCGGTTGAGCGTCCAACTTCGGCTCAGGTCATGATCTCACGGTTCGTGGGTTCGAGCCCCGCATCGGGCTCTGTGCTGACAGCTCAGAGCCTGGAGCCTGCTTCAGATTCTGTGTCTCCCTCTCTCTCTGCCCCTCCCCCACTCACGCTCTGTCTCCCTCTGTCTCAAAAATAAACATTAAAAAATTAAAAAAAAAAAAAGAATAGGCATAATAAAAGAAATATCAAGTCAATCAGAAAATCCTAAAACAGCATAATGAAAGAAATGAACTTTCTATACAGAAAACCCAAAGATAGAAGCTTAGATTATTAAGATCTTTCTTACTTTCTAATACAAGCTTTTAGTGCTCTAGATTTCCTTCTATGTTAGTGCTATAAATTTAATGCTATAAATTTCCCTCTTTTTCTACATCCCACAAATATTTATATGTTGTATTTTCATTTTAATTCAATTCAAACTATGTTGTAATTTCCCTTGAGACCTCTTCTTTGATCTTCTTTAAGCCACAGGTTATTTATTTATTTATTTATTTTTTAATTTATTTTTTAATATACGAAATTTACTGTCAAATTGGTTTCCATACAACACCCAGTGCTCATCCCAAAAGGTGCCCTCCTCAATACCCATCACCCACCCTGCCCTCCCTCCCACCCCCCATCAACCCTCAGTTTGTTCTCAGTTTTTAACAGTCTCTTATGCTTTGGCTCTCTCCCACTCTAACCTCTTTTTTTTTTTTTTTTCCTTCCCCTCCCCCATGGGTTTCTGTTAAGTTTCTCAGGATCCACATAAGAGTGAAACCATATGGTATCTGTCTTTCTCTGTAAGCCACAGGTTATTTAGAACTATGTTGCTTAATTTCCAAATATTTGTGTATTTTCCAGACAGCCTTTTTATACTGTTCTATAATTTAATTCCATTACTGTTAGAGAACAGACTTCATATGATTTAATTTTTAAGAATTTCTTAAGGTTTGTTTCATGACCAAGGATATGGTTTATCTTGGTCAGAGGACAGCAAGCTATGGCCTATTTTTGCACCAAAATCCAGCCCCTGATAGTTTTAGTATGGCCCACAATATAGGAATTATTTTGACATTTTAAATGATGAAAATATCAAAACATTTCATGACCTGTGAAAATTATATTAAGTTCAAATTTCAATGTCCATAAATAAATTATTATTGGAACATAACCAAACTCATTTACTTATTAATTATCTAAGACTGCTTTTGCACAGTGGCAGATTAGAATAGTGTGAAGAGACCATACAGTTCACAGTGCCTAAATATTTACTACCTGACCTTTTACACAAAACATCTGCTGACTCCTAATCTTCGTATATGTTCTACAAACACTTGAAAAGGATATATATTTTATTCTTTTGAGTGTTGTATTCTCTAATTTCAATTAGATCTAGTTGGTTGATGCTGTTATTCAGTTGTTCTATATCAATGTTGATTTCCCATTTGTTTTATCACTTACTGAAAGAAATGTTGAAATTTTCACCTAGAAGTGGATTTTGTTCCTATCTCCTTTCAGTTCTACCAGTTTTTGCACTGTTTATTTTTTAAGCTTCTTGTTGTTAGGTACACAGATATTTAGAACTGGTAAATCCTGTTGGTTCTTTACATTATGTAATATTCCTGGTAATTTTCCTTGCTCTGATGTCTTCTTTGCCTGATATTAATATAGCCACTCCAAATATTGTATTTAGATGGTATAGCTTATTCCATCCCTTACTTTTAACCTGCCTATAGTATTAACCTTAAAGTGTGTTTCTTATAGACAGAAAAATATTATTTTAAAAAATATTACTGAATCTGACAATTGCTGTTTTTCAACTGTTGTCTTTAGACCATTTATATTTAATATAAATATTAATGTTTAGATTTAAGACTACAATTTTATTATTTTCTGTTTGTCCTTCTGTTTTCATTCATGTGTTTCCTCTTTCCTACCTTCTTCCAGATATTTATTTGTTAGTATTTCATCTTAATATATTGTTTTTTTATAACTTTTTTTTTTAGTGGTTGCTGTAGGGATTACAATACATTTGCTGAACTTTTCATTATTTTCTTAGTACTATGACTCTTTTGAAGCAAGTTTTATTGTAGTAAGAATGCTTAATATAAGATCTACATTCCTAATAGATTTTTGAGTGTACAACATACTATTGTTAACTATAGGCACAATGTTGTACAGTAAATCTCTACAACTTACTCATCCTGCATAACTGAAATTTTATAATTGTTGGTTAACAACTCCCTGTGTCTCCTCCCTCCCCAACCCTGGAAACCACAGAGAATCACTATTTTAACAATTCAAATAAAATATAAAACCTTATCATCATATAGATCCTTTTACCCTCCCCTTCACATTGTAGCTATCTCATAAATTATATTAACATACATTGAAAACCCCATCTGATAGTGTTTTTCATTTCAACCGTCACACATATGCTATAAAACTTGAAAAAAAAAAGTGAGAATTGTCTATTATGTTACCCAACAATTTACCATTCCTGTTATTCATGCAAATGAACAGATTGGTGCCACTGAAATCTATCATTACCTATCTCACTTTGGTTCTCAGCTCTACCCAATAACCTTTCTCCACTTCCCTCATCAGTTCCTTTCCATCCTTCACTGCTTTTCTCAACCTTCCCATCCTATTTGTCCCCTTAACCTGAGCAAATGACCCTGCCTCCTAATTCACTGATCAGGGACATCAGCCAAGAATTCCTCAAATTCTTCCCATCACACTTAAACTGACCCATACCCACACTTATCCATTTCCCTAGGCTGGATTACAGGGTTGACTGAACAAGTAGCTGCCTGAGTACCAGCCTATAAGAAGTACTAGAACATCACTGGCATAAACTGATAACAGGGGACCATTTAAATCTACTTCATAACCAGGCAAATGCACACTAGTCTCTAAACCACCAAAGTTGACAGAATTTGATCAAAAAATTTAAAATACTTCCTGTCAGCACTAACCTATCTCCAAATATTTTTGCAAATTATATCTATTTAATAAATCATATAGTGCTACTAAAGGCTACACTACCAATCCTGATCCAGATAACTAACAGGCACTTGAAACTTAGTCAAAATCTGCAGAAAATTTGAAATTAAACCATGCATTACATGGTGCTATTTACCAGGAACAAGCAATTTATTTTTTAACCTAAATTTGAAAACTTTAATATGCCTCACAGGAAGCTGTCTGGTTCAGAAAACAGCATAAGAAAACTGACTAAAGAACCAAAATATAGAAAAGTGAGAAGCATGCTGCCAACATAAAAACCAGAAAAAAAAAAAAAAACCTTTAAAATACATTTTGAGCAAGTCTTTCCCACTTTAATAATTTATTCAACAATATTATTAAGCACCAATTATGTGCCAGATACTATTCTGGAGAACAAGACAAATCAGGGTCCTTGCTCTTAAAGACTAACATTCTAGGGGAGGCATACTATTGAAAAAACCAGATGATTGATATGATAGAGAAGACCGGGCTGGAGAGGCTGCTACTAGAGACTGAAATCAAAGGAAGGCCACAGTGAGATGCAAAACACCTAAACAATAAATAGAAACCACACAAAAATAGGGCAGTGGGGGAAACAGAACATCTAAGCAGAGGGAATACCAAGTCCCAAAACAGAAATGATCTTGGCCTTTGAAGAATAGAAGACAAGACTTCTCTGTGGCTGAAATAAAATCAGTAAAGGAATGAACTGTAGGCAATGATGGAAGAAAGATAGGGAGAAGTCAGATCAAGTAAGGCTTTAGGGGACTCAAACCTTAATGAGTATGAATAGATAATGCTATCTGGTCATAAGTGACAGGAAAACAGTTTTTTAAAATACAGTTAAAATGTTAAGGTACTTTCTGTGCATCTGGTAAGTCTTTTATTACAAACACAATGATGTATGTACAATTTTTTACTGGAAAGTATCTCCCCACCCTCAATAAAATAAATGTTGAGCAAACATTTGAAAGAGTGTCTCTTTAGATTTGGCTTTCTACTTTCCTACCATCATTATGGATTAGCAATCAGTTCTCCCGAGCTCTGGAGCTCATCATCTTTACCCACCAGAGCCTCTGATAGCTCACATATAAACCGTAGAAGAGAAAAGTGCCTCCTCTGGGCACACAATCCCTGCACAAGGACATAAATTTAGCAGACAAAGCACCAGATTTCAACCAGCCCCTCCTCACCCACTTGGCCCAGCATCCTTATACATAACCATTTAAGATGGCCTTACCAACCACCTCCTTGGAAATTGTATTCCATCAACTAACCCCTCTCTCTTGTGACTTCAACAGCTCCCTCAAAAGCAAAGGACAGATACATCAGAAACTGTTTACAGTCATGCCCTTCTCCTCAAGAAATGCAGAGCATTACTGTATATTTACCATTATGTACTGCCAAAGCCTGACAGAGTGCTAAGGCTTTGAGTGTTTTGTTAACTTAAAATACATAATCAAAGTTACAGTAGTTCAAAAGTTCTTGTCCTCTTATTAGAAACCAGTTACCTTTATTTGGGTAGCTTTAAAATCATGTACACACCTAGTTATTTGTAATCCACACCCTACTTCCTATGGGTGTGAGATATATCACAGTTTGAGAATGAATTTTTTGGATCATCTATAATTCCAACTACCATATATCTGAATCCTGGCATTACAGCTTACTATCCTGCCAAAAATAATGATGCAAAAACTGGCAGAGATGCTGATTTGTCTGTCAAGAAAATCTTTTTAAAATAATATAACATTTAAAAATTTCCTAGTCAGCACTTAAAACTTTCAACTGTTTCTAAGCAGAATATGTTCCTTAACATGGACTATAATTTAGTAACCGCAAATGGCTAATTTTTTATTATACCTTCACAACTGGTAAACTAAAAAAATTATTAAGACTACATGTCTAATAAAATAAAAATTTGCATATGAGATGTATTATTTATGAAATTTTAATTATTTTTAAAGTACTTTGTTTTAATAATGCACAAATTGTGATACTTATACAAATTATTTACTGTCACCTCTGCTCTTTAATAAAACACCCACAGATCATAGGGGCCTATAACAACTTTCAGCAAATTAAACACTGACATTGGTCATGCTTTGAGAATGTCTTGAAGTAACCCCAGAGCAAAAAGAATTTATGCTTCAAAAAATAAGCTTTCAGATAAAAATCACAGCTCATTTGCTCTGAACAAAGTATTTTATCCAGCTCTTCTTCAGCCATTGGTACAACAAAATTGACCTTTGTCATGCATCACTGATTTGGTCATCTCATATTCCACAGATAAGCAGGGAACCCTTAATTACAAAATGATTTTTTTCTTTTAACAGTAATAATATAGTCCAAATTTGGAAAAATTAAATATTACCCAGAATTCCACTAACCTAAAAACAAACAGCTTTCCCTTTTTAAAGTACCCAATCATTTTACACAAAAGACCATTTATATGAAAAACAGGTACCTTAAAAGGAAGTTGGGTTTTTTTCCCCAATACATTGAGCTAGATAGCCAAAAGAGAAGAAGTCACATTCAAATCAAAGTCGGAAAATTGGTTCAGTAGATCTTAGATGGAAAGATACAAATACAGTAAAACTCCAGAATATGAGTGATTTACTTTAACAGTGATTTAACTATATTTTGGAACAAATCATGAGCTGCAATGTTAGGAGTTTTAACAATATTCAACTTTATCTAAAACTTTTCAGATAATTTACAAGTAAAATGATATGTTGTCTTCCTATCATTGCTTTTTGCTTCACAATAATCTTGGTGAAGGGGCAGTGAGCATGCAGTACTGATCAAGTAAGGCTAGCCATGTATTGACTGTTGAAGTTGTGTGATAGATATCTAAGAGTTCACTGTATTTCTCGACTTTAGTTTATATCAACAATTTTCCAAAATGAAAAATGAAAAAATTTACCAAAAAAACCCTAAGACTATATAAGCTGAAACAGAAAAAAAAAAATCAGGCTTGTCTTTCATGTATGTTAATTCAAGTATCATCACAGCAAACTCACTCTACCAAAAATGGACTGACTATATGTCACTCAGAGAAATTGGGATCTATCCACTATTTATCAGGATCACTGTTTGATGACAACACACTGATGGATTCTTCAAAATACTTGCTGCATGGGGCGCCTGGGTGGCTCAGTCGGTTAAGTGTCTGACTTCGGCTCAGGTCATGATCTCATGGTTTTTGAGTTCAAGCCCCGCATCGGGCTCTGTGCTAACAGCTCAGAGCCTGGAGCCTGCTTCTGATTCTGTGTCTCCCTCTATCTCTGCCCCCCCCCCCTCGCTCTCTCTCTCTCTCAAAAATAAACATTAAAAAAAAATTTTTTTTTAAACAAAATACTTGCTGATGTCAGAAAAACCTCTGACAAAACAAAGAGGTTATTCATTAATTCAATTATTCACTCAACAAATATTTTATTAAGCATTTATTCTATGCCAGGTCTATTCTAGGCAATGGAGTTGCATCAATAAATAAAAGAGATAAAAATTGCTATAGAATTTATATTCTAATGGGGAGGAAGTGAGCAGGCAATAAACACAATAAATTATATATTATGTTGGGGGTGATAGATGCTATGGAAAAAATACAGCGATATAAGAGAGCATTCAAGCAGGGGATGTAGCAATTTTAAGAAGGCTGACCAGGATGGTCTCATGGAGAAGATGCCATTTGAGCCAAGGCTTGAAAGAATAAAGAAAGTGAAGCCTGTGGATAACTAGACAATGTTCTAAAATATAGAACAGGCAGAGGTATGCCTGATGTATTAAAACAAAACAAAAAAACAGCTGAATGCCAGAGTGGCTGGAGCATAATAATCAAGAAGAAAAACAGTGGAGGAGGAGTTGGAGAGACAATAGAGGAAAGAGGTATGGTAGGGAGCTTTATAGGCACCATACGTCAAGCTTTATAGGCCACTATAAAAACTGGCTTTATGATGAGTTAAACAGAATGCCAAAGTGAAGGATTCTGAGAAGACGTTACATTACCCCTTTTCTGATGTGCTTTGACTCTGGGGTTCTAGTCCAGCAGTGACCCAAATGGTTGCTCCCTGTTATCACCCATGGTCTGATCAACTCCTTGTCAAATGGTGACTATTGTAGAGGGGCTCCAATTCATGTGTACTATTCCTAGAAAAGCTCTTGACCTCTGAGACATCAACAATCCCCCACTTAGAAGGGGATATAGTGTCACCTCCAGAAGATGTTATAAAAATTTGTTCCTGCTTTTGATGAATAGAAATCATATGCATTAACACTGCTTTTTAGATTATGCAAAATGACTAAATAACTGGCTTGGTATCAGATTAACCATGATTGAAGTCAAAACTAAAAGACACCCTGTGGAATGGGAGAAGATATTTGCAAATCTATAAAAATCTTATCAAACTCAACATCCAAAAAACAAATAATCCGGTGAAGAAATGGGCAGAACACATGAATAGACATGTTTCCAAAGAAGACATCCAGATGGCTAACAGATACATGAAAAGATTCTCAACATCATTCATCATCAGGGAAATACAAATCAAAACCACAAGGAGATACCACCTCATACCTGTCAGAATGGCTAAAATTAACAACATAAGAAATAACACATGTTGGCAAGGGCGCGGAAAAAAGGGAATGCTCCTGCACTGTTGGTGGAACACAAACTGGAACAGCCACTATGGAAAACAGTGTGGAGGTTCCTCAAAAGTTAAAAATAGAACTACCCTACCTTACAATCCAGCAATTGCACTACTAGGTATTTACCCAAAGGATACAATAATACAGATTTGAAAGGGTACATAGGCCCAATGCTTACAGCAGCATTATCAACAATAGCCAAACTATGGAGAGAGCCCAAAAGTCCATCGACTGATGAATGGATAAAGAAGATATGGTGTGTGGGTGTGTATGTGTGTGTGTATATATACACACATATGGGGCAGGTGTGTGGAGTACATGGGGACGGGATGGGGAGGCGGGGATAGGAGGGGCAGGTAGGGACGGGATGTGGGTGTGTATATATACACACATACATACACACACAATGGAACATAACTCAGCCATCATTTGCAACAACGTAGATAGAGCTAGAGTGTATTATGCTAAATGAAATAAGTTGGTCAGAAAAAGACAAATACCATACAATTTCACTCATACGTGGAATTTAAGAAACAAAACAGATGAACATATGGGAGGGAGTAAAAAAGAAAGGAAAGAAAACCACGACAGACTCGTAACAATAGAAAACAAACTGAGGGTTGCCAGAAGGAGGTGGGTGGGAGATGGGCTAGATGGGTGATGGGTACCAAGGAAGGCACTTGTGATGAGCACTGGGTGTTCTATGTAAATGATGAATCACTGAATTCTACTCCTGAAACCAATACTGCACTGTATGGTAACTAAAATTTAAATTAAAATTTGAGAAACAAAATCTAAATTTAAGTACTTAGTAACAGCTCAATGATCTTGACAAATTAACTTGTCTTAGTCTTAATTCTTACAATTATTGAAAGAATAAAAATACCTGAACTCATCTAAGGATTATATAAATTAAATGAAAAGAATCTACCCCAGTGCCTAGATCAAATGGGCATTTAAGATCCATTACCTTGCAGCCCTTAGAGTACTTTCCGTGTTGTGTTGCATCCTTGAGAACTCAATCCTAGCAGCCCAAGGTTCCAGAAACACCCAAGTGGAGAAAGAAGAGTCACACCAGCTTAAGTGGGAACAATTGACTGTTTACAGTTTAATAATTGAGGCTGCTGTGCACCAGCATTTTAATCAGGTCTCTATGCTCCCAGCTGCCCAGCCTTGAGCCCAGAACCCTTCCTGGGATTAGAGATGCTGCTTCCATAATAAAGTGTGGTCTCCCACCCCCTCCCGGGGAGGCCCCCGGCACCACGCTGTGTCTGTATATTCTACACAAGAGTACTTGCACTTTCTCTTTGTAAGTGACATTTGATATGGAGTAAAACAATATAAACGAAAAAAAGATTTATATTAGCATCACATTAAAGAAGCTAAATATTTTAGTTTGATGCCTTAATTTTGAAGAGAAAGCTTTGAGATTAAGTTTCCCAAAATAGGTGGCTTTCTAGACATAGCATGAACATGGCTGATATAAACACAGGTCTTTCACTAAAATTCTCAAAAAACAGAAAGACCCCAAACCTCAAATTTATCCCTTTAATGGGATTTTCCTATTGGAAGAAGAAAAAAAAATCAAAAATTCTTCTTATTTGGAAGTAAATACTTATACTTATGTATCAATATTGAAAAAAAAATCCTAAAATCATTTGACTATGTTTTAGTTGCCAGCCCTTGGATTTTATAAATATGCAGGAATATTTATAGTAACTAACATTTGCTTCTAGTCCCTCCTTATTTTGTACCTTAGTTAACCTGGGAGAAAATATGAGGCAGATTGCATGACAAATTAATGTTCATGTACTTGCCTATATAAATGATAAATGATACTTTCTTTCATTTTCTTCAAAGACTGTTTTTCCACTTTTGTATGTATCAACTACATATCAGTAGTTTGCCATTCACTTCATAAATTAGCAAATGTAAAACAGAATTCTCCTGGCTCTTTTAAGTGGAGGGACCTTGTTGCTAAGGGAGGGGCAAAGACTACGTTTCCAAGCAATGTTGCACTATAAAAAGGTTCCTCTGTGTAATCGTTAAGTTGTCCACTCTGACTGACCACTTGCCCCCTTTTGTCCAGGGGAGGGTAAGGAACAATGCCTTGGTGGGCAGGAGAGGGTTCTCAGTCATCTGGCCAGTTGAGACACCATCATTCCAAGTTTTTGTCTCCAGTGCTAGACCTAACCAGACAGAGTCAGTCAGGATTCTGGATGGTTCCTTCAACTACCTGGGCATCTTCCTGTTAATCAGTTTGTTTCCTTTGGAATCCTCTGTTGTTTTGCCTTAGAAAGCAACAATGCCCAATTACTTAAACAGCTTACTGCTTCTCTCATCATAAATGTGCTTGCATTTTCTTTCCTAGCTAGAGCATCTCCTCTCAAAACATGTAATACTCCCTGATAATTGCATTTAGGATAACTCAAACCTTGTGCTCCCCTTTGCAGGTCCTAGAGTGGAAACATCATGAATAATATTTGGTAGAAGTCATTCTAAGAGAGACAAGTGGTCTCTTTCCTGAACCCAGCAGAAAGTAACTTGGAACCAACAGCCTATAATTGCATTTTCACACTGTGGTTTACCTACATTTGAGCTTGATGAACCTCAAGGACTTTTTTTCATCATATTATTGGTACCATGGATCATTCATTGGTCACTGATGGTCAGAATTTCACAGTAGCCAAGTGGTTTTCTCCATTTAGAAAAGATAGATTTGCTACACTTACATCATTAGTAAACAGTTCTAAGATGGACAGTGATGCTTTAAAAGTACTTTTGTAAATACCTTCTATCTTATCTACAGCTATTCTTTTTTAAGTTTATTTTGAGAGAGAGAAAGGAGGGTGCATGCACGTGCTAGCAGAGAAGGGGCAGGAAGAGAGGGAGAGAGAGAATTCCAAGCAGGCTCTACACTATTAGCACAGAGCCTTATGTAGGGCTTGATCTCATGAACTGAGATAGTGACCTGAGCCAAAATCAAGAGGTGGAAGCTTAACTAGATGAGCCACTCAAGGCACCCCTTATCTGCAGCTATTCTTATTGACAAACATTCCTAATAATTCATTGAAGGGAGTAACAATACTTTTCTCAGATAAATTCACCAGGCTGAGGCTTCTGGAAGTCGAGCATAGAGTTGCCATCGTCACTTTTTCCTTCTCATTTTCTTCCACCAAATTTGTATATGACATTGGGAACTAATCCCTTATTTTGATGTCAAGTTCTCCACAAATTTTTCCTCAGAGATAAACAGTGAGATAACATCTTCTTGTACCAAGCTAAGTAAAGTCTGATCAGCAGTATATGGAAAAATAGTTTTTAATTAATTTTTTTTCATCATGTTCAGTCCAGTGAGGAAAGAAACCAATTGCAGTTAACTGAAATCAACAGATTATCCTCTCTCAACTCTCTGGAACTAATGATGTGGAGTTAAACATATCAATGGGTTGTTATATGTTCTGGCTAAAGGAGCTAGGGCCATTTTAGATGCACAAGTAGAGTAGACCCAAATATGCAGTCTACTTTTTAATCCAACCATGTTGCTTCTATTATTGATGAAGATTGAGGTGTTCTCGATACTAGGATAAAGACTGGAGTCTTTATTTCTTCTATCACATTATTTTCTCAGAAACTTTGGTATGATCACCACAGATTTCTTGCCAGCTAGGCAGTTTGAAATTATTAATTCTGCATCCTACAATATTTTTCAACCAAAAACCAGAATCACCCCTTCTCTTCAAGTACAGCTCCTTTGCAAACATCTGCCAATAAATATTTAGACTTCACTCTCGCAAGTAACAGTTTCTACATACTCTATTTGTGTTCTTTCTATTCTTTAGTGAATCTCATTCTCTTTGACTTTTTGTCTGACCATCACGTTTGCTTGAGATTTCTCCAAAAATCTAGCTTATTTCTATGTTGGTTTGGCAATTTTTTAAAAAGACTTTCTTGTTATAAGTAATTTCTACACCCAACATGGGGCTTGACGTACAACCCTGAGATCAAGAGTCACATGCTGTACTGACTGAGCCAGCAAGGCACCCCTTGGTATCTTTTTAGAGATGCATTCATATATTTTACACTGAGATCTGTCTTCTCCAACTTGCATCTAATCTCTTTATGATTTTTTTTTTGAATTAACAAAAGGAATTTTTTGACAATCCACCACAGATTTAAGACCAGATTGGTCAACATAGGAAACCTGGTACTAACATATTTCACCTATTTTGGCCATTCAATTTTCCTGCCACTTTTACAATACCAAAGACAATTGTGCAGTAATAATTTTTTGTAAGTTTTTTTACAACTTTTCCTAAGTTTATTAAATTTCACAATCCAGGACAGAATTGTTCCATAATATTGTGGCGCTCACATGTGACAAGACGTACGCAACTCTAAAAGCTCTTCAGCTGACCAAGGGCTGCCTACATCCCACTATAAATAGAGCATTTTATAGACATTCATGTTTTATCTTCAAAGTGTAGCCCACAGAATCTAATATGCCTAAAGGGTCTATATTTTTAAACAATCTAATTCAGCAATTTCAAAGGACTCCACAATGGAACAGTTTGGGGAAATCTTTCTCTGATAGACTAACAATAACACATTAAAGGCTATGGAAAGTCACACAGTTCAGAGAAGAAAAGGAAACTATTCTGCTTTAACCATAGATTCCTTTCTCCCTCATAAGAGGGGAAAAAATTACTTTATTTTGACTATAGAAGGTCGTCTTCTTCATGGGTATTCTACTGACATATCAAAAATTGGTTTATCAGAAAACACAGTTTAAAGAATACTGATTCCATCTGGAAATCAAAATCATTTTCTAAAAACAATTTTTTAACGGTTATTTATTTTTGAGACAGAGAGAGACAGAGCATGAATGGGGGAGGGGCAGAGAGAGAGGGAGACACAGAATCGGAAGCAGGCTCCAGGCTCTGAGCCATCAGCCCAGAGCCCGACGCGGGGCTCGAACTCACGGACCGCGAGATCGTGACCTGAGTTGAAGTCGGATGCTTAACCGACTGAGCCACCCAGGCGCCCCTCAAAATCATTTTCAACATTATTCTCAATGGGGTTGTCTTGCCCTAATGAAAGGGAATTTGTTTTTAATTTTGCAGCAATTTAAAAATTTTTACATATTCTTGGAACTCTGTGGTGGCATTTTGGTTATATAGTTATTGGAATGACTGAGGTGCTGCTGATATTTAGTGGACAAGAAGCAAGTGAGCAAGAAGGAGCAGAGCTACACAGAGCAAAGAATAGTCCCTTGACTTCCAAACTCCCAATAATTATAAGGGAAAAACTTATCTGTAAATATGTGAGCTTAGAATCTAACTCCATATTTCACATAAACACAATGTGCTCCTGCATTCTACTGATACGTGCTGAAGTTTTCAGGAATTCAAAGTTTGGAACTTTTCAAGAGCAGTTCACCATTTCAGAAAATCACACTACTCAAAGAAAAACCACTCATGATATTTTAAACATCAATAAAGTGTACCTCTATCAGTTTGCATATATAGCAGTCTATGTAACAGTAATTTTGTAACAAGTGCAAGAATCTGACTACTTCCTTGGAATTTCTGGTATGGTCAGGCCTAAGCATTTCTATATTGAAATATCTAATATTTTACTATAAATCAGTTTCTTTTATTTTTATTTTTTTTAACATTTATTTATTTTCAAGAGACAGAGAGAGACACAGTGAGAGTAGGGGAGGTATAGACAGACAGGGAGACACAGAATCTGAAGCAGGCTCCAGACTCTGAGCTGTCAGAGAGCCCGACGCGGGGCTCAAACCCACCAACAGTGAGATCATGACCTGAGCTGAAGTCGAGGCCTAACCAACTGAACCACCCAGGCACCCCTTTCATTGCTTAATAGGATTTCAAACATTATATGGTCTTTTTAAATGAGATGTATAAATAGGTTGTATTGTTTAAAAATTTCATTTCAGGATAATAAAGTGGATATTACAAAGAATTTTATTTTTTAAAGGATAGTGTTCAGTCTGATGAGATTGAGAACCACTGATCTGTAAGCTTTGGTTCTCTAAATACAAATTTGAATTCAGGGGCTCCTGGGTGGCTCAGTAGGTTGGGCATCCGACTTCCGCTCAAGTCATGATCTCACTGTGTGTGAGTTCAAGCCCCGCATTGGGCTCTCTGTGGACGGCTCAATGCCAGGAGCTTGCTTCAGATTCTGTGTCTCCCTCTATCTCTGCCCCTCCCCCCACTTGCACTCTGTCTCTCTCTCAAAAATAAAATGAAAACATAAAAAATTTTTTTTAATTGAATTCAGACAGTTTATGACCGAAAACATGATTAAATTAAACCACAAGTATGTGTGATTAAGATAAATATCAGAGGAGTGCTGGACTGGCTCAGTCAGTAGAGAGTGTAACTCTTGATCTCAGGGTCATGAGTTCAAGCCCCACACAGGGTATACAGGTTACTTAAAAAAATAAAATTAAGTATTTTTTTCTGAGAGTGCACGTGCACGAACAAGGGAGGGGGAGAGGGAGAGAGAAAATCTTACGCAGGCTCTACACCCAGCACAAAGCCCGACACAGGGCTCAACCTCACGACCATGAGATCATGGCCTGAGCAGAAATCAAGAGTTGGACACTTAACTGACTAGGCCACCCAGGCACCCCTGAAACAGTTTTTTTTAAAAGATAAATATTGGTAAATATGGTATACTTAAGATATAATAATTTATCGTTGATAATGCTGCTATAAACATCGGGGTGATGTGTCTCTTCAAATCAGTATTTTTGCATCCTTTGGGTAAATACCTAGTAGTGAAATTGCTGGATCATAGGGTAGTTCTATTTTTCACTTTTTGAGGAACCTCCATACTGTTTTCCAGAGTGGCTGCATCAGTATGCATCCCCACGAACAGTTTATAGGAGCATTATCAACAATAGCCAAATTATGGAAAGAGCTCAAATGTCCATCAAGTTATGAATGAAGTAATGCTCCACACATATAATGGAACATTACTCAGCCATCAAAAAGAATGAAATCTTGCCATTTGCAATGACGTGGATGGAGCTAGAGAGCATTATTCTAAGCGAAGTAAGTCAGAGAAAGACAAATACCATATGATTTCACTAACATGTGCAATTTAAGACACAAAACAGATGAATATAGAGGGGGAAAAAGAGAGGCAAACCAGAAAACAGACTCTTAATTATAGAGAACAACCTGAGGGTTCCTGGAGAGGAGGTGGGCAGGGGGATGGGTTAAATGGGTGAGGGGATTAAAGAAGGCACTTGTTGTGATGAGCACTGGGTGTTATATACAAGAGATGAATGACTAAATTCTACTCCTGAAACTAATATTACACTGTATGCTAACTAACTGGAATTTAATTAAAAACTTGAAACAAACAACAACAAAAAGAGATATAATAATTTATCAGCAAGCTTTTACTATGTGCCCAGCACTTGATTACACTGATACACAAAGAAGTTTAACACAGTTCTGGCTGCCTTCATGGAACTTACAGTGAAGTGAAGGAGACAAAGTAACAGTTGTAACAAAGAACTAAATACCAGTTATCTTCTAAACTTTTGTGAAACAAATGTTCATAATTAAACAATAGTCTTAGGAGCCTGGTGTGGCCAGGTAAGTCTCAAAATAAGATAAATCTTCTTTTGTACATTCCAGAATTAACTGGACAGCTTTATTAAGGTATGTTTACATGACAAAAAGAAAACCTGCCAATTTGCCAAGGAATGGGGGGAAAGGGGCAAAGTTAGATCCTGAGAGGACCAACAGGACAGAGATGCTGGAACTGGAGGATGAAAAGCCTTGAAAAGGCATAGCAGTCTGAACTTAACAGGACAAAAGGAAGCTCCTACAGACTCCCTCAGAGAGTAGTAAAATTAATTACTTAGGCTAAGACAGATAATAATATATAGGACAGACAGACTTACGGAGAGAAAGATAGATGTAAACGATCTCAGAATGTTGAGAAGGGGGACTGTGAAATACAAAGATGAGTCAAGTGCTAGATTAGATGAAACTGAGATGATCAGTTTGAACAGACAGCCTTAAAAGCCAACATAAAGTTAACAGCTCAATCTCTCATCACCAGAATGAATGAGCTCAGAGAGAAAATGCACATGGAGATGGTTAGAGGAGGAAGATAGAGCCTTGGGCAGCAGTCACTGGCTGGAGGACCAGAAGAACCACAAAGCAGCCAAAGAAGGTATTATTTTACATACAAATGATAAAACAATGGAAATCTTTACTCTTGCAGGTAAGTGGTAGAAACTAAAAATATAAATTATTTCTTTAAGATTTAAGAAAAGACCACAGAGTCATGACAGTTTACAAATATGACATAAATCCCTAAACCTTTACATTGATATCAAAGATTACATCCTGTAGATAAGTAACATATAAACTTTTCCATGAAGGAGGCTTTTCTGTAAGAAACACATACTACTTACAGAAAAGGGATTCTGTCATATATAGGTAAGTCAAAAGACCCATAGATGCTATTACAAATTTTCAGCAAATAACATTAAGCAGAAATGAGCTATAAACTCATAATCAATCATCACAAAAAGTTGCATCACCGTAAGGATTACTGTTATTCAATGTAACAGACAAAAAACGTTGCCTAAAGGGCAATCCGGCTTAGAGCACAGATTTAGTTATATGCAACAGTAGATGTTATAGCAGCATGGAGGTCTACAATCCTCTTAAATCATCCCTTATTACCTATGTTCACTTGTAATCTGAAACTACTTACATTAAATTTATCAACCTTATGAACCTACCTCTAGATTGTTTTAGCAGCCAAGTCTCTACGGAAATTAATCAATATGCCATCATGACTAAACATTCCCAAGATTAAATGTTGACTCCAGTTGCAATTTAAGAAAGTCAAAAATTCTATAAATAGGATAACCTATGTCCCAGTTTCCTTAGGACAGTCAATTCACACCTGCTTTCAAGATCATTAGTAGCACCCTCTTTCATTCTTAAAGTATAGGCAGTAAATTACATGGAACCCCTATCAATGAAGCCAACTACCCAGGAAATTCTTATGAATTATATTTTACTTCATATTTATTCCTACTTTATAAAGGCACCTCTAATATTCTATGAACATCCATTAACTTGTAGAGTCCTGCTTATTAGGTCAGGATCTAGCCCTGAGATAGCTAGGGACTGCCTCCTAGTGGTAGGGTGATTCTTGGATGTTCCTGACCCCACCTCTATTTCAACATCTTTTCAAGCCTGGTGATGTTCTCCCATACCTACTTATAAGCTTCACCCCAACTCTTTCCATCCCATACTTTTTTCCTCTTGTCTTAATAAGCTCTTGTGTGTCCTTCATTCAAACCAAGCTAATGAGAAATGTATCCCAAATATGAAAGACCACTTTACACACACACACACACACACACACACACACACACACACACACACACACACACAACAGGCTTTGTTTCCTCTAAAATCAGGAAGAAGACAAGAATGCCATTTTTGCCACTTCTACTCAACACAATGCTAGAAGGTCTTGCCAGAGCAATTAGGCAAGAAAAACAAAAGGCATCCATATTGGAAAGGAAGAAGTAAAACTCTCTATCTGCAAATGACATGACCTTCTATGTAGAAAACCCTCAAGAATCCATTCAAAAAAACTGTTAGAGCTAAGAAATAAATTCAGCCAAGTTACAAGATACAAATCAACAGGCAAAAATCAGTTGTACTTCTACCTACTAGCAATGAACAATCTAAAAAAAGAAGAAAACAACACCATTCGTGAAGTATTGAAAAGAATAATCCTCACACCTATTAGAATGGCTACTTTCAAAAAAAGAAAGAAAATAACAAATGTCGGTGAGGTTGTAGGGAAATTTTAACTTTGTGTACTGTTGCTGGGAATGCAAAATGGTGCAGCCCTGATGGCAAAAGTACAGTGGTTCCTGAAAAAATTAAAATAAAATTACCATATGATCTGGCAATTCCACTTCTGTGGAACATACCTGCAAGAACTAAAAGCAGGGTCTCAAACAGACATGTACTGTTATGGACTGAATGGTGTCCCTCCAAAAGTCCTATGTTGAAGTCATCCCCAGTATACCTCTGAATGTGACTAAATTGAAGACAAAGCATTTAAAAAGGTCCCACGGTGGGTCCTACTCTAATATTACTAATGTCCTTTAAACAAGAGAAAGAGATACCAGGGATGTGCACATACAGACAAAAAGGCCATGTGAGGGAACAGGGAGGAGGTAGCACTCTGCAAACCAAGGAGAGGGGCCTCAGGATAAATCAACACTGGTTATTTCTTGATCTAAGATTACTAGCCTCTGGAACTGTGAGAAAATAAATTATATCAGATACCTAGAGTAGTCGCATTCAGAAGCCAAAAGCAGAAGAGTGGTTGCCATCAGCTGTGGAAAAGGAGAATGTGGAGTTGTTTAATGGGTTTATAGTTTTAGGGGCACCTAGTTGGCTCAGTTGGTAGAGCATGCAACTCTTGACCTTCAGGTCATGAGTTACAACCCATGTTGGGTATACAGTTTACTTAAAAAAATAAAATGGTTCTTTAAAAAAAAAAGGTATAAAGTTTTAGTTTTGCTAGATAAAAAGAAGTTGCGGAGATTGCACAACAACGTAAATGTGCTTAACGCTACTGAACTGTACACTTAAAAATGGTTAAGATGGTTAATTTTATGTTATATGTATTTGCAATAATTAAATTTAAAAAAAATACTTAGAGGGGCACCTGGGTGGCTCAGTCTGTTAAGCGTCAGACTTCAGCTCGGGTCATGAAAGGTTCTTGGGTTTGAGCCCCACATCAGGCTCTGTGCTGACAGCTCAGAGCCTGGAGCCTGCCTCAGATTCTGTGTCTCCCTCTCTCTCTGCCCTTCCTCCTCCCACACTGTCTCTCTCTCTCAAAAATAAATAAACATTATAATTTTTAAAAAAAATACTTAGCAGTTAATTTAACCAAGGAGGAATAAGGCTTGCATGTTGAAAGTTACAAAACATTGCCGAAAACAAGAACACAAGAAACAAGAAGACGTTAATAAATGGAAAGAAATTCATGTTCATGGATTGTAAGACTTAATATTGTTAAGATCATAGTACTTCCCAAATAACATGCAGATTTAGTGCAAAATCCCAATAGTATTTGTGGCAGAAATCAAAAACCCATCCTAAAGTTCTTATGAAATTTCAAGGGACCCAGAATAACCAAAACAATCCTGGAAAAGAACAAAATTGCAAGACTCACATCTACAACTTCAAAACTTACTAAAAACTACAAGTATCAAGAGTGTGGGGGCACCTAGGTGGCTTGGTTGGTTAAGTGACCAACTCTTCATTTCTGCTCAGGTCATGATCTCCCAGTTCATGAGATCGAGCTCCATGTTGGGCTCTGTGCTGAGCATAGAGCCTGCCTGGAATTCTCTCTCTCCCTCTCTCTCTGCCCCTCCCCTGCTCACATATACATGCTTGCTCGCTCACTCTTTTGAAATAAATAAACATTAAAAGAAAAAATGTGGGGTGCCTGGGTGGCTCAGTAGGTTAAGCGTCCAACTCTTGACCTCAGCTCAGGTCTTGATCTCAGGGTCATGAGTTAAAGCCCCATGTTGGGCTCTGCACTGGGCGTGAAGCCTACTTTTTAAAAAATTATACATATATACAATATTTTTAAAGTATGGTACTGACATAAAGACAAATAGAGCAGTGGAATAGAATAGGGAACCCAGAAATAAACCTTCACATACATGGTCAAATTATTTTCAACAAGGGTGTCAAGAACATAAAACAGGGCAAGTGCAGTCTTTTTTTTTTTTTTTAGTTTATTTATATTTTGAGAGAGAGAAAACATGTGCAGGTACACATGCATGAGCAGGGGAGGGGCAGAGAGAAAGGAAGAGGGAGAATCCCAAGCAGGTTCCACACTGCCAACACAGAGCCCAAATGGGGGCTTGAACTCATGAACCATGAGATCATGATATGAGCCAGGATTAAGAGTTGAATTCTCAAGCTACTGAGCCACCCAGGCACCCCAGGTACAGTCTTTTCAGTAAATAATGTTGGGAAAACTGGGTATCTACATGTAAAAGATGAAGTTAGGCACTTACCCCTTAACTCAAAATGGATCAAAGAACTAAATTTAAGACATAAAACCACACTAGAAAAAAAAGAGGGAGAAAGTTTCATGACACTGGATCTGGCAAAGATTTCTTAGATAGGACACCAAAAGTACAGGCAACAGAAGTAAAATTAAATAAATTAGAATACATCAAAATTTATAATTTTGTTTCCCAAAGGACACTATCAACAAAGTGACAGGCAACCCATGAAATGGGAAAAAGTATTTGCAAATCATCTATTTATAAGGGCTTACTATCTAGAATATATCAAGAACTCCTCTAACTCCAAAAAAAAAAAAAAAATCATTAAAAAATGGGCAAAGGACTTGAATAGACATTTCTCAAGAGAAGATACACAAATGGCTAATAAGCACATGAATAGGTGTCCAAGATTACTAATCATTAGGAAAATACAAATCAGAACCACAATGAGGTACCACTTCACACACATTAGGATGGTCATTGTGGGGGCGCCTGGGTGGCTCATTCGGTTAAGCGTCTGACTTCAGCTCAGGTCATGATCTTGTGTTTCATGAGTTCAAGCCCTGCATCAGGCTCTGTGCTGATAGCTCAGAACCTGGAGCCTGCTTCAGATTCTGTGTCTCCCCCTCTCTCTGCTCCTCCCTGGCTTGTGCCCTCTGTCTCTCAAAAAATTAATAAATATTAAAAAAAAATGTTTTAAAGGACGGTCATTATATTTAAAAAAAAAAAAAAAAAAAGGAAAATAAGTGTCAGCAAGGTTATGTAGAAATTGGAACCCCTGTGCATTGCTGGTAGGAATGTAAAATGGTATAACCACTATAAAAAATAGTATGGTGGTTCCTCAAAAAATTACAAATCACATGATCCAGCAATTCCACTTGTGTGTATATACCCAAAAGAATTGAAAGCAGGGTCTTAAACAGATATTTGTATACTGTATTCACATAGCATTATTCACAATAGCCGAAAGGTGAAAACAATCCAGGTGTCCACCAACAAATAAACAAAAAATGGTATACACACACTATGGAATATTCATCTCTAAAAAGGAAGGAAATTTTGGCACATGCTACACTAGATGAACCTTAAAGACATTATGCTAAGTGAAATAAGCCAGATACAAAAGGACAAATAATGTATGCTTCCCTTTACATGAGATACCTAAAATAGGCAAATTCATAGGGACAGAAGGTAGATCAAAGGTTATCAGACTGAGGGGAGGAGAAAACGGAAGTTACTGCTTAATGTGACAGAGTTTCAATCTGGAATAATGACAGAATTTTGGAAATAGACTGTAGTAATGATTGCACACCATTGTGGACGTAATTAATGCCATTAATTAACTGTACACCACTGTGGACCTAACTGAATTCTACACTTAAAAATGGTTACACTGGCAAATTTATGGTACAGATATCTCACCACAATAAAAAAAATACAAGCTTGAAATTGGACTTAATTGGATTAGTATAATGAAATCCAAATGATCTGAATTTATTTATACATTCAGTCATTCACTGACATTTTATATAGCACATATTATGTGCCAGGCACTTGGCTAGATTCTAGGGATAAAGTGATAAACAGACACTTATGATAATGTGTTAATAACATTAATAGCTAACATTTTTGGGGTACTCTTACATGCTCCCAACAAACTAACTGCTATTATTATCCTTGTCTTACTGATGAACAAACTGAAGCTTAGAAAGAATAGCTTGCAAAATACCACACTGCTGGACTCCATACATTCAACCATTATCCTGCCAGGAAGAGTATTTTCTATAATGAGAGGACATAAGCAAGGCAATTAAGTTAGTCACCCAGGGTTTTAGGTATGTTTAAGTAGAGACTTGAAAGTTGAGTAGGAATTTGGCAAGGGAGGTCGTGTTAAAAATGTTTCTAACAGCACAAGTAAAAAGACTAGAAGAAAATGCAGAGTTCATTCTGGAAATTTCAAGCAGCTTAGAGAAGGTGGAGCTTAAAGTGTCAAAGGTAAATTGCCAAAGATGAAACTGGAGTAGGACCCAAAACAGAGTAGTTTTGTTTTGGTTTTATCTATTGTGAAATAAATCACTATAAAAGTTAGTGGTTTAAAACAACAATCATTTTGTTATCTCTCATTACTCCAAGAATTGACTGGGCTCAGTTGGGCAGTTCTCTAGCTTATTTGAGATCACCTGGGGCTGAAACCATCTAGTTTTCCAGGTATAGAACATGTATAATGGCTCTCCCATAGGTCTGGCATCTTGGAAGGAACATCCAGAAGTCTGGATTCAGCTGGGATGCTGGGATGTCTAGGCATTTCTCTCCATATAGTCCTCCTGCAGTAGCTGGACTTATAAGGAACTTCGGGTATGTAAGTTGAAGTTATCAGGCATTTTTAAGGCTAAAGCCTGGAACTGGCATAATGTCATCTCTGCCATGCTCCGTTACTTAAAATGAGTAACAAAGATCAGCTCAGATTCAGTATGAGAGGGGACTAAACAAGGGTCTGAATCCCAGGAGATGTGGTTCACTGGGGGGTCAACTTTGGAAATCAGCTACCACAGATTTTATGGATAGGTGCAAGATTGAAGAGAGTAACATCAATTAGAATGTCATTAAAACAAACTAGCTGAAAGATTGTAATGGAATTTTGTATTTATATTTGGGTATAGACAAATAGAATTAAGAGCAATTAAGTGATGAAATGGACCAAGCTAGATGAGTAACTGACAGTGAGTGTTGAGGAGGGACCATGGTGGTTAGAATGCAGATGACTGGTTTCCTTGTTAAGCTCCTGGGTTGACTGAGTTGTTATTCACTGATATAAAGAATAGAGTAAAAAGAATAGATTTGATAGTAGAGGTACTATGGTATGTCCAGAAAGAAACTGGATCTAGAGATTAGGGCTGAAGATGCAAATTTAGAACTCAAAACGTGAGTAGATGAATTACTCAAAGTGAGTTTGTTAAGTAAGAAGACAGACCAGAGTGGAGTCTTGAGGAACAACAACATTTAATATAACAGAAAACGGAGTCACAAAGAAGTCTAAGAAGAAGGGTCATCAGAATAAAAATCAGAATAGATGAGTATCACAAAAAAAAAGAAAAAAAATCATTTCATAAAAGAGAAAATAACTATAAGTATCAAATGCTATAGAGAGATTAACTATGATTAAGACTGAAAATTGTGCCTGTGAATCACAAACAAGTAAGTTACTAGTGACTGGGAAAAGCAGTCATAGGGGTGGAAGCTTTGCTACAGTGAATTAAAAAGTGAACACAAGGGGAAAACGTAGAAACAACAAATAGACCAATTTTTTAAGCTTAACTGTTAAAAAGAAGAAGACCTAGTAGTAGATACAGGACAAGTGATCAAGATAGGTTTTTTAAGATTTCATTTTTAAGTAATTTCTACACCCAACTTGAGGCTCGAACTTACAACTCCAAGATCAAGAGTCACATGATCTACTGACCGAGCCAGCCAGGTGCCCCAAGAGAGGGTTTTTTTTTTTTAATTTTTTTTTTTTAACGGTTATTTATTTTTGAGACAGAGAGAGACAGAGCATGAACGGGGCAGGGGCAGAGAGAGAGGGAGACACAGAATCGGAAGCAGGCTCCAGGCTCTGAGCCATCAGCCCAGAGCCCGACGCGGGGCTCGAACTCACGGACCGCGAGATCGTGACCTGAGCTGAAGTCGGACGCTTAACCGACTGAGCCACCCAGGCGCCCCTAGAGAGGGTTTTTTAAGATGGTGAAGTCAGAGCATGTTTAAGTACTGTTGAGATGAAGCTAATAGAGAAGGAGAAAAAAACTGAAGATGCCAAAAGAAAGGCCTCTGAGGAAGCAGAAGGGGATAAGATACAGAACACAGACAGAGATTATCCTCAGACTAAAGAGAGCTACCATGCCTAGCAGTGGACAGGAGTTAAAGAATGGCTGTGAGTGCAGGTTAAACCGTAGGTGTGGCACATACACACATATATGTATATGTACATAGAGTATCCATTCACATGGTCCCTAACTTACAATTTTTTGACTTCACAATGGTCCAAAAGTGATACACACTCAGTATAAACCATATTTTGAATTTTGAATTTTGATCTTTTCCCAGGCTCACAAGCACAATACTCTCTCATGATACTGGGCAGCGGCAGCCAGCTCCAGTTCCCAGTCAGCCATGTGACCACAAAAGTCAACAACCAATATCCCTACAACCCTTCTGTACCCATACAATCATTCTGGTTTTCACTTTCAGTATAGTATTCAATAAAATACAGGAGATGGCTTTGAGTCAACATGGAGGAAAAGTAGGGATACCATAATTTCCCTCACCCCTCAAACACAGCAGTATTGAGGTCATAACTCTTGGAATTCCAGGAATCCAGGCTACAGTCTGACAGAAACATCACCAGGGGTGTTTGAAGACAGCTTGGAGGGACAGAGGTGCATGTTTGCCAACTGGGAGAGATAAGATGGGTGGCCTAGGTAGACTTAGAAGAGAAAGAGAAGCTATGGAAGTATGAAATTGTATTTGGATAAGAGAAAGCTCTCTCTGGACCATGGTCCAGAAAATGAAGAATACGAAGAGATCCAGTTTCTACTTTGCAAACAGCCTTAGGAGTGAAGATCAGAGATTTCAGGGTTGCACAACTACTCTGGACCAGAGCCACTGCCAGCGCACCTGTGCCCCTGCTGGTACACGCGCCTGGTGGGGAGGAGAGCCAACCCCAGACTTGGTAATGCTCTGGGAGGTGTGGGGGGCGCACTGGGAGCAAGCCATCCCCTCCACTGAGTACTGTGAGAAGAGGGTTTACTCACTCTCCAAGAACAAAAGACCCTGCAGGTGTCAGCCAGAGGCCCTTTGTTGGCTGGGCAGAGTGGCTCTATTCCAGGTGGTATGGAGCATTCTTTAAGGCAGTGGCTTTAAGGCAGTGGGTTTTGAATCCCAGTCGAGCACAGGGGAGGCACAGGAGACTATGCAGCAGGGCAAACCCGCCTGCCCAGCTGCTCTGGGAGGGCTGCCTGAACAGCGTGGTTTGGGACACCCATCCAAAGAGGAGAAAGATTGGGGTGTCACCATTTTCCTCCCTATCACTAACATGGTGGGGCTTCAGAGAACAGGACAGTGGCCCCCAGTTGAAGCAGGACCCCTTACAAACCCACCCCTCTGTGCTTAGTAACTGCTTATCCTACTGGAGTGAGAATGACACTCACCAAAACCAGTCAGCCCCTTCTCCAGAGCAGCAAGGCCACCATTTCCAAGGCACCAACAGACAACTGTCCTATGGTTTTGTATGTTAGTCCAGGTTTGTTGTTATTTTTGTTTTCTTTTTTCATTCTTTTTTTTCTTTCTTTGTCTTCTCTTTTCCCTGCCTTACCTTTCTACTCTATTTTTTCTCCCCCCCTTGGAATCAGCCATATACTTTCTGATTTAGTTTTTGGTCAATTCTCATTATATATTTTTCTTTCCCTTTTTTTGGGGTGGGGGGGTTACTCTGTTCTGGTTGTTTGTTTAATCAAGCATTTTTACTCTATTCTTTTTACACCTTTTCTGTATCTCCTTCTTATTTATCTTTCCCTCTCTCTCTCTCTGGACTAAGCCCTCTTGTTTCTTTGATTCTCTGCCTGGTCTTTCTATCCACCCCTATCATTCCTCTCTTAGTTTGGGATAAGGTTTCTTTCCTCTCCCTCTTTCTCCTCTTTTCCAGGGTTACTTCAACAAACAAATCAAAGCATACCTGGTGGGCAATCCAATCCACCACTACAAGTAGTTAGATAAAGCATCCAAGACGTAACAACAGAATGCACGTAACACACTCCAAAAACATTTCCTGAAGTTCCAGGCCCTGGACAGTGTATGACCCCTTTATAATACAGTAGTACTCGCAGGTGCAGGACACATAACAAGCTATTAAAACACGTAAAGGACAGAAAACTTGCCAAAATAACAAAACAAAGAATTCTGACCAAAAGAAATTCCAGGAAGAAATAATAGCCAGAGAATTGCATTAAACAGATATAAACAATACATCTAATCAAGAATTTAGAGTAATAGTCATAAGACTAATAGCTCAGCTTGAAAAAAGATACAAGACAGTAGAGAATCTATTGCTGCAGAGATCAAGGAACTAAGAAGTTCATTGTAGTCACAATGAATTAAGAAATGCTATAAATGAAATGCAAAATAAACTAGATTCAGAGACAGCAAGGATGGAAGAAGCAGAGGAGAGAATAGGTGAAATAGAAGATACAATTATGGAAAATATTTGATGTGCTGAATAGGAAATATATGCAGCCAAGAATCCTGTATCCAGCAAGGCTGTCATTAAAATAGAAGGAGAAATAAAGGCTTTCCCAGACAAAAACTAAAGGAGTTCATGACCACTAAACCAGCCCTGCAGGAAATCCTAAGGGAGACTCTGTGAGTGGAAAGCAGCAAAGACTACAAAGGACCAGAGACATCACCACAAGAACAAAACCTACAGATAACACAAGGACACTAAATCCATATCTTTCAATAATCACACTGAATGTAAATGGACTAAATGCCCCAAAAAGGCAGAGCATATCAGAATGGATAAAAAAACCAAGATCCATCTATATGCTGCCTACAGGAGACTCATTTTAGACTTGAAGACACCTGAAGGTTGAAAGTGACGGGATGGGGCGCCTGGGTGGCTCAGTTGGTTGAGCGTCCGACTCCCGCTCAGGTCATGATGTCACGGTCCGTGAGTTCGAGCCCAGCGTCAGGCTCTGCGCTGACAGCTCAGAGCCTGGAGCCTACTTCGGATTCTGTGTCTCCCTCTCTCTCTGACCCTCCCCCGTTCATGCTCTGTCTCTCAAAAATAAATAAATGCAAAAAAAAATTTTTAATAAATAAATAAATAAACAAACATTAAAAAAATTAAAAAGAAAGTGATGGGATGGAGAACCATCTATCATGTTACAGGATGTCAAAAGAAAGCCAGAGTAGCCATACTTATACCAGACAACCTAGATTTTAAAACAAAGACTGTAACAAGAGATGAAGAAGGACATTATATCATAATTAAAGGATCTATCCATCAAGAAGAGCTAACAATCATAAATGGTTATGACCCCAATGTGAAAGCACCCAGATATATGAATCAATTAATCACAAACATAAATAAATGTATAGATAACAATACCATGATTGTAGGGGACTTTAATACATTACAGGAGGTATTCAGAGGCTTTCTATTAGATGATTTTGGCCAACTGTAGGCTAATGTAAGTGTTCTGCACATTTCAGGTAGCCCAGGCTAAGTTATGATGTTCAGTAAGTTCGGTGTATTCAATGCATTTTAACTCATGGTAATTTTCAACTCACAATGGGTTTATTAGGACATAACTCCAAGGAAGAGCTATAGTTCATAGTCAAGGGCATTCTCTTCTGACACCTTCTACAGCATTTTCTCAGTGAAGTAGGATGTGGGGTCATCTGCTGAGAACATGGATAGGAGATATGAGAAGAATGAAAGGTTTTAAATAGCCACTATCAAGACTGGAGTATTGGAAAACAGAAACATTGCTAGAAAGCCCGAGAACCAAAGACCAGATTGGTAATCAAGACACTGTACTATTAACAGTTGACTCAAATCTATGGTTTTCTCTTAAAGCTATCAGTAATTGGGTACATAAAATTATATGGATTCAGGGAAGGAGTTGTGCTGAAGAACCATGGTAGATGGATAACAAGAAGATTACAAATTTTACCAAGATATCTATTGATACTTTTAGACTATTCTTTTTTATTCAATAAACAGACTCACACCATTAACTTGGTAGTTTGCCAAAAGGATATACTGCAGTACTCTAGGTACTACTGAGAGGTACTGCACAGTATGGATGTGGTCCCCATTTGTTTATTTATTATTTTTAAAGGGTCTTTTTATTTTAGGTATTTATTTTGAGAGACAGTGAGCAAGCGAGCATGAGCAGGGGAGGAGGAGAGAGAGGGGGAGAGAATCCCAAGCAGGCACTGCACTTTAAGCGCAGAGCCTGACGCAGGGCTTGATACCACAACTATGAGATCATGACCTGAGCCCAAATCAAGAGTTAAATGTTTAACTGACTGAGCTGCCCACGTGCCCCCAAAAGGCTTTCTTCTTAAAGGGTCCTGTGAGGGGTGCCTGCGTGGCTCAATCGGTTAAGAATCTGATTCTTGGTTTCAGCCCGGGTCACAATCTCATGGTTTCGTGGGTTTGAGCCCAGCATCAGGCTCCATAATGACAGTGCTGAGCCTGCTTGGAATTCCCTCCCCCTCTCTCTCTGCTCCTCCCCCACTCATGCTGTCTCTCTCAAAATAAATAAACTTTAAAAAAAAATTTTAAAGGGCCCCATAAGATACAGAGCAGGGAACTATATCCACCACTCAAGGATCAATACTTCTATTCACAGCTGTATAAAAGAAAAATAAGAGCCACATATACAATTTAAAATTGTCTATTACCAGGGTGCCTTGGTAGCTCAGTTGGTTGGGTATCTGACCTTTGATTTTGGCTTATGTCATGACCTCACTGTTTGTGAGTTCAAGCTCTGCATCAGGCTCTGGGCAGACAGTGTGAAGCCTGCTTGGGATTCTCTCTCTCCCTTGCTCTCTGCCCCACCCCTGCTCACTTGCTCTCATTCTCTCTCTCAGAATAAACGTTTAAAATGATATCTAGTATCTACATCAGAAAAGTAAAGAAATAGGTGAAATATTTTTAATATATTTTAACATAATATGTATAAAATATTTCAATAAGCAACTAATATAAACTTACTAAGGAGACATTTTACTTTTTTTATACTAAGTCTTTGAGATGCAGAGTGAATTTTATACTCAACATTGCATTTTCATTCAGACTAGCAATATTTCAGAAGCTCAAAAGCCACAAGTAACTAAAGGTCACAGTACTGGACAGTGTTGCTCTAGGTATTATGATTGTATAATATATACATATTTTAAAGTTATTATATCCTTGTTGAATTAACAAAGCCACTGCAATTCTTCCTTATACTCATTAATATCATTCATAATATATGCTTACATAACATAGTTCATCTACAAATGCTTAGCTATTCTGAGACTCTATGGAGTCTAGAAAATGTTTTGCAATCAGATCATCCGAGATAGAGCTTTAGTTCCCTACCAAGTTCATGCTGGTCTCTTGTCTGGAAACCATCAGTATCTACACAGCCACAGGCTGATATTCACTACCTCAGCTAGTCAGGTGTGCAGGTGGAACAGACTGAGGGGGCCAGCTTTCTTTGCTAAGACAGTTACCACTCATCCATCTACCTATGGCCCAGCTTCCAAAAGTCTATTGACATCTTCTGTCATGTTCTCTTTGTCCTTATGGACTTTATGCCTTTCTTTATTCCCTGACTTTAATTTTACTATGTTAAGAGAGAGTGAAAATAAAACATGTATTCAATTGACCATGTTTATCTAGAAATTGCTCTTATGATTAGGGGCTGGCTGGTTTATTTCAAAATCTATACATTCATGAGAAGATAACTTATCTACAGATACAAACTTTTTCAAGCTTTAAAGATTTACTCCAATCAGAAATCCAGATATAAACAATATATAATATTTTAATAAAAAAATAAATTTGCTCTTAAAATTTCTTAAGAACATTTTGTATTTAGAATATTCCTATGCATACAATGAATCAGTTATATTAACATGAAAAGTTAATAATGTTCTTGAACACTAACTCTGCTCCCTCTAGATGAACTGTAAAAAACTGTCTCACCCTAATTCAATTGTGTTGTATGTTTGCTGTGTGAGCTTTAAGTAAATATTTGGACTCTAGCCTCCAGAGGTTTTAGTTTTTATGGGAATCTGAAGAATTGGCACATGAAACAACTGTTAACCTGTCTGTCACTGTTCTGATTAAACCTAAGGGGAACCTGGATTTACCAGCACCTTCCAGAGTAAAAGTTACCAAGTGCTGTGAAAACAGAATTCATGATATTATAAAACTTGTAATAGGATAGACTATGCTCATTAATGTGTTCCCTGAAAGACACAAATTTCTTCAGCAGTACTGTGAATGTCTTAGTTTTTTAAAACCAATTTAACTTTGTATTCTGTTTGACATGTAAGTCACCCTTTTAAAAATGAGAACTCCGTCAATTTTATTTGTCCTTTTAAGATTATTTTTTCCCTTCAGTTCACATTAGACCAGAGCAGTGTGGTTCTAATCTTTTCAGCTAGAACCCATTCACAGAAAACAGCCCATTGTACTCTTTCAACAACATTTTTAAACATACATTTCTATTTTCTTTTTTAAAGTTAACACAATTCTTCAAGTACTTTTTTTTCTTCAAGTATTTACTGACTACTATCTTGTAGCAGGCATTGCTAGATTCTAAGAAAAATAAGATTAATAAAACATATTCTCTGTCTTCAAAAACTTCATAGTCTAGCATGAGAGATCAATAAATATAAAGCATTATGATACGTACTGCAATAAAGGTATGACCAAAGTACTATGGGAAGCCCAGAGGAAAGAAGGATTAATTCTTTCTGGAAATGATGGTGGAAGGAACTGGATTTTCCCAGTGAGAAGAGGTAAAAGGAATAGTGTTCCAAGCAGAAGGAACAACATGAAAAAGGGCACAAGGACACAGCTCCTTTGGGAAACAGTAAGAAGCCTGGTGTGGCTAAAACATGAGATTCCTACAGAGTAATAGTAGGAGCTATGAGAAGGAATTTGAATTTTTTGTTATAATGAAGGCAATGAAAAAGCATAAAACCAGGAAAGAGATGGGATTTGTGTCTTAGAAAACTCTATGGCTGTGTAAGTGAATGACTAGAGAAGGGGAACAGAAGGCAGGCAGGAAAACCAATTAAAAGGTTATTGTACCAGACTAGGTGGAACTCTCCACAGTAATTCTGGAACTGGAAAGAAGGGAATTAATGGATTTGACATGCCTTTTAGAGGTAGAATCACTTGGACAGGATGGCTATTTGGATGGAGAAGGTAAAGAAAGAAGAGTCAAAGATTCCACCATGTACTTTGGCTTATACGATGATTTAATGTAAACAGAAAACAACAAAGTTTAAAAAAGTAAGCTCTACACTGAGATATCAGCAAGTATTTGCAAGACATTCAAGTGAAGAGATCCAGGAGGCAGTTGGAAATAAGGGTCTCAGCTAAAAAATATAGTCAATACCAAGAATATGGATTTTTGGAATTATCAACATAAAGATGACATTTGCAGTCATATAAGCAGATAAAGTTTCAAGAAAAGGAAATGCTGCCAAATTCTGCACACTACAAAAAAAAAAGTCATATGATTAATATGTAAGGCAAAACTTGAAACAAATCTTTTAAAAGAAAATATGGGGAAATATTTTCATGATCATGAAGTGAGAACAAATTTCCTAAATAAGACACACAAAAAGCACCAATCATAAAAGATCAACAAATTCAGCTACTTTAAAACACCCTAAGAAAGACTGAAAGGACAATGCACAAAGTGAGAAATTATCTCCAACACATATAACTGACAAAGGACTAGTTTGCAGAATATGTAAAGAGCTCTTGCGAATCAGAAAAAAAGGTAGACAATCTAATAGAAAAAAAGGAAAATAGAAGAATAGGCACTTCACCAAAAAAGATACCCGAATAAACATAAGGGGCTCAATTTCACCACTAGTCAAGAAAACACAAATCAAAACCACAATGAGGTATTACATATCCAATATATTGACAAAATTTTTAAAAGTCTAAAAATAAGAAGCTTTGGCAACGATATGGATCAACTGGAATTCTCATACACTATTTGGGAATATAAATTAATGCAACCAATTTGGAACCTGTGCCAATATCTAGTCAAGTAGAAAATATGCATTCCCTATGGCTCAGAAATTTCACTCCTAGGATATACTCTAGAGATTTGCATCTTTATGTGCATCAGGATACACATATATGAATGTTCAGAGCAGCACCACTGTGATTATCCCAAACTGGAAACATGACAAATGCCTTTCAACAGAACAGATCAATTAATTGTGGTATATTCACACATTGGAATACTATACAGCATACAAACAGAAGCTACTGATACACACAATAACATGAATCAATCTTGTAATTTTAAGTGGAATAAAATTACAAAAATGACACAATATAATTCTATTCATAAATAATACAACATAATAAAATTCAAATAGGCTAAACAAATCCATATTGTTTAGGAATGCATACACAGTGATTGAGAAATGCAAGAAAACAGTTACTATAAATAATAAGATAGTTGTTACTTCACAGGAGACCAAAATGATTGTAATGGGCAAGGGATATTCTCAAGGAATTCTGCAGTCCCAATGTTCTATTCTTTGACCTCACTGGTGGTGATTACATGACGTTAAGTTGATAACCATTTGATTAAATGTACATATAAATTTTATGGACTTTTAAATATGCAACTTAAAAAAATTTAATGAACTAAATTTTGAAATGGTCCTACATTTAACAAGAGATGTAATAATAAGAAGAGAAGTAACCAGAAAGGTCTTGATCCTAAGGACGATTAAAGGAGATTAAGAAAACATGCTATTGAATTCATTCAGAAGTAACTCTGAATACCACAAAAAAAAAAAAAAAAAAAAAAAAAGACAATTCTGTATCTGAGATGAATTACATTTAAATCTGTTTCAAGGCTGATGACTGGATTTCATTCTTTCATTTGAGACCTACCTTGTGTCTGGCACCGTGCCAAGGACTTGCAGTACAGGAAAACTTAGTCCTACCTCTTAGACTTTTCTCAGCACTAGGACCCCCATTGACTTCTAATCTTTCTTGGGATAAAAGATTTAGCTATTTTATTGATTGGAATACAATGAGGCAGGGAGAATCTCAGTTCCAAATGTAGAAATAAAAAGGCATGCAGGAATTAACAGGTGCTAATCTGAGTATATGATACAGTTTATGCCTCAAGTGAGGAAATATAGGGAGAAT
This sequence comes from Panthera leo, assembly GCF_018350215.1. Lineage (NCBI taxonomy): Eukaryota > Metazoa > Chordata > Mammalia > Carnivora > Felidae > Panthera > Panthera leo. The sequence continues at coordinate 80,683,331 of NC_056681.1, read as the reverse complement.
ATGGATGCTAGATGTTTTCTCTTTCAAACATTAAGGAACATGAACAAACAACCTTTATTTTTCACATCAGGCAAGAGAAGGACTGAGATCAATAGCAGGAATACAAGGGTGAGGTCAGGGTTTTTAAAAACTGAAACAATAAAGATACAATTTAAACAAGACTTCTGCTTTTTGCTTTTCAGGAAAGAAAACCTGTATCTATGAAGTGATGTGATCTCTCTAACTCAACTTTTTAACCCATTTTAAAATTTCAGACTTGGCTCTGAAAAAATAAAATTTACCCTTAAAAAGGCAGTATTTGCTACCAGTGAGATTTAAAAAATTAAACTACAAACTTCAAAACTCGAAAAGAGAAGTTCCTAAGTTAGTATAATTAGAATATAAGATCCCAAATATCTGTTTACAAATTATTAAGGCTCATACACAGAGCCATTAATCTAATTTCAACTCTTTGTCTGGTTTACACAGTTTTCTCTGGGTTAGAACTCCTATAATGTAGCAAAGCAATATTCTAAGGAGCAAAAAGGATTCAATCAAGAGCAAACAACACATAAACATGAACCAACCAGTAAGGAATTTTAAAATTACTTAGAAATGAGCAATTAGTAGGGAATTAAAATTGATACGAAACTGAAAGGGTAGATAGACCTGGTATCAGACTAGTACTCTCACTTAATGCTCTATTAAAATCTTAATGAACTCTCATAAAGATTGAAGTGATGCTCAGAAACATAAAGGTAATAATGTCCCAGGAAATAATTTTCAGTTACCAAAGCTCAAATTTTATAACTCGAATTTAGATAAAGCATGTTTTGTTGATAACCTGGTAATTGGATTGTCAAGTGATACGGTTGGGGGTCTTTTAATTAATGTTTGCTAATATGCTGAAAATTTGAGGTAGCTTTTACAGCAAAAGACATGGGATCTGAAGACAGAGTACCAGGCCTGCCACCTACCATCTATGTAATGTTGAGTAAATAACCAAACCACTCTGAGTCTCACACCAACCAACCTTGCAAGACTTGAGAGCAGATAAAGAAAATACTTGCAAATTATACTGTAGGAACTCCAGAAGTATGGAGCCAGTTTCCTTAACATACTACAAAAACTACTTTCAGCAAACTAACACATATTTTTATCCATGTTTTATTATGGAAAAAAATTTAAACTACAAAAGTCTAGTAAAATGAAGTTACATGTATTCTCATTAGCTTCAACAATTATCCATTCATGGCTAACCTGGTTTTGTCTATATTCCACTCATTCCTTCTCTTCCTCTATTATATTTTGAAGCAAGTCCCAGATATCATATCATTAACATCCTAAGAGCTAAAATCCAGTGGCTTCTTCTCAGTGGATGTACAGGTATATGAAGTCCAACAGAGAGGTCTGAGCTAGTAATGTGAATTTGAGTGTCACCAATAACGAAATCAAGAGTTGAAGCTATAGCTCTGCATAAAGGTCAAATATCCATGCTTAGGAAACAAGATGACAGACTTTTCCTTGATGCTCCTTTGATAAAAATATCTACAGAAAGCATAATTCTTCCATCAAAAAAGAAACTACAGATTTTCAAAGGCCTATAAAACTTCTACATCCTACGACTGTAATTGTTTTTCTGCCTTAAAAAGGTGCCCCTATATTAGTACTCACTATTCTAAAGGATTTAACAAAAATCCCTAAAACACAGACATAATTTATGTAACAAATTTACACACTGGTATTGTAATCAACCCCAAATCTACTTTTCAAACTCTTTAAAAACATGTTCCTCCATGTAAATTTTCTGTTCTGCTTGAAGTTTACATATGTTTTACACTTTCTTTTCTATGTATACTTCACAATAAAAATTTTTAAGTAAACTTTAAAAAGAAAATTTGATTCCTACATTTAAATAGCTATGACAGACGATGGTATATCTCATAAGCGTTCAGAGCTTTGAACATACATGAGAATATTTGCATACTAAAAATATTTTATAAGCTCTTTAGACACCAAGTTGTTGAATCAGAGGCCATTTATTTCTACATTTTCATTAATTTAATGAAAACTATCAAAATTAGTTATTATTTATATTCCACTTCAATCCTGAAAAAAATGTGACTCGAGCTCCTTATATCCTAATTTTACAATCCACGTTAAAAGAATTTCTAAAATTTTCTAAAACAGTTTCATAAGCTGTCCAATAAAGATTAACCTTTGAAATATGAAGTATTTATGACCTTTGGAATGAAATGGAACTTTGTGTCTTTGATTATATTAGCCACCAAGTAAATTGTCCAAAGGGGATAGGAGGCGTAAAATTTTTAGAAACACAATAGATTGTCAATGGTTAAATTATGATGGGTCACCACTGATTAAATAGAGCTAAGTCCTATTTGATTAGAAAGAACTCCAAAATATTTTAAAGCATATCCTTATCTTTGAACTAATAGTCCCAGAAACCTGAATGTACAATTTCATAAATAGAGAGATATACATTTTAGTTGTGAACACACGTACACATCTGTGCTTTATTTTTTCCTAAGAAATAATCAGATATATTAAAAGCAGTTTCACTTCGTCTATATTATGTAACTGCCATTTCACCTAAGTTACTGAAGGATTTTTGGAAAATATTTTTAATTTTCACAGGCTTTTGAAAGACTGCACCCAAAGTATTTTAAATGAAATCCAACTCATTTTTAAAGCATGATTAAACAATTAGGTCAAAATGGCATGTCCCCCTCCCTCACAAAACAATCCAATTCTTTTTTCAGATATCAGTAAATATCAACAAGATAATTAAGGCATAATTGCTTTTTCAGGAATGGTTTACTAAACACAGCTAAATGCAAAGCCTCTCCTTTTCAAAAAAAAAGCATATTCCAGACACCCACACATTTAATTAAACAGGTTCTTTCTTAAAGACAATAGAGATGTTTTCTTGTTGTATTCACCTTTTAGTTGCTTTCTACTTTAATATTATATTGTTGAATATAACTATTCTTTAGTTAAATCTAATCAGTTTTTTTTTATTCTTATTTTAGACATTAAAATGTATGGGGGAAGGGAAAAGAAGTGTGGAAAATATAGAATAACTTGAGAATTTGATAGGTTTTCAATTAAGGAATTTCATAAAGATATCTTGTTGCTGTTCTTAAATTAATTCTGCATCAGAAGCCAAGTGATTTTTTCGGTCTTGAATAGTAATGACACAGATTTTCTCTACCAATAATGTATATATTAACTACATTTAATATATCGGGTACAACTTTATTTCTGTATTTCTAAAGAAAATGTGAGAGCCTGTTAAGGCTTAATTAATAACATCAATAACAATTCTGCCAGAGTAAGTAGTGGTTTTATCATTTATCTTCACAATCGAAAGAAATCTGTTTATTTGTGAAACTGATATTTTGAACACATACATGAGAAAACTAGTAATTTTCTTTTGACACAAGAAATGAAACCACTGCTTTTTTAGCCCAATAATGTAGCACACATGAATTTGCTGACATACAGTGTCTTTTTACCTGCTTTCCCGCTCACGTAAATACTCCATAGCTTTAACGATTTTTTTCCCCCTCAAAAACACTGTTTTCACAATCTAGGGAAACGTCTCCATATACTCTCAGTAGCTACTGAAGACTGAAAAGTTCTACAACAAACGAGGTTACTTCACTGAATCTTTTCAGAGCTTCAGGAAATGAATGCGGTGCTCCCACGATAGTTTTATGTTTTAAAATTCCTTAAAAATCACCAATAGGAGTTATCCTTTACGCCTCACGGCACCTCACACGTGTTCACTTCAGGGTGGACTTTTCTGCCCCTGGAGTTTGAGCAAGAACACAAACTAGGAGTAAAAAACACGAAGATTTCGTTGGGTGCTCAACGAAAGAAAACTGTTGAGTAAGCAACTGTCTTCGCGTTGCTAAATCTCCTTAAGTTGCCTCACTTGTGTCACGAACACCCAACCCAAACAGAACAAACCTCTCCCCTCCCGAGAAGGGCGAGCTGAATGAGAGCGGTTCTGCCCATTAACAGGTGGCCGGGCCGGGAGGGGCCTTCCGCGCTCCCGCTGCCGCCGCCGCCGCCGCCGCCGCCCGGGGACGCCCTCCCCTCACCCGGCCTGGCCACCTCGGGCCGCCCCCGCCGCGGCCACGCACCCACCCCTCTCCCCGCTAGCTCCCGCGCCCTGGTGGCCTGCGGTGCCCCAGTGCCTTCGGGCTCCTGGTTTCCACCCAGCGCCACGGGCCCTCCGCACAGACGGGGAGGCCCTGGGAGAAGCACGTGCCTCTTTTCGAAGCCTCCTTTCCCCGGGGCGGGAACTCCCGCCGGGTCTCCGCGCGCCCGGCCACCGGGGCCCGTCTGCTTAAGTACGCAGGCGCCGAACCTTCTAGACGCCGCCGAGTGGCCGGGCCACGGGGACGGGTCTGACCTACCCACCAGCAACTTGGCCCAAGTGTGAAGTTCTGGAGCTCCCCAGGCCAAGCGGGGCCAACTAACAAATGCGACCGAACGGAGGCCCAAGGGTTTGAGTACCTTGCTCCGGAGGCCACACAGTTGTCTGAGCAGGCGCAAAGCCGGGTCTCCTGGTGTCATTCCCCCGAACAGCCAAGAGGACCGCTGCCCCCTCCCCCAGAACCCGCCTCGGAACTGCGGGTGGGGGCAGCGTAGCACCCCATTCATTCTAGCGCCCCTGGCAGCTGCTGCGTGAACCGGGGCGGGACGGGCAGGCTGGGCTGAGGGGAGCGCCCGGGACGCCCTCCAACCCGGGTGCCCAGGCCCGTGCAGCGCGGGCTGGAAGCCTCTTTGCTCCGGCCATCGCCCCGGCCTCTCCAGCACGTGCGGGCCCCGCACCCGAGGGGCCACGGCACACCCGGCGGGTCGGCCTTGGCTCCGCCTTTAACTGGAGGCGCTGCCCAAGGCGGAGCCCGCGCGGGCGCGGCCCGGCCCTGCGCTCGGGGTCTTCCTCCGGGGGCGGCGCCGGCGGGCCGCGGCTGCGCCCTCCCGCGGGCCTCTGCTGAGTCGGGGATAATGGGTTTGTTGGAGTGGGGAGGCGCAGTGCGCCCGAGCCGGGCCTACGGAGTCCAGAGGGAGGACGCGGCCGAAGAGGCTTTTCTGTAACCGGAGCTCGCGGCCCTAAGACCTTGCTCCGCGCGGGACTCTGAGGGGAGGGCTCGTTCTCCAAACCCAGCCTCGCGTTGTGTTCTCAGGTCTTACACGGAATAAACAGAATAGGGTGTGTTGGTCACTTCGCAGGAAACTTTTCGTTGTTTCCTTATTTCCTTCCCGTCCGTGGGCAAGTTGAGCAGCTTCTGGGCCTTACACCCAGTAGGTTTCGGGCCGAACAGAATCTGGACAGCTCCGGGTCCCTGGGTTTTCTGGACGGATCATCCCACCCCATCCCCACCTCTTTCCTGGTCTTCTCTCAGGACAAGATGGAACCGTCCTTTCCGACCCCCTGCTGCAAGTGGGGAGTCTTCTTCCCCTGCCAAAGTGAAACGCGTCCTTGTCGGCTTTCCTAGATCTTAACGTTTGCGTTGGAAAGAAACTTCACAATACGCAAAAGATAACTTGGCTACTTATGGCAAGGGCCTGGGGGTTTAGAGGGACATCTTAGCACATGGAAGGAATGACTCGGATCCCCTAGCCGCCGTGAAGCCACGCGGGACAGCTCAGCAGAAAGGAAGGTTGTCTGCTGCCAACATGCAGGACACGGATCGGTTTTTTGTCGTTTTGTTTTCTTTTCCTTTTGGCTCAGCTCTGAAAGCATTACAGAGCTATCCTTTCCCGCCTCCCGACCCTCTTTCCCTCCCCCTCTTCTGTCTGGTGCAGGCAATTAGGGTGAAGAAATCAGTGCCAGGTTCCTGCCTCTGAAGAGAAAGGAATTGCTTCGGGAATTGAGTCCTGACACCTGTCTCTGTCCAGGATGGCGAGAGGGGATGCGGGGTCAAAACGCCCGCGGGAAGGGGCCGACCTGACTGGGAGGGGAGAACACTCCCTAAGAGAACATCTCTGGAGACTCCTTTTGCCACGTCCTCCCTCCCTATCATTTGGCCTTCTGCTTCCCACAGGTCGTTAACACGCGAGGGTATTAACACGGGACTTTTTTCCCTCCTTTTAGGCTCCCCGAGACCAGGACCTGGGGGCTGGAATCAGAAGAGCAACACTGACAAGCCGTTCATTAATTTGCATTTATTTTCGGGAAATAATGTAGATAAAAGGGGAGGAGGGGGACTGCCTTACATTTCAACAAGTAATTTGTGATCTTCACATCGGACAAATCAAATTTACAAATTACTTTCCCACCTACTGGACGAAAAGGCCAAAGCCAAAATTGATACACAGGCGCGGGCTCTCCGCAGATTTCGGAGAGTGAAGGTGCACTAAAAACTCACTAGACGAAACAGGGTTGTTTAAAAAGAGAGAAGCCGACAGAGGAATTGGAACTAGGGTTTGGGGCCTGGGTTGACTTGTTTGTTTTTCCATAATGCCGTATTTTTGTTTGTTTTTTGTTTTGTTTTGTTTTGTGATTGGTCTCTACACCGGAACTGCGACTCTGTGCTTCGACCGGGTGAAGGGCTCAGCCCTGCGTCCCCGCCCAGCCTAGCCCCCTCCCCTGTACCCTGACTTGGTCGTTTCCTTCACACTCTCGGACCCTCTCTATCCTCCGCGCCCAGCTTCCTGGAACCAAAAGGTTCTCTTTAATAAATACACAGAGGGAGAAGGTGTGAGAGAGCAGGACAGCTTTGCAACAACTGAAAAAATAAAAGCGCCATCGTTTAAGGAAGAGAGGAAGGGGGACAGAGGGAAAATATTTTTTGCTTTTGTTTTATATATATGTATGTATATATATGTATATATATGCTGTATATATCTTAAAGTTCTATTTCCTGGGCGCTAAGACGAGATATGCTCAGTTCAACCAACAGCAACTAAAAAGTTTAAATGGTCCCTGGAACGGACCCGACTATGTACAGCATTCCCGCCGAGGCGGAAGCTTGAGCCAGTTCTACGCAGGGCGGGGCTGTGCGCGAGAGACTAGGGACGCGCTCCTCCCTCCAGCCGTGCCCCAGCGCATCCCGCTGGGGAGGAGAAAACGCCGGAAAGCTCTGGCCTGCAGCCGGGGAGCGGGACCGAGGGCTGCTGAAGGGGCGGTAGTCTGCAAGCGAGAAACACTTAGTGGTTGTTTTGATTTGGGGTAGAGTGTGGGTGCACTCCAGTGGGCAGACACATGCCAGTTAGTGATTCCAGTGTCCAGAAAGAATAAATAAAAGTGTACGGTTCAAACAGAGTCAGAGCAAGAGCCTCCGAAGGCTGCAAGTGCATAATAACTGCCCAGAAACACCAGAGGAGAGTGACTTAGGAGTTCGTTAGGGGATGAGGAAGAGAGCACACAGCTCTCCCCATATAGAACTTGTGGGCCAAGCCAAAGCACCTGTCCCCTCCTCCAAGGGGTGGGCGGGTCTGCACATCCCCCAAACAAAGTGGCAGAAAGATGAGGGCGGCAGTGCAGGCAAAGGGCATCTTTCAGGGGCATGAAAATTCAGGTCTGCAGAAGCCGAGGCAAAGGCGGGCGGTGCAGCAGCAGCAACAGGACGGGGACCACGGAGGGCGCAGGTAGTTGCGTTTCATCTCCTCTTCCTCCCACTCCTGGGCTCACAAGACCTGGAACCGCCATGAGGCTTGGTCCTTATAGTCCAGACAGTCGGGCGAATTGAAGTTGAGTTTCCAAGCCGAGGAAGCAGCGGCGGCGCCAGGCTCCTTGTAATCCAAGCAGTCGCCAGAGTTGAAGGCGAGCCCTGAGCCGCCGTAGCCCTGGTGGTGGTGGTGATGATGGTGGTGATGATGGCCTGAGGACTGGCTCAACGGATGGTGCGCGTGCGGATGGTGGTGATGGTGGCCGGCCATGGAGGAGGGTGCCATAGGGCTGAGCTGGTGCGGGTGGTGGTGCGAGTGCATGGGCGCTAGATAGGAGCTGCAGTCCACGCCGCCAAAGTAGGAAGACGAGGGCGCGGGGTAGCCCTGCCCGTAGCTGCCGCCCTGGCCGTAGGACATGGGATAAGAGGCTGCAGCCGAGGCGGCGCCTGCAGCAACCGAGCGCTGCATGCACGACGCGTTGCTAGGCGCGGCCAAGGGCTCGGGCACTGACACCGACGCGGGCGCTGAGCCCGGCGAGATGGAGGCCGGACTCCAGATGGATGAGGCAGCCGGCGTACTCAACGACGACGGGACTGCCACCGCCGGGTTCCCGCCCAGGCCTGCCGCCGCTGCCGCCGCTGGGTTGGCGGAGGCGCTGGATCCTGAGCTGGAGGACGAGGCGGAGCTCGACACAGCGGGAGGCGTGAACTGGCCGCTGCTTTCCGAGCCCGAGCTCTCCCGCACCGGGGACGACTTCTTCTTGGCTGGGCGGCTCTTGGTCCCGCTCCCGCTCTGCTGCTGCTGGCGGCATTTGGCACGGCGGTTCTTGAACCAGACCTGCAGCGGGCCGAGTCAGGGAGAGGGTGTCAGGGGGGCGAGTAGAGCCTGCTACTCCCCGGCCCCTGTACCCACCGCCCGGCTTAGGATCTCTTATCCCTCTCCAACGGCGGCCTCCACCCCTCCTCATCTCCCACCGGGCCAGCCCCTGCCCCTGCGTTCCCAGCTCCTCAGCCCTCCCCCAACCTTCAGATCAAAGATCCTCCTCTGGCAAAGTAGGGACGTGCACCTCCCCATCCCCAGCGCCACTCTGCCCTAGGGCGGAACATTCGCGTCTGTCCAGCCAGAAGTTCAGCCATGTCTAAACTCTGCTGTTGGCTGCTTCCCAACAGCCTCATGTATGTTTGGAGGCCCTGTCTTCTATGAATAGAGCTGAGGAAACTGCGGAGAGGCACGAAGGAGAGCGCAGGACAGTCACCAAGTCTGAGGTGGGAGGCAGTCGTCCCCTGGAGGCCCAGCGTTGGGCAAAGCGAGAATTTGAGCGGATGCAGGAGCAAGGCGGGGAGGCTGAACAGAGGCAGTACTCGGGGGACTAGGGAAGGAAGCCTGAGCAGAATTTCGTTGGGCTTCTTGGTTCCAAGTGGGGAACCAAATGGGACAAAGTTCTCACTTCTCTTGGAGGGCCCTGGTACATGGCACAACATTCTTGGTTCTTTCTCGAGCCTCGAGGGAAAGCAGGCAAGATAAAAGGCCCTTGAGGAGAGTTCTGAGTTATAATCCAAACAGTATTTTCACCGCAAAAACAGAAACAGCAAAGCCGGTAGCCGGGTTTTGTGTTCGGCATCCTCTCTGGGCAAAGGAAACATCTAATCAAACCTGCGCCACCCAGGGAGCGCACTCCGACAGGGCACCAGGCTCTGGCCAAGCTCCACTCTTCCATTTCCAGGATCCCCGGGATGCAAGGCAAGTGCGAAGGCACAATTCAAGACCCCAAAGAAAACTGCCAAATCCTGGAATGGCCGAAGAAGCAGGGGCAAGTGTCGGGCCCTCTGGGCACTTTACGTTAGGAAACCTTGCTTATCTTCCCAAAATCATAAAAAGGATTTTCAATACCGAAGGCGCCCTGGGACCAAGGGCCGAATCCAGTGCTCTAAGCTAGTGCCTTTGACTTTGCCCCTCTTCCAGGCCCGGGCTGAGCGCTAGGGGGAGTCTGACAGGAATTGCCCAGTCTGTAAGCCCGCCCCACACCAGACCACCCTTCCCAGGCCCTCTCCAACTAGTCCCAGAGCCCCTACCCTGACCCAGGAGCCCTGGGCGCGCACACCTGAACTCTGGACTCCGGCAGGTTGATCTTGAGCGCCACCTCCTCGCGCATGAAGATGTCAGGGTAGCGAGTCTTGGCGAAGAGCGCCTCGAGCACGTCCAGCTGTGAGCGTGTAAAGGTAGTGCGTTCCCGCCGCTGCTTCCGCGGGGTGGCTGAGGGGACACGCGGGGGCGCCTCGGGTCAGCGGTGGCCACGCGGACCCACGCTAGAGGACGCAGATAGGCCCCAGGCAGGCCCTGTGCGAGGCCGTTGCAAAAGAGAGCAGAGCTCCAAGCGAAAGAAAAACTCCCCCGGGAGGCGAGCCTGAGAGGCCACAGGTGGGAGAAAGTACATGTGTGCGACTGAGAACCAGTGGGTCTTCAAGACTTTAGAGTTGCCCCCTTCCCTACTTCTCAGAGGTTAGGAACGGAAAAGAAGTTATATAATCTCCCTGTTTTCACCCCCTTGCCCCCAACACACCCCCTGGCTGGAGGATGGTGAAGGGGTGCTCAGAAACACCACCCGGAAAACACTTTCCGAAAGAATACATGGGGGTGAAGGAGTGGGAGCTAGGAAACAAAACCAAACAAAAAGCCAGGATTCTGCTCAGGCTCTCCACATCCGCAGTGCAAAAGTTGGTGCAAACGACCCATGTAGAGGACAATTTATTTAATTAGGGAGAAAGAACCCCTCTTCCTCATCTCTGCCAGTCATTTCTCATGAGAAAATCTTGGCTCTTCCTGTTAGGGCCTAGAGAGTGTCCAGAATCCTCACTCAATATTGGCGGGGGGGGGGGGGGGGAGGAATAGATACACATAGTAACACACACACGCGCGCGCACACACACACACACCAAAAAAAAAAAAAAAAAAAAAAAAAGGCCGCCCATGGGAAACTGCCCGAGGTAAATGCTCCCTGTGCTGCTGGTGGGACCACAACAGGAAACAGGTTGTCCGTGTGGCCAGGCTGGGAAAACACACATTACACTACTTCACTGCCCAGGCCCAGTTCACCCAGCGGTGACTGCCCTGTGAGCCTGCAGCCTGTGGTGCATTGTAGGCATACTAGCCAACCGGCTCCCTGGGCCTGCTCAGCGACAAAAATGTGTGCTCAAACTCAGAGTCTGGGGATCCCCAAGATTTGCAGGGGCTGGGGGCGGGTACCGGTGCTCACCGGGGTAGCCCACGGAAGGATGCAGGAGGTCCATGGCTGGCCCGGCCAGGCCCAGCCCGTTCATGCCGTATGGGGGTTGTTTGAGGTAAGACATCATGCTAACAGCTGGGTGGAGGCGCCCCGACGGATCCAGGGGGCCGGGGCCTGGCGCAGTGCGGGGCTCCCACTGCGCAGTCCTTCAAGCTCTTTGGCGCCTGGGGGCCCGGCCTACGGAGACAGGAGACACATGTAAACAGTGATTGGGAGCCATCTCGGCTTCCTTGTCTTGTCTGAAGCAAGGAGCCACGGAATGGGGAGGCTACAGAACTTCGGGAGGCGGTCAACTCGGCTCTATAAGGCCTTAGTCTAAAAACCACAGCTTCTTTGAAAAAAGTAAGCTTTTCAGGATCATCATCTACTCTTTTCGCACTTGGAAGGGCAAAAGACACTCCTAGGACGTCACTAAGAGTGAGGAGAGGTTAAAAGCAGGGCTAAGCTGGAAAGGTCAGAGCCTGAAAGGCGGAGTGTACAAGGTCCCAAGTCTAGGCAAAATTCTGGTCTGGTAGGAGCAGGCCTCAATACTGCAAAAGCAAACGTTTACTCCGCGCCAGTGAGACAGGCTGCCCAGGGCATAAGGGGTTGTTTCCTTTTGTTTCAAACGTTTTTGAAAGCGGGACCAAAAGGTAGAGGCTCCAGAGAGCCAAGGTGAGGCACTTCGGGGAGTTGGCAGTGCCTGGGCCTCTCTGAGATGCATTACCCACTTAGAGGAATACATTCCTTCAAAGGTCTCTGCCACTGGGTCCCGGCCCCAGAGCCCACAGCCACCCCTCTAGTTAACCTCTCTGTGCCCAGACTTTGAAAGATTGCTCACCGGGAATCCCACCACACCTTAACCGCAGTTACAGGCCCAGGGCCCGCAGAGGCGGCCAGAAGACGCAGAAGGGGCCACTGTAGAGGTGGCGGCTCTAAGACGTGGCGGGAGGTCAGGGGCGCCTGGCCACCGCCGCAGGCCCTTCTTCGCGAATGCGAGCGGGTCCTTCTTTCTGCCCGGTCCTGGCTGCGGACAATGTCGTCCCGGCGGAGGCTGAAAGGTGACCCGCCGAGCTCCCCAAAAGGTCTCACGGATTTGGGAGGCCTCAGTGCAGCGTTCTCGTGTACTCCCTGCCTATCCTACTAGATGAACCCGCGGCCCCATAACCCGATTGAGACAAGTAGGCCTCGGCGGCAGAGCTAGCGCTGACCCGCACTGGAAAGTCGAAGCCTCGCTTCCCCGGTTGCCTCCAACCAGAGGCGCTATTCCCAGAGGGTAGGAAATAGAGCTGGGGGAGTGGGACCGGGGCCCCCCGGGGTACCTGTCGCTTCACCCCGCGTCGCGGGAATCCAAAGCAGGCCTGGGCCCCGGGCTAGGAGTTCAGGGAGAGCAGTAAGAGCTAAAGAAGCCACCCACTCCTATCCATCAGGACCCACGGTCTGGGCTGGGGGAACACAGTTTGCAGGGAAGGGTAAGAGAGGGAAACAGCCAGGGCTCCAGGGCCCAAAGAGAATGGGACGTCAAAACGCGGCGTCTCTGCTAGGCTGCAGCGTGAGTTTTCAAAGACTTTCTTCAAACTTAGCACTTGGTTACTTCGGAGGAGGCGGGGGAGGGGGCGCGGGGCCAACGCAGAGATCTCGGGTCGTCCGCACACCAAGAGGGGAGCGAGGCCGCTCCCCAGCCCCGCCCACCTGCCGGGGACCCAGGAAGCGGGGGCCCGTTTGAGGAAGGGGAGGTAAGAACAACCGACGAGCTCCCGGAGTCTAGGGCGGCCCCACGGCTTTCTCCTTACCTGCCCTCAGCTGCCGGGGCCGCTCACCATCTACCTCGCGCCCTCACACAGACCCGCGCGGGGCAGCCAACCTGCAAAACAGAGCGGCACAGGAATTACTCGCCGGGCCGAGCGGCTGGTCTAGGATCCCTGGATTTCTTTCTTTCCCAACTTCCCTCCTTCCTTCTCTTTCTTTCCAGTGGCTTTGTGCGTGTCCCTCCAGGTTTCACTTTATTGCACACTTTGTTGGCAAAGCCCTACGCGTTCCCGAGACACTACCTCGCCCGGGACCGCGCCGAGGGGCCGCAAGGGGTAGGGTGGGGGTGAAAGGGGCAGAGTTGGGAGGTGGCTCGCGGTTGCAGTTGCACTCCCGGTACAACGTGGAGGCGGTGGGGGCTGGGGAAGTCCTGCAGAGGCACTTTGCAAACTAAATAAATCGAGCGATTTACCTTGTCGGAGTGGCTTGTCTTGCCGGGTTGTTTAGGTGATTGGAAATGTAGCCTGATGAAGATTGATCACCTTTCTACTGCCCTCCCCGGGTATGTGAACGCGAGGTGAGTGCGTAACGGGGCTATGCTGCCAATCCCCGGCCCCGCGCGGGCTGAGTGACAGGGAGCCGGGCAATGGCAGCACGAGCCGGGGGTTACCTCCGTGCGCCCCCGCCCTCCTCCGCCCCCTGCACCCCGCCCTCACCGCCCGCCCGCCCCGCCCCGGTGGCGCGCTAACTCCAGGGCTTGGCTGGCAAACGCCGCGCAGAGCGAGGCGAAGACAGCGAACGCTGCGCCAGAGCCCCGTCCACAGAGAGGGACGCCGGTCCTGAGGCCGCCCCGGGGTCCCCGCCCTTCCCTCGCCCTTTCGGCGCCCGGCAGGGAGTGGCAGAGAGGAGGCGAGGTGCTGGAGAACCGGTTCCCTCTCTCTCTCCCGCGCGCCACCCGGCTCGGCGGCCCGGCTGTGGGCTCGAGGATTCCGGAGCCGCGGGCTGGAGTGGAGGGGGCCCCCGGCCCCTCTCGCGGCGCCGCGGGCCCCAGCGTCTTCTTTCACCGCGCCGCCACCTGCAGACCGACGCCGCGGGCGGCTCGTGCTGGCACAGGCTACTTTGCCGAGCGCAGGAGCAGCTCTAGGTGCGCAGATCCCGCCTCAGCGCCTCGGGATTCCCGCGCCCGGAACGGCACCCGCAGGGGAGGCTCCGCCACTTACCTACTCCTCGGTGTCTCCTGGGGTTCACAGTCCCCACGAAGGGTGTTTGCAAATCTTAGACGCTTCTTCTGAAATGTTGGAAGCCAGCGTCTGCTACCCCTTACACACACACTGCTTCTGAATCGAAAGATTCTGATAGGAAGGAAACTTTCTCTTTCATACTCATTCTCTGTCTTCTTCCCGATCTCCTTCTACCAGGGACAGTCTGGTGGAAAACGTGGCCACAGACCCCTGCCCTCAATTTCTTTCTCACATACCGCTGAAGGAACCTTCTGGGGTTTCCCCGGATTGTTCGTACTGGCGAAGCCCGTTTCCCGGCCGAACAAACTTCTCAAACCCGTGTGCCTGTGTGGACTTTTCAAAGCGCCCAAAATATGTTTTCGCCCCAACCCTGAGCAAGGCAATTCGTGTAAGTGGCACCTCCTTCTGAATATTAGGCGCCACTTTACTCCCTTTCGAGGAATTCCTACTCCTTTTCCTAATCCCCCCTCCCCTCCATCCCAACAGGCGGAGTGAAAAGTTTGAACAGGAGTAAGTGTAAGGGCCAGTCAAGGAGCCGCCAGGCGCGTCGCGGTGGGGAGCGCCAGCGCTGCCGGGGCCGCGAGGTCGGGCACCGAGAGCGGACTGGGCTCTGGGTGAGGAGGAGGAGGAGGAGAAGGAGGAGGAGGAGGAGGAGGAGGAGGAGGAGGAGGAGGAGGAGGAGGAGGAGAAGGAAGGGGGAGCCCGCTGAGTGAAAAGGGGCCGCGGCCGCCGCTCATCAAAGTGCTTCCCCCTCCCCCAAGCGACACTTTCCTTTGGAGTCCGAATAAAATACGGTAACAGAATATGATGGAGGGCACACTGTTTCCTTAACTGCTTCTCAAAGGACCCGGGAGATCTTCTTAGGACCTTTAATAAGGCTTTGGTCGGTTCTTTTGTTGATCTCTCAAAATCAACTCCTTCTAATTGAAGTTGGAGCTGAAAGCGAGCTAATGTTCAAAGAAAGTGGCCGCCAGACCAACGAAATTACATTTTTTTTTTTTTTTGGACGATGAGGGAACATCTAATCAAAGGGGCAAAGGAGGAGGGGTGGGAGTGGAGGAGTATGAAGGAGAAAAGGAGGTTTTACAAGATCCTTCTCTGGTTCACAAAAGTCAGCGACACGGGCGCTTCTCTCCAGAACAAAGACACCGCAGCCCATTCACAAAAGGGAAAGAAGGAGAGAGAGAGAGAGAGAGAGAGAGAACAATAAAAGAACGAGAGAAAAGGAAAAAACATGAGAAAGAAAAAGCTTTAACGGGAAAGAAACTGCTCAGAGCGCAGCGCTGACCCGGGCGGGGACACAACTTAGGCTCTCGCAGGCCCCCGCGGGTAGTAGCCCGCGAGGCCCGCGGCTCAGAGCCCCTGCGATGGTGCAAAGGCTTAAAGAAAGAAATGAAATACACCCGCGCCTTCAGTTCTGGGGAAAGGCGCGGGCACGAGGGCACTAGTTTGTGAGGGAAGGCTATGCGGGAGTCCTGGAGTGCGCGGCGAAAGCGTCTGCGTCCTCAGCCCGGCGCTGCCCTAGCCCAGGCCTGCGCGCTCTGTGCCTGGGTATAGCCGTCCGGTGCCGGGGTGCATGTCCGTGTCCCAGCCCCGCAACCTCTCGCACTCCTGCCTCCTCCGCGCCCTGTTTCGCCTGCAGCTGCAGCGCGGGGCCGAGGTCCGGCGCGGAGAGGTGGGGCTGCTGTGCGCGCTGGAATGTGCTCAGGCAGTCCCCAGGGCCCGCCACGCGGGAGTCCAGCGCTCTCGCTTCCAGATGCTGCCACGGTCTCGGGGAAGTTGGGAGGTATCAAGTAGCACAGTCCCCCCACCCCCCTAATGAGAGTATTTATCTAATCCCAAATTGCAGGCGAATTTTCTTAATGCTCAACCCATAAAACCCCGGGATTAAGAAAAGAAAGAGAGGGAGAGGGAGGAGTGCTGAGAGGGAGACAGACTGAGATGAAAGTTTCTGGTACGCGGCGTGGAGGACTGAGGCGGCCGTCGCTAGGCAAATGTCCAGGTGGGAGACGCTGGGCCAGAAGCCGCGACCGTTCCAGCAATGGCCGCAGGGCGGGGAGGGGAAGAGGGGGGCATCCCGGAGGGAGAGCACGTCCACCCAGCTCGAGGCCCCCGGGCCGTGGAGGGGGAGTGGGAGTTGGGCCCTGGGACCCGGATCCAGCACCCAGGTGACCTCGAGGCCGGGCCAGACTCTGGGGGACACTTGGGACAGTGGGAGGGGTTTTGGCTCCGGGGTCGTGGGATCCCGGCCAGGGGAGGAAGTTCTGCATCGGCCTGCGGGCTGTGCCCCAGCCAGCCTGCTGCCAATGCTCCTCCTCCCCAGCGACCCCCGGGCCCATAGCTTCTTTTCCCGCAGCGCGGGCTTTCTGGTTCCGGGCCTCTCGGCACGCTGGGCTTGCGCCTGCGCTCGGCGGGCAACCTCTGGGCACAACGCGACGAAATCGGGACGCGGCGCCTTCGCCCCGGGCCTGACCCCACTAGTCCCAGGGGTCCGCGCTCCGCCGCCGCTGCGGGGCGTGCGGGCGCCACACAGCAGCCCAAATGGAAACCCCGCGAGGCTCGGGACTGGGGCAGGAGGGACAGCAAATGTGGGGCTGGGGAAGGTTTGTCGCTTGACAGGTCGGAAGCGGCGTGGGGGAGCCGCCTCTCCGCGAGTCTCCTCGGGAGGGAAGCTTCCCCGAATCTAGCGTAAATGGGACGGTGATGCTGGCCGCCCAAGCCCCAGGCTGCTTGGGGCTGGCGATTTCATCTGCCTGCTTCCCAGGGGTTAGAGTAGGGTTCTGAGAGCTTCCCCCAGAGAGCGGCAGCTAGCTCCGCTCTCTTACTTGAATAAAGAGGACAAAAACTCAATTTCATTTAGTTCTGATAACTTTCCAGTAACTTCAATCCTTGTCAGGAAGAAATTCTACCGTAGGAAGTTTTATCATTTTGAAAGACTGGCCAGTTGAAGGTGGCTGTCTACTTTTCGAACGCGATTTGTGTGTGTGTGTGTGTGTGTGTGTGTGTGAAGATTTGTGTGTATATTTACATATATGTATGTGTGATCTAGGCTAAAGTATAAATGCTAGAGGACTGTTTTCTCTGTCTCTAGACTTGTTGAACGAGCCTGCTTTGTTTCGGACACCTCTTAGAGGAGTGATGGAAACTACCATAAAATCGCCAATTTTTTTCTGTAGCCTAGAACTTCTTGTTAAAAGTTCCCTTTCCCTCATCTCATACACACACCTGCACGCATGTATCCTCCCTGCCGACAATAACCTTTCTTTCTTTCACTTCAGCACCTACAGATTTGCAGGTTATCAGAAGTCATAATTTTTCCTAATGAGTGCAACATTATTAACAATTGAAAATAACGTGGAAAATTCGTCAAGATATTATTAGCATTTTTTCAGTGCCGTGGAATCACAAATTTCCTTAAATCTTTAACAGAGATGACCCTTCTTGACAAAAGAGAATAGTTTACACTGCTTAAGAAAAATATGACTAATTGTATTTCAGTTCGCATTTGTGTGTCAGCAGGGCCCCTTTGGGATCGTATAAACTTACTCAGCTCCAAATACAGCCTAGTACCTGCTCTGCATTCAAGAGGACCATTTTCTCCCACATGAAGTCCTATGGATACAGGAACTTCTCAAACCAGTGTCAAGTTTTCATTGCAAGGAAGTATCAGCAGTGGTTAAGGTAAGAAAGTTTCTGCTTTTATTGAAAATTTATATATGACTCAGTATTGTAATAAATAAACAGATAACCATTTTCACACAAAAAATGACAGTGCTATGCTAGAGAAGAAAATATTAATTGGGGGACTTACTCATAGTGGCAAGACAGACTTTTATCAATACAGAATAAATATTAACAGCATTCTTGAGCCAATGTTGAGACCCAACAAAATGTAGGAACCAAGCTAGATGTAATAAATAATTATCCAGAGCAAAAGATGGCACATTCTCAGATGATAAGACCGTCTTTGTAAACTGATGCATGTCAATTAGCCCCATCCTCACAGCTCACCTTCAAATCACAGGACTTGTCTCAGGCTACATTAAAGGGCCATCCTCTAAGGAAAGCAGAGGACAGGAACTCTATTATCCTTACAGTGAAATGCAAAACAACTGCAGAAAATCCCACTGGTAAATAGAACACAGTTTAATAAGTAGATTGAATATGATCTAACTATAAAATTTAGGTAACAGAGTCAAGTGTTACATATGGCAGGACTGGAAAAAAAATCATTCATGACATTTTTCTTACCCCCACTTCCACCCCCCTCCCCACCATTTATGCTATTAACACAACAACAACAACAACAACAACAACAAAAATGTTCCAAATTTTCCTCCCATCAAAAACTGAGGGGAAAATAATAAGAGAAAGGTTTTTTTTCTTTTTTCTTTGAACAGCCTCTTGAACACTCTCAATACCAATCACTCACAAGGTATCTGTGCAAATTTATTTCACATGATTTCAAGAAAATGATTAACTCATACACACACAAATCCTTAAACAAAGCTATTTTGGAGTTTTGTATATTATCTGGCAAAGAGGGAGGAAAAGGGGTGGGGGTGGTGGTAAAGAAGTACAATCCAGCCCCCAAAAAATGTTAAAAGTTTTAAATCAACAACGAATCTGACATTTTCTGGTCGGGGGACCCAGGATTAAAATATTGGGAGATTCTGGTCCGGCTGCTATTGAAGAACACATTTCTCTTCTTTCTTGGCCATCTTGCCTTTGTTTTGCTCCAGAGTTCGCTCCAAATGCTCATCTTCTTCTTCAGCCCTGGAAGTCAAACAGGAAATACATTTATTTTTCTACGTGGAGGGCAGAGCTGCACTCCCCTCTCACCCCGCAATCTGAGCCCCAGCGGGAATAAGAATCCTGGGGCCAGCACTGGGAGGGGGGCGCTGCCCCCGGCCCACTCCAGACCTCTGGACTGAACTTTCCACAAACTTCTCGGCCCCTCGGCTGGCGGCAGAGACTCGACCCCCGACCCCACTGCCCACTCACTGCTTCTCCTGCGCGTCCAGGTCCCTGACGAGCGCGTCGCGCTTGTTCACCAAGGCCACCAGCTCATCCAGCAGGAGCTGCTCGCGTCGCTTCTGGGCCTCGGTTTTCTGCCAGTCTGCAGAGGACGGGAGGCTCGTTACCCACCCGCAAGACCTTGGCAAACCCGCCTCCCTTCCCGCCTTTTCCAGTTGCCCTGTATCTCTCCGCAAACCATGTTACAGAACCACTAACTAGTGTTTTCTGGGGTAATGGCCGTCCTGAAGAGGATTTCACCCTAAAACCCCAATTCCTAAATATTTCTCACAGATGGAGATGGCTACGGCTGGGCTGGAACCTGCAAAAGAGGCCAGGTGTGAGCCGGTTGTCAGCCGGAGGTGCGCACCTGATTTTGCCAAAGAGGGGGTAGGGAGAGCCGGAGGCCCAGAAGAGATCAGCCCGAGGGTTGGGGGGGGGGGGGGGAGTGGATAAATGAGGGGGCGGGAAGCAGAGATGGGCGATAAAAATCACTCTGAAAAGGCTGGAGAATCTGCTTGAGAACCTATCCTTCTTCCCCCACCCCCATGCTCACCCCATACAGCCCATTCTTCGCTAATTTCCTCTTCGCTCTATTTTAGCAGTTGGATGTATCTCACACTGGGCGCCATATGCTTCACAATAACTTTAAAAGTAGTGAATCGGCTAATTAGCATTTTTCTTTGAAGTAAAAAATAAATTTGCTCTGCAATATTACACTGCAGCTCTCGATCGCATCACAGCCAGTTTTCTTTTGGAGAGGTTTGCTGGGTGGTTTAAAATCAAAGCACTTTTGCAAAGGAAAAATTACATACTTCTTTTTGAAACCCCACGTTAAAGGTTGGAAAATCCGATGGGCAGTGCGCTTTCCATGGGTAGTGGCAGGGTTTTTGAAGGTTTTAGGACCCCATAATATATTTCTTAATCTTCGCTGGTCTGGTAATTTCCTTAAGATGAGCAGCAGTTTCGTTTAATAAAAACAGGACCAAATCGAACATTTAAAGCACTTTTAAAACCAAAGCCAACTGCTCTCTGGCCAGACTGTAAGGGCTTGTAGCTGTCAATCAACCCCCAGTCTACCCCGCCTCCCTCATTAGGAAGGTAAACAATGAAAAGAAGAAGTAGATGATGAGGCAGATAGCAGAACAAATGAGGACCTAGAGGGAAACAGGACACCAGCTTTAAAAAAAAAAAACAACCAACCCTGGCCACTGCACTGACTCATGCAGCCCCCTCCCCCAGCAAATGCACTTTCCAAAAAAACAGAGAGGAGTGCAATCCTTTCGGGTTTCTCTCTTCTCTCTCCATTGCCCTGGGCAATCATGTTAAAACTCACATGGCTGGTGCTTATTCAGATAAACCTAACAATGCACACCGCTGGTTACCATGTGAATCTTCACAAACCACACAAGAATGTGCTGGTTCAAATCCCCCCGACCCCCTCCAAAGCAAAATTTATTCAAGACAGCAAACTGCTCAGCAGCTTTATGAAAGCAAATGGTGCTAGAGGGAATTCTATCTTGTATTTACAAATTAAAAATTAGATGCATCATCATGCAATAAAGGTTAGAATAGCAGCAAAAAGCTAGAATGGCTTATTCAATTCTATCACTATTCCTTTCTTTATAAGCTCAAATACATACATACATATATACATATGAAACATGCCATGTATTAATTATCCACATTTGATACAAAAATTACACAAATAAGGACATTAAATAACTGGTCACATTACGCGTTCTTGTAAAAAGAGAAGTGAAATATTCTATAGCATGGGAAGGAGTAAAACTATTACTATGGAAAAGTTTTTTCTGAATATGAGAATTAACAAAAATAATAACAAAACAGCAACACTGAAGAAAAGCCATATCTACCACAATTTATTCTTTGGATTTAAATGCAACTGTGGTCAGGAATGCTAGACAATTTTCTAATCTGACTCCTGTTCTTAATCAGTCTTACTCTACACAGCAGAAAAATTAATAGACACTCCAGTTGGAAAGATCTTTAAGGTCATCTAGTCTAATTTCAGGTAACTGTAGTTCTAGAAATATCAACTCAGAGAAAAATCTGCTAAATTTGTAGAAGATTTGTAACTAAATTTTATAATTATTAAGATTACCAGTTTTGATGAATATTAATTTTTCTACTTTCAACCTCAAGAAATCATTCATATTATATGCTTTATAATTCTTCCAAAACATTTTGATAAGAGCTTTACAACTGGGAAATAAATTTCCTCTACCATACACTTAAAAAATATAATTAAATTGAAAATTATAGAAATTTTTAAAACCAAGAAAAAATAAATTTTAACAGACCTATAATTTTCTTAATTAAATTGTTCCTTCTCTGTACTTGACCAGTCACTTTTAAAGCTTTAATTAATAATTAGAAATATCAAGATAAATAAGGCTTTAACACTATGGATGAGACAAAATTTTCTTTTTTAACCACTTAAGTATTGAATAATTTTTAAAAATCTTAACTTTTTCCTAGTTCAATAATGACATTTCTGTAACAATAACAAAAACATTTTTTAGTTATGAATATTTAGGTTATTTTCACCATTTCACAAATTTAACTGACATTAGAATTTAAAATGTTGCAGCATAAATTTAAGGATTTCTCATATTAAATTTGTCATTGCTACATTAGTATCTATCTACAAAATATTAGTCAACTGTAGAGGAAATAGCTATGTGCAGTGAGTAGATTTTATACTAGCAAGACTACTTTTACTTGGCATTTGCTTTCTCATGGGAGTATATTTATACACACACACACACATATTTGAATGCTGACTTGGGAAGTTAAGTAAACTATTTTGATGATTTAAAGAAAAATTTAATAATATCTTTAAAACTGATCAAGATTTACATTTGTATGTTCATGCCTAAATTTAAAAATTTTTTAAATTCCCTTTTAATAGCTTCACCTAGATGTAATGTCATGTTTTAAAAACCTGCATGTAAGTCTATGTGTTACCTGTTATGCATTTTAAGAAAGGATTACTCACCTATAACACCAGTCACAGCTAGCTAGATACACTGACTTTGACTTGAACAGACTACAATGTAGCTTCTGATTAATTTAAAGATTCCAGTGTACTTTTGCTACAAAAGCCATATCCTCTTGCAACAAATAGGATTAAGTTTTGATGCTGCATTTGAGCCAAAGTGTTGAAATAAAGAGATTCTGTTTATGTCCATCTGCACTGAGCTGTTTTGTTAATTTAAAAATCTGTTTTTTATATATAGGGCCAATTATTCATTCCCCGATTGAGTTTATTTGCTGAAGTTGATAATTACCTTGGAAAAAAGGCAAAAGAAATACCTATAAATACTTCGATAGAAAGGACCTAAAGTTCTTGTAGTAAACCTTCAACCTTGCCACTATAAATAAGCCTGGCACTTTGATGAAAATTAACACTAGTTTTGTAAAGAGCACATTGGGGGATTGCAGTCAAGTCTTATCTTTAGTTCCAGTCAACTAGCAATCCTGAAAGAGTTTGCATCATCATCAGAGCAGGCCATTTGATAGGATTCTACTGCTGTACCTAATCAATCTATGGAAGACTGTGGCTGTGCTGTGTAACAAAGCTAAAATAGATTTACAAATGGGGTTTTAGGGGATAAGCTCCTCCACAGGATTACATATTGATTTTAAATATAAAAAGCTTATCATATAAACCATAACTACAAAAATAGTGAACCTATGCATAAATCCCTTTAGAAGAGCACCCACTTCAAACTCTAAGCCAAGAATAAATCAAGATGTACAAAATCCTAGAGAAGATCCATTTCTTGTGCAGAAAATGAACACACCACTTTCTAAAAGCCCACCCCAATGTGTGCAGAAATGAATTTATCTTTCCTGAGGGGGCATTAAATAATCTGGAACAAAAAAACTATAGGAAAAGTATCTAAAAGATGTTTGTTAGCTTAAGGGATCCTACAACTTAGCTCAGTAGAGTGAAACTCCTGCTATGAAAAACACCTCAAGGAAAAAAAAGGCAAAAAACAGGCCAAAGTGATTATGGATTTTCAGAAGAATGGATATATTGAATTTTTTTCCCTCTCAACCAAGCTGTTCATATTTCTTTCAATGTGCTATATGGCTATTAACATTCTGTGCTTTTCTCCTGGTAAATGGTTTTAGCAGCAGATTTATTTGAAAATATTTTAGTTTACTTATTATGAAATCCATCTTATGGCTACTAAATAGAAGATACAGGAAAGAAAAGAGGAATGAACCTTGAAACAAAGGAAGGCAAAACAAAACCAACTAGTGTTGCCTATTCATGTGTTTTTCTGTGGGTTTTAACACTCCAAAAGGCTACTGAACTGTATGTGCGTACATTCTAAAGGCTGGCTCAGAGGACACTGTATTTACAGAACTGATCATCACGCAGTCAGTACCTGTCTAGGACAGCCCAGCCCATGCACTGCCCAGGCTAGTGGGACAGGCCTCTTACTAACAAAGTGTCTTTATTTGTCATCAACAGGCTGCTTTTTTCCTCAAGTCTCTTTTTTCCCTCAACCAGCAACAGAAACTGGCACAATCACATATGGAACAGTGACCTTAATTAAACAATAAAACAAAACCTCACAAAACTACCAATTGTATTAAAGGTGTTTGAAGAAGAAAAACACTTCCCCCCCCCCCCCTCTTTAAAAATGACTTTATACTGATATGTAGAAGAAAAGGCAGATAAAATGTTAAGTTATTCAAGACTGCAGGTTTGGTATATAGGGACAGGACTGCCCATAAAAATGAGATCTTTTAAATGTATCATGGCTCTCCTTTTAAGATGGTATTTGGTAATAATACTGGTTTGGGGACAGAAGCATTATCTGCCTTAAAAGTCAACTGTATTGTATCAAGCTGTATTTTTGGGATAATTTAACTTACTATACATGAGAGAGTGTTTTTAATACTCTGTATTCAGTGTAATGTATAATGAATCTATAAAGAATAAACTGTATAATGAGTCATACATTATACATACTATATATACATACATTTTATATTACACATACATATATATGCCATATAAATAGTATCTGCTATACCCACTTTTCAACTATTTATCTTTCCAATCTCTTTTAAAGGCTACACCATGACTACAAAAATTTTATCAAGAGGAAAAATACCATTTAGCATACCTGTGCATTTTATTTCAGTGGCAAGTTTCACAGAACTTCTTAAATAATTTTGACAAATTCTATAGTCATTATCAATTTATAATTTGATACATTTGGATAGCCATTTGAAGGAAACTAGTTATCTGAAGGCTTTTAAATAAGGTAAATCATATTTCTAAATGAGGATATACAAATGTTGTCAGTCATATTTATCAAATGAGATTACAGATACAAAAGTAATTAAAAATAAAACCTTTATACATGGATAAGATTACATTTAGATAAATAGCATATAGTTTATTTAATCACAATATTAATTGACATATTTAAAAATATATATGGTTTCATTTGGCTTTCCCTTAAAACTTAAATTTCTAGTTTCTAAACTAATTAGAATTGGCTTATTATGGATCAGGTACCTTATCAGGTAAAGAAGGAAATTACTATGGACAGTCAATGGGTTAAGAGGTCAATATAGAATAGGAAAATCAATTTGCATTGATTAGACAAAAGGTCCATTTTAGAGAGCCCAAAAGGATTAGTTTTTAAGTAGACATCTTTGAACTGTAAGACATTTTCAACTAAAAGGTGTAAGGAGAACAGCATTCTTAAACACATAAGAATTTTTTTTTTTTTTAATCACATATAGTAAATGCCACAGTTAAGCTAGCTGATGTTTACTGATGTTATGAACCATGGATTACTATATAATTCATTTAAAAGCTTTATGAAAAGAATGAAAGTGTTTCATTTATCTCTTATGTCAATCTTTGCCTGAATATTCATTTAATAGGAGTTGGGATCTTAAGAACTATAGTAGATTGCAGACATATTTCAGTGTTGACATCAATTAAATATTAAGGTAAAATTTAGAGTCTGATGTGAAAAATCAAAATGATAAATCTTTCCCCAACCTCCCTTGTAAAAACAACCTTAAATTTCACATAGTAAAAGGCAATTAAATCATTTCACTCCTTATATTTTCCACTTAATGGACATTTCAGCTTACTGACAAGAGTTAAGACAATTTTGTGTTTACTAGCATACATAATGAATATCTACCTGAATTATGGTTCTTAGGTTTTACGTGACTGTTGCTTTCTGACTCTAAGGCATTATCTGTAATTCCTGTTGGTTCCTAGTCAGGCCACACCTAGTGAGACCAGAAGTGTATTACACTCTTTAAATCTCTTTGACAGTTGACACTTCACATACCTCACACCACCACAGCATTTCTTACCTTCAATGGCTAGCATTGCCCGCAATTCCCGATTCAGCAGCTCATACCGTCGTTCTAAATCATGCTCTTTTTCCCTAGGCAAGTTGCAAAAGTTCATCAATATGCTAATTACTAAATCATTAAACACTTAAAAGAACCTTTAGGTTACATTGATTTTAGGACTCATAACTGACTTTTCTCTTTAACTTTAAGCTACTCCAAACAAATGATACACAAACCTAAAACCTTCCTTAGGTTGAATATTTACTAGTGCTATCATTTTTCTCCTTCAATTTTGAATTGCACAGAGGTATAGTTTAATCTTCAGATAAGCAGTCTCATTCTTCAACTCTTCTTGTATTAAGTGCCAGGTATAAGGCTATTTTGTAAAATATTTATCATAGTTCACAATAAACACTCTTTTGTGTAGACCACCATGTGAAAAGAATATAAGAAACATGTAAGTACTACCAGTGAAAATTTAATACAGAGACAATTAAAAATCCAGGAATGGTTGAGTTTTGTGCCTCTTCATAACTCTTTTAATCAAGTTCAGGAGTGGCAGAAATGACAAAAATAGAGGTTCTTGCTAAAATAAAACATGTAAGCCTGCTCCTTCCCACACTAGGTGGCATAATATAAGAATATTGCTAGTGAAGAGAAAGAAACACGCATTAAGTCCTATAGTGAACTAAATGCTAAAGACCAAGAAGTGCTTACATTTGGTCTAGTCTCCATTTTACTGTACAAAAAAGTGATCTTTTTATGATTTGAGGAATCATCCAAATTTAGGGTAACATCATCTGTGAAATACAAATGTACTTTTGTCCATATTAAGAATTATTTCCATTTTTAACTTAAAATGTGATGTTAAATAAAGTTTAATTTTATTTCTTTTCCCCTCTAACCCTTAATATATATAATCCAAATCTTTTTGTGCACAAGGGTTTTATTTCTTAAATACATAAATTTTTTATATTCCCTGGCTTTCTATATGATAAACATTTTTTTCAGTATATATCACTATTTTAAAAAACTCACTGTTCAGATGAGAAATTATTATATACAATTTTTAATTTTTATTTTTATATAAACTATACTATAATCTCCAAGGAAAGAAAAATATTAAGCCTAATTAAATTGAAACCCCAAAGAAGGCAATGACAAAAAGCCTAAGATTCATTTGTTGTGGGAAAAACAAGCATAAGCATGAGTACTTACAGGAGAGAAAGCTGGTTCATTCTCCTTATTAAGGCATTTTTCTTATTCACCAACATAAACCATTCCTGCATCATAGCTTCTTCTTCTTCTGTGTTCCTTCCTGTAATTCAGCAAATTATTTCTTATTATATGACAGTTTACAAGCCAAGTAGTAGTTTAGCACAAGTGTTTTTTTTTTACATGAAACATTTTAGCTACCCCAATAGTACAAATTAGACTGTTTACAATAACATAATAAAGTCCAGGGCCTGAAAAATTAAATCAACATCTAAAAGTTCATAAGCCAATCTTAAAGCTGGTATTATTCAGCATGTATATTTCAGTCCCCCTGAACATATCTGTAGATCATACTAACATTTAGTACAGTAAAAAAAAAAAAAAAGAAAGAAAGAAAGAAAGAAGGAAAGAAAGAAAGAGAGAAAAAAAGAAAGAAAAAAGTGTTCCAACTTTTAAATCCTCCCCAGAGGCTGACTTGTTATTATATTTTAGTGAGGAACTCATGCCGCTGACAGATATATGGTCATGATAAACAACAACAACAACAAAAAACAAAAACAAAAAAACCCACCAAACATTAAAAAATCATTAAAGATTTTTGTGAAAGCTTCCACTTGTAACAACTTGTTTTTTTTTCTTATTTTCCTCCCCCAAAGTACACTAAAGATATATATTCATGGATCTTTCTGGAACTCATCATTCCTAATAGGGTAAACACATGCAAATTATTTAAAATATAGTATAAATGACCAGGCTACAAAAAATACTTTTAGCTACCTGTAAAAAGACACATAATAATGAAAATAATAATCAGTAAATCATAAAACATTTCAGCAGAGAAAAGATCTAAAATTTAGATTTACTGATTGCACATTTAAAATTCATTCTTCATCATCTAAACCACTCCCCACCGAAGGCCAGTATATATCAAGGGTTATAATATATAGTATATATTTGGTATTGTTCATGTAGAAGTAGGCCACAATCACATTCAAGAAAAATATTAATCCCACCTTCTTCCCACTTCTCCATTCAAATTGTACCTGTCAAATTTATAATTTTTTGACTTTCTTTTTTCTGAATTTCACCTATGACTGGTTTATTGTTTTGCTAGCCCAGTATTTAATACTTCAATTCCACTTCTGTATGGATTCATATGGCTAACTTAAATATCTAATAAAAAATAAAATATCTTAGTTTTATTTTCTTTTTAAGCAAGATATTTTCTTTTAACTTTCAAACATACTACCAGCCCATTTAAAAAATTCAGACAATAGATACCTAAGTGAAAAGCCATGTCCTCTTTTCACCAACCCCTCCCTCCCCATTCCCTTCTCCATATCCTTTTTCCAGAAGTAAGTACTTCTACAGTTTAGCCTCTCTCCTTTCAGACCACACAGATTACTATGTGTATCAAATACAAGCATTATGCCTTATTTATAGACACATACAGGTTTCTTGTCTTTAGCATAAGTAAGATCATATTATATATTGCCCTGTGATTTGCTTTTGGTATGCTGTTCAAAGATCTACCTCATTGTTTTTAATATTTGCATAAATTATGGACGTACCATAATTTAACTATTTCTGCATTAACAGAAATCTGAAGAAATTTTTAGAATGGAAACAGAATATAAAGAGCTGATCTGTGTGGAAAAGATCAAACATTTACTTCAGAGCATTCCTATAAAATAGATATCTGTTGTTCATGATTAGGGAGAACAGTGAGGATACGTGCCTTCATTAAATGCTGTTAAAACTTTATGATATGAAGCAGACGTAGGATAGATTTTTTTTGGAGTATGAACAAAAGTCTTTATTGTTTTACAGTATTTTTAATCTCTCTTTTAGGGTAGCTGGTTTTGTATTCACTTTGGACCATGTGATGTCTTGACACTGGTCATGTGATACAGGCTGTGATACAGGCTGCGATACGCACAAAATCCCTGGGTAGCAACAAAAGAAGAAAGAGTAGAAAGAAAAAGCTGAGAAAAAGCTTGCAATTTGGAAAAAGGCCAATTGTACCCTGGTGAAGGCCTTTTTGATCAGTGAAATGACACATGTGTGCAATATTAATAGGTGCAGTTTTTATAATATTTTATTTGCTGATTAAAGACTTAATGCGTATGTTCATAACATAAGTGCCTTCTAAAAATATAGACATATTAAAACTTTGTTTTGAGTTTAACTTAACCTATAATTCAGGCTTTCAGCAATACTAGAAGCAACTAGCCTACTCTTAAATTAGCATCATTTTCTTCAATGGAAGACTGCTTCCTTGAGGAAAAACAATATTGATATGGTACTGTGTTATTTTTAGTTTAACTCATGCCTATGATTTCTAAGTAGGAATAAAAGATACCCCTCCTCTAATTGTTAGGAAATGACTAATAATACAAGAGTCTTGTGTTTCAAAAGGAAATAAGCCTAACAATAACAAATATTTAAAGACACATTACACCCTGCCACATAGATTATATAAATTAACTGAAAAAACATATTTGAGGTTAAATCAATTCTGTATCACTATCTCCTTATCTGAGATAGTATACAATGATGGAAATCTATACTTAGCCTAGTAATAAAAAAATTAAATTTTCTTCTAATACATCATTACACTATTGTTTTTCGGGATTTAAAATTTTTTAAATTTAAAAAGCTTTTAAAAGCCAGTAAGTTGAACCATTACAAATTAATCCTGACTTTAATAACTGGTTAAAGACCCCTTTAGCTTTATAAGTAACAAAAAATATTAAAGCCTGTGATCACAGTGAGCTTTTCTCATTTCTCCTCTAACCATTTGTTATTTAATCCAATACTAGTAATCCAATTTGTCCATCAGACTTTTAAAGGGCAGAATGCAACTTCCTCAGCTTAGACACTTTTCAAAGTACAATATATTTTTCAAATGAATGCTGGATGTTTCATTTTTCCCAACTGTTCCTAGCTCTAATGCATGAGGAAAAAAAGAACAAGATGAACATTGTTCATACTGATTAAGTAAGAGCTCATTAAAGAGCTGTCAGTGCGGTACTTTGAATATGCATGAAGCATATAATCAGATCTAGTACCGTCACTAGAGGAGAATACGGTAAGTACAAAGGATTGATTTAATTACTTAGAGTGGGCTGTGGTGGTAAAGCAGTCTTGTTAGTGCAAAAAGAAAAAGAGGTTGTATTCTGGCACTGTTAGAAAAAAGGCAGTTTTAGCTTCTGCCACAATACATAATCTCAGAATAAAGCACTTTACATTGTAGCTTAAAATGAAGACTGTCATTATTTTATAAAATGGCCATAAATCATTTTATCTTGTTTAACCTCACCTGGTTAACTACTTGTCTTCAAAATTATCTTTAATTTGTAATTACAGCTACATTTTTGTCACCATAGAGTCAATATTGATACTTTAAAAAATCTAATTTTTTTTTTCAGTTTTACGAACTGAAAAATCCAAGACATATACTCCTGAAGATGATTTTGAAATAAAAAGTGACAAAATACTATAGGTCAATATACAATTACTGAAATGTAAAAACATGGCTGGGTTGTTATACTGTATTTTAAAACACAGTGCCTCAGGTAAATATACTACAAATAACATAATCACATTAACATTTTAAAGTATTGACTAATATAATCTCTGGTACTATATTTTTTCTTTTTTTTTTTCCCTTAAAGACTTCTGTTTTTTATATTGCCTCTAAGAATGTAACATCTTTTCTGACATCACAATCTCTTAAGGTCAGTTTCTTCTTTTAGCCAATTACGACAGCTGGGATACGATTTGTAAAAATTATTAAATGATCAAGAATAATGATAATGACAGAAAGAGTAACTATGTAAATATAATTTCAAATCATTCCCCCTATGACATAGTTCACAAAACCACTTAAGAGGACACAGCATCATAATATATAGCATTATATGCAGTATAAATACTTAATAAAAGCAGGTTGACTATAGCAACCATTTTTATATTCCATCTCCTCCAAAAAAAAAAAAAAGATTTACAGTTAAGATTTAATTTCATTCAAGAATTCATTCATTCATCCAGGAATACGTATGTAGTTTTCATTTATTTATTTATTTTTTTAAATTTTTTTTTTTCAACTTTTTTTTTTTTTATTTACTTTTGGGACAGAGAGAGACAGAGCATGAACGGAGGAGGGGCAGAGAGAGAGGGAGACACAGAATCGGAAACAGGCTCCAGGCTCCCAGCCATCAGCCCAGAGCCTGACGCGGGGCTCGAACTCACGGACCGCGAGATCGTGACCTGGCTGAAGTCGGACGCTTAACCCACTGCGCCACCCAGGCGCCCCAGTTTTCATTTATTTTTTTCAGAAGTAGTATTTTCAATGTAATTTTTTAAATGAATAAAAGGAAAGTGATGCCAAAAACCTAAAATTACCAATCATATATTCAAAAACTGTCTACCAATTGATCTTCCCTAATTAATCTTCTACCATAAACTTACCTATTTAGAAAGATATATTTTTAGACAGTGAGTACTTATATAAATGTAAAATAAAGAACAATACAATTTTAGCCAAACAGAAGATGATTTCGGTGCGAAAGAATGAAAATACCAAGATGTAGTGGGCTACTGTTGTACATATAAACAAATTCAAGATTTTCTACCTTGAAAACATTAAATGCTGAAATCTTGCCAAAGCCCCATCAAAGAGATGGCTGACCAGTGATCACACATGGCCCTTAAAGGACACAATGTAACAAAGCCAAACCAAACATAAAAACAAAAAAGTTGCCATTACAAATTGTCCTGATGGTATGATAACACCAATATGATGACCTTTGAAAGACAGACTCTATTACAGTAGAGAGACACATGAAGGTATCCAAGTAGCTGGTACTGCAGAAACATATTTTAATAACAAAGGAAGCGAAATCTGGTAGTTTATTTAATGGACAGAAAAGAGGAATTTACTGTAGTTATGTAGGGCCATGGACTCATGAACCCCTAAAGCCAACATTACTGCAAGATTCCAGTGTATCAGTTTTAGAAAATATTTTCAACTTAGGAAATAGCTTTATTATGAAAACAAATTTTACTATATAAGCAAATAGCTGATAAATGTTTCTACCCCAAGAATATCCTCAAACAGTAATCAATACATGAAGAATCTCATAATCTTTATTGATGTTTTTCAGCAGCAGTGGTCTTAAAACTATTTGCTTGGCATGATATATTTGTTATAGTCTTAAGAATATAAACTTTGGGGAAAATCCTATCTCCTTTTGTTACAGTAAAATAAAAACTAACATACTCTTTCAAAATAAAAACATCTCTTATCTACTCATTTGGTAAAACAGAGATTCAGGGCAACAACTCTCCACAGATAAATTCTGATAGACTTTTAGCATGTACTTCTTACAGGAAGAGGTACAGACAACTTCACCAAAATTCTTCCTCCATAAACTTGTACCTAAAAAGAAGCTATTTCTAAAGGTTGGAAATTAAGAGCAGTCTTCTTGTACCAACTCCTTAATAGAGTCTGAACAGCCTTTTTTATGCCAAAGGTCATTGCTAGATTTCCCAAAGATAAAGTTAGCACAAACTTAAAACAGCAAAAAAATAAAAATAAATTTAAAAAGCATGGGAGGAATGATAATGGGAAAAATTATAACTGAAAAAACTCTTTACATTACTTACAGTTTAGTATTTTAAGTTACATATGGGATGGGTTTACACTTGCTAACCTTTCAGTGCTAAGAGCATGTGAAGGTATTAATATGATCCACATTTCACTTAATGCATGACTATCTTGACTACCCACAAATAGGCATGTGACTAAAGTTAAAACGCTCAGAACATAACTCTAAAACTGCATTTACTTTTTAAAGGTATATTTAACATATTTTATAAAATAAAATATAGTGAGTCATTTTTATATAGGCATCATTGAACCAGACTACTGTCTACTTAGTGAATCAATTAGGCATCCTGTAATGGGAAAATTTGAATTGTGAGCCATGCTTACAGATGGATAGCTTCCCCTGCCAGTTCTCCCCTCTCCAAGTCCCTTTTGTTTGGACTGCACCTGGTGGACTCCTCTGTACCCCCCTCCTTGTCCTAGGGCCTTCACACAGTCATGTCATGGAAAGGACTTAGAGAGTGGCTCCAGAGGTGACAGAGACATTAATGTTAAAGACAAACATGAAGAGTTGAATAAAAGTAATTCGTGAAAGGTAGGAGTGGACAGAAGCAATACTTCCAGATTAATGTATTTTAAGATGTGATTTTAAATATGCCTGTTTATATAGCTAAATTAAATCTTATAAAAGATATTTCTAACCTTTTATATATTTAAGGAAGTTAAAATTTCTGGGAGGCTCTTATCATTGGGAGAATAGAGGTTCATCTTTTTCATTGGGAGAATAGAGGTTCATCTTTTTTTAAATTTTTTAAAAATATTTTCATTTATTTTTGAGAGAGAGAAACAACGTGAGCAGGAGAGGGGAGAGAGAGGGGGAGACACAGAATCCCAAGCAGGTTCCAGGCTCTGAGCTGTCAGCACAGAACCCAATGTGGGGCTCAAACTCACGAACTGCGAGATCATACCTGAGCCAAAGTCGGACACCCAATTGAGCCACCCAGGCGCCCCTCATCTTTTTTTTTTTTTAAGGTCATTTGGATGTATTTAAAAAAAATTTTTTTTTAATGTTTATTTATTTTTGAGAGAGTCAGAGACAATGCGAGTGGGTTGGGGCAGAGAGAGAGGGAGGCACAGAATCCGAAGCAGGCTCCAGGCTCCGAGCTGCCAGCACAGAGCCTGACGCGGGGCTCGAACCCACGAACCGCGAGATCACGACCTGAGCTGAAGTTGGACGCTCAACCGACTGAGCCACCCAGGAGCCCCTGGACATATTTTTTTTTTAAAGGGCAGTCTCAGAACCCAATCTATAACTTAAGTATTTTATGGAAATATTCATAAATATATGGAAATGACTAACAAACCTTAGAATAAAGACCTCTTTAAATTAAGTACCACCCTTATGAATGTTTACTTGTATTGATTCTGAGGAACTTTTGTGGATAAGACTATAAATTCTGATAAGGCCAAGCATAATGTATAATTGTACTATCTATAGTTTCTGTCGCTAATTAGGGCCATCATTTGAATATGATGCAAATAAGATAAACACTGGATCTGCATCCAAAATGGCTTTTTTTCCAGTTTGGCTAAAAAAAAAAAAAATTGACTGAGCTCCTTGATCTTAGACTAATGAACCTCTCTTAGTTTCCCTTTTTTTTTTTTTTTTAGAGAGAGAGAGAGAGCATAAGCAGGTGAGTGGGGCAGAAGGTGGGGGGTGGGGCAGCAGAGAATCTTAACTAGGTTCCATGCTCAGTATACAGCCCAATGCAGGGCTCCATCCCACAAGCCTGGGATCATGACCTGAACCAAAGTCCAGAGTTAGAAGCTTACACAACTGAGCCACCCAGGTGCCCCTTAGTCTTCACTTCCATCAGGGTAATCAAATTACTTATCTCATGTGGTTGTTAGAGGCATTAAATGAAAAAATCTATGTAAAGTCCTTAGCACAGTACCCAAGACTAAAAATGGTAGCTAGATGATAATGAAGAGGGTGATGGCATGTGCCAATGTGGCATGTGCAGCACTGTGCCAGGAAATGTAGATACAGAGATGACCAAGATGTGGTCCCTCTCCTCAAAAGGCTCATAGTCTAATGCTGAGAGACACATAATCAGGAATAATTACAGTGAGGGTAAATTTCTAAACAACTCCACACTCACAAATTATATTTTACTAAAATTTTTTTTAACCTTTATTTATTTTTTTGAGACAGAGAGAGATAGAGCATGAACGGGGGAGGGTCAGAGAGAGAGGGAGACACAGAATCCAAAACAGGCTCCAGGCTCTGAGCTGTCGGCGCAGAGCCCTACGCGGGGCTCGAACTCACGGACTGTGAGATCATGACCTGAGCTGAAGTCGGATGCTCAACCGATTGAGCCACCCAGGCGCCCCAATACAAATTATATTTTAAATCTTTGGTAGTCATAACAAATTTTACAGTTAGTATAGTTAGTATGTCTTTGGTATTAAGCAGGATAGGTAAAAAAATGTGGGTGAATCAGTACAAACTCATTTCTGCAGCTGGAACAACAAAGTGGATGCCCTACTGGGTCATCAGTGTCACTACTGCATACAAAGGACAACCATAACAAGGACATAACAATGTGGCTGTGCTCCAGGTAACAAGAGTCTAGTTATCTCCAGGGTGTTAGAGATTTAAGAACAAAGGAGATCATGGAATACTTCTTAATATAAAAGACTAAAGAAGGTAAATTTTAAGATAGAAAATTATGAACTACTAGAACACATTTAAAAGTTTACTAGTTATTAAAACAAAGAAAAAAATGAAAATGACAATTTGAAGTAAAAGTGGATATAATTTAAAACAAAGTCCTCAACAAGAAAAACTAAATATTTATAACATAAAAACCTTCACTGAGGATGTAAGTTTTCATCATTTTTTACATGAAGAGATTTTGATATTAAAAGCAGACCATCTTTAAAATCAGCTTATGGAATTGGCAATGCAGATGAAATAGGTGATTTACTAAATGCCAGGTGAGAATGAGATTAGATTCTGTTGAGAATGTGGGAAATTAAATATGTATCATTTTTAAAATATAGAAGGACAAACCATGTGGATATTCTCCAAATAGGCTCCTTTTAATAAACAGTTTCTCCAAAGATGTATTATGCAGTCAGTCAGCTACTCTTTTGGGTAACCCCCTCCTGTGTTCCTTAAAGTGTTTAAACGTCCTTAAAAATCATACCCATGGTGTCTTCAGTGCCTCCAGTTTCCAGTAAGGGATGATCGGACCCCCAACCCCCAATGCACTGTCTGGACAGTAACTTCCTCTTCTACTCTATACCTTCTTTAATCATGCTTGGGTTCAGATAACCAAGTAACACTGGGATATATCCTTCCTTATGTATCTTCTTAAATATCTTTATTCAGTGAGGGAGAGCAGAAGGGAATTTAACCTATCCCTCTCTAGCCTATGGCCACATTCAGTCATAGAACACAGAAGCCTAATCAAAATGGGACACTGCAGAACCATCTCCAGCAGCACTCAAAAATTACATAACACTTTGAGCCAAATGTAATCAATGCTGTTTTTCAAGACCAGGCCAGGTGACTAGTGTGGATTTCAGCAATATACCAACTTATCCAATGCCCCTTAATATTCTCAGTGGAGCCCTTCTCTTCATCAGGCTATACAAGAGGCATTCACAATGGACTTGTATCCACAGTGCTGTTTCCTGAAGCCCTGAGAATAACAATGTCTCGCAGAAACTACTCTATGTAATATATCTCCCTTATCAGATCGGTGACAACCAGTAACTTTCTCGTGGGCTGGGAATAATAATGATAATTATGATGATGATGATAGCATCAAATATTTAATGAGGTTATATAACTTAGTGCTAGCTAGTGGTAGAACTAGGCCTCAAATCCAGGCAGTCTATCTTGTCAACCACCACTCTTAGCCACCCCACCTGACACACACAGGTAACCAATCTTACCAGAACAGGCCCTTCATTTAGAATTCAGGCCAACCTTGACAAAGCTTTTTCTCAATGATTCTGATAAGCAAAATGGCATAAACAAAACAAAGCAAAAAGCAAACCTTCAAATCTCTGATAAAAATAAAATCCATTCTGTTCACTTAGTACATCCATTTGTAGTGGGGATTTTGTTTGCTCTTCCAATATAGGCCATTAGAACTTAACAATGATCTCAGAGCAGTACATCAAGGGATGTCAAGGGGAAATCAGCCTTTCTTCCTATGCAGATATATCCTTGTGATCCTTGAATTATAGGTTGGTGTATACTGTCTTCTAGAAACATGATTCCAGGGAAAGACCTGTCCACTTCTTGGCTAACTATAAGCTATTCTGATTCTATTTGAGCATTTGAGGTATCCTTCAATGAAAATGGCCAAACAAGAATACTCTGCCTAGCACTGGATTATCAGGGAGTATTCAAATTTCAGCTCTGCTCTTGAAGAGCTATGAGAACTTGGATAAATTACTTAATCTCCCCATGCCTCAGTTTCCTCATTTGTAAAATAGAAATAATAGTACTACTTCAGGGGGGGTTCTGTGAAGATAAGTGAATTAACATACGTAATACACTCAGAATAGTGCCTGGTGTATAATGTTATTTAATCAATGTAATGGTGGTTGCTATTGTTATATGGCTATTGCTGTATACTCTCTCTCTCTCTCTCTCTCTCTCTTTCTCACTCTCTCTCTACACACACACATAAAGGAGCCACATTCTTTGTTCAAGCTTTAGAGTCCTCTCTGACTCTCTGAGTCCTAGGGTTATTGATGGAGCAAGGAATGGTGATTTCTCCTTGACAGAGTCTCACAGTTTTCCTGACTGCCTATGCAAACATCAGAAAGGCCTACCCACAGAAGTAAACACATTGGGAAATTTGGTGCAAATCTTAAGATGTTAGCTACATTGAGCAAGAAATTTCTATATTTACATATCCATTTTACTGGACTAGTCAACCACATGCATCCTACCATCATTTTAACCTTTTCATTTGCCTCAAGTATGGAAGCCCATCAACTGCCTATTACCCATTTTCCTTTTCTTACAGGATCAACTCAAATGCAAACCCTCTATGAGAGATGTTCCCTTTTCCAAGGTTTTACATATTCCGTTAAATCTATTTCAAAGATTCTCTTACTAATAGCAGTATCTTCAGTCAGAAATTCAAAGAAAATAAAAATCTAATGTGTAACTCCCAGACTCTCTAGAATTCCCAAAGATGAAGTTATTTTCAGACTTTTCATCAACTTAATCCCCAGGATATGTTCAAGTCCCCTCTTTATCATGATAGAAATATTTAGATACTTCTTAGAATGAAGAGCATCATGCTACCCCAAAAGTCCCTTTCAGATTCTTACATAAATATTACAGGCCAATCTCCAGCAGTTAGCTATATGTCCTTCTGTTGTGTTATATATCCTCTCCCTTTCTCTCCAAAGATACAACTTACTTATAAAGGGTCAGAGCAATCACATCTAACACACTTAATCTACATTCTCACCCAAAGTCATAAGAACTCCAAGTCTGTTTGGTCCTCACAATGTTTCTGTTGGTATTATTGGAATAAATAAATTTTATTTTATAAATAACAGAATAAATAAATATTAATATTTCAGAATTTAGCAAAATAGCTACCTAGTCAACATTGACAATTTTACAATGTTCAGCATAATTTTACTAATCTTTTAATTAGATTCAAAATAAGGACTTGAATTAAAACAAGTGGTATTAAAAGTTTAAAATTTTACCTCAAATTTTATTCTAATAAGAAATTAAAACATTTATGGCTAATAATTTATTTCTGTGGGCAGTTATTTACATGCAATATATAACTATTGCTAGTTTTTAAAGCATTGAAATGCATAATAAACTCACTTTGAAATTTAAAAAATTATTTTTAAACTTTTCCTTATGGAGGTAGATCCTTCAAAAGCACAACAGATAGAGCTATGATCAAGTCCATCAAATCTCAGATTAGAAGTGTCTATTTAGGGAGAATATGCTGGTGGGGAGGAAATGTTGGTGTTTTACACAATTCCTAGCTTTGGCCACCAAGTGGTGCTATTAATTCAGAGTGAACTGGTATTGGGGGAGTGGGGTTGGGTGGCTTTTGGGGTGGGTAAAATATATAAACAGTCAATAAATGCAGAAAGCACTCACAAGTTGGATGTTCATAACTGGTTGTACTGTGAATTTACATATCATCTCCCACTCAATGTCACCAGTATAAAAACAGAAGAGAAAACTAATTCACATACTCTTATTTTGGTAATAAAGTCCACTATACTCCCTCAGAAAAATAACTATTTATATATACATATTTGTACCAAACTTTATTCTTTCAGACTATGCAACTATGAAAATAATCACACAATTTTGATTAACCTTCCTCCCTCCACAACATTCATCCAAATTACCCAATCAAAACACACACACACACACACACACACACACACACACACACACACACACACACCTTTACATAAAACTAATCAGCAATAAACATTACAAATCAATAAGAGTAAGCATTTAAAAAATCTAACTTAATTTTATCGATTTATTTATTTTTTAGTGTTTATTTTTGAGAGAGAGAGAGAGAGAAAGAATGCACAAAAGTGGGGGAGGGGCAAAGAGAAAAAAAATCCGAGTTTAAAAAAAGGTACCAGCTTGACGTTTTTCCTTAACTTATATTGTAAACTTCTCCTGAAGAAACAGCTCCTCTGAGTGGATAATGCCTCTCACATTTCAGCTTAGAAATGATATGTGGGGACAGGGAAACAGATGGCAATGATTATATATGTTTAGTTTTCTTATGCAGTGCACCTATAGCCTATGCAAAAGTGTTAAAAACCTACTTAGTAACTGAAGGAAAGATGTAATAATTTACAATCCACTAGATAGCTGGTAATTTCTGTACAACGGAACAAACAATGATTTGAAAGCAGAACTTCATAAGTCTGAATAACAATAAAAACAAAGTTCACGGCTATTCAGTTGGAAAGTTCTAACCCAAAGATAAAGGGTAAGCAAATATCCAGTTGTCTCTGTACATTAACATCTGTATTTTTAAGAAAAATATTTCCATTTGGGG
Source organism: Panthera leo (assembly GCF_018350215.1). Taxonomy (NCBI): domain Eukaryota; kingdom Metazoa; phylum Chordata; class Mammalia; order Carnivora; family Felidae; genus Panthera; species Panthera leo. Next base: position 80,644,142 of record NC_056681.1, on the reverse strand, counting down.
AAACTTGGAGAAAGGTGTTGGAGCAGAGCTCACATCCTTTCACAAACTACCTTGATTTTGACTCTGGACTGAGGAGGCAATTCACACATGCTTAGCCATCTCTGATGTCATTCTTTATCAGATCAAATTGTGAAATCTTGGTTAAGCTTCTTAGGAATAGTGTCAGGATGAAACAGAAGCGGAGACAATGCATTTGCAAAGTTGGTTCCTACATGGATGTACTAAAATAAAATTTTCAAAATACAATGCTTGTTTATTTTTAAAAAAATTTTTTAAATTTATTTATTTTGAGAGAGAGAGAGAGCAGAGAGCAGGAGTAGGGAGGAACAGAGACAGGGACAGAGAATCCCAAGCAGGCTCCACAATGCCAGCACAGAGCCCAATGTGGGGCTCAATCTCAAGAAATGTGAAATCATGACCTGAGCCGAAACCAAGAGTCAGACGCTTAACTGACTGAGCCACCCAGGTGCCCCAATTCTTGTTTACTTCTATATGTGCCTCATGAAACTCATATAATTAGTATATCAATTCACTGAAGTGTATATAGATTGAGGAACTAGCAAATTCCTAAGGTTTTCTCCTAGATATTTATTTAGTTTTGTAAACGTTCACACAGTTATGAGTGTTTTTTTTTTTTTTTAATTAGCCAAGAGTTAAACAAACAAACAAAAAAGTGACACCAGCATCTTTCCAGTCTTATGTCAAATTGCCAAATCAGTTCTTCAGGCATTTTGGGGGGGTGGGGTGGGAGAGAGGGACACAGAGAGTGTGTGTATGCATTGCGGGAAGAGAAGAGTTGTGATAGAATGGGAGATAGGCATATTACTTAGAAGCTAAGAAGAACTTTAAAGTAAAGGTAGAAACAATAATCGATAAAGAAACCACTACTGTACCTGACGGCAGCAGCTACTTTTATATTGAGTACTAACCCCTGCCCAACTTTGTGCCAAGGACTCTTATTTTTGTTAAATTTTATCTATATCTGTATCAATATATTTTATACTCTCAATAACCTTCTGAAATAGGTTTTATCGGCTTTTTTTTTTTTTTTTAATTAATGGCTGAGGAAATAAACAGGAGCTCAGAGAGGTTAACTAACTTGTTTAAGACCACCCAGATTCTAGCTGGTATCTTGTTGGTTTTCAAAGTCTATGCTGTGACATCTTTATGCTGTGCTACTTAGCATTTGTAGCACTGTGGACTCAGCCCCATGTTTCTTAAAATGTGGTCTGTGGATCACCTGTATTAGAACTGCCTAGAATATGGGCCTCACCTCTGATCCACTGAATCAGAATCTTTTAGGTAGGTCCTGGGAATCTGTATTTTTAACAAACTCCTCAGGTGGTTTTTTAATGTAGATAAAAGTTTGAGAACCACTGTCTTAGCCCTTTTACAAATAAGTCACCGAGATCTTTTTTTTTAAAGAAAGGGTGATATTTCATGTATAAGATGTTATTTTAGCATTGGCATGACATTACACAAATTTAATTTCACATTCAGAAGAAAAACATGTTGCTGCCAAATCAGTTCAAATGCCTAAATTTTGTTTCATAGATAGTTGCTGAGAAAAACACATTTTCCTGGAATTTCTACTTTTTTAAGTGTTAAAAAATTTTATTACAGTCTAGAATAAGGATGTACCTCACTTTAGGCAATAGACATGTTCCAAATTAAAAATTATGGTGATGTGATAATACTTTAGGTTCAAAATTATATTTTATATTTCCAATTCAAATTCTTAGTAGTGGAAAATACTTTCTAAATATCACTGGTAGAAATTATATACATTTGTTCTGGATAAATGAACAAACATGAATCAGCAAATGAAAAAGTCACCTTAAGACTATATACTAAAAGGCTGGGACATACAGTGAGTGCCAAGGAGAAAAAAAACAAATGTTAGAAATGAGAACCTTAGGAGGTTCTCTATATTCTGCATCAGAGATTCCTTTCTAGAAATCCCATGATCCAATATCTACTGCAAGAACTAGAATGATTCAACAACAGTTGAGTGCTACTACACTTTGATATAATTTATAGATGTTCCTTCTTTAAATAATCCAAATACTGAAATGCAGACAGAAACAAGACATTGAAGATGTTTGAATTAGCTGAACAAATTGTGAGAGTAAAGAAATTCTGAAAGTATGGCAGTAGGTTTAATTTTTTTTGTAACTACAGAAGGAAAAAACTAAAGACAGGAAATAATTTAGGAATATTACCAACTTTTAAAATTGAAGACATAAAAAAGTAAACAGCAAAAATACTGTAAGCACCTTAAAATGTAAACTTCCTTTTATTTATTTACTTTTCTTAAGATTTTTTTTTAAAGTAATTTCTGCACCCAACATGGGGCTCAAACTTACAACCCTAGACCAAAAGTCAGAGCATAGAGCTCGACTGAGCCAGCCAGTCACCCCTGTAAACTTTCCTTTTAAAACAAAGTTTACTATTTCCTTTATATTGTATTTCTATTCATAATTAATTATTTTCAATAATCAAAGGACTATTCTAGTATCGATGTAATATATAATAAATAAAATGTATATATATGCAAAGAGAACAATATTAATTTATTATAAATATTTTATTTCATGCTTGATGGTGATAGGTAACCTTCCTAACATACTAGTGTTTTTCATCCTTTGGTATTTTTTTATTTCAAAGGTGACTTTGATAAGTTTAAGTATTAAAGAGATTATATAAATAATATTAGCTGACATTTATTGAACACTGTATGTGCACCAGACATTATGCAAATGCTTGATATAAGGTATCTAATTTAATTCTCACAATTCTCTTAGCTGCCACATCATATCAACTTTGACCTAGTGTGACCAAATTTGAAGTCATTATATTTGCTAACCAGGGTTTAGTTTCTACACTCAAAGTATAGGCACAACAGGACCCAAAAATATTTGTTGAAGGAAAATCACCAGACATAAAAGAATAAATGAATTTCCTCCTTTATGGGAATTAACGTTAAGTTCTTTCCCCTACTTTTTTTAAAGCCATATTGTCCTCATTCTGTTAAAGTGGAAACTGAGGTTGAAAACTATGAAAAGCTAAGCTAGTAATCAGGAATGAATATAGCAAGCACTAGAATGGGATCATTCTCCCAGCCAGGGTCCCAACTCACCGCTGAGCCCCATGTTTCCAGATGAAAGTATACTAAGGATTTTAAGCATGGAAGAAAAGCCTCCCTTATAATTATGCTAACAGCAATGGAAGACAGAGGGCTTCAGTATGTAATGGATAAGAACATGAGAGAGAAGGTTCACATGGACACCTTGGGTGAGCTGCACCTTGACTCACTGTTCTACTTGGCTATGATTCTGCTAACCAAAGATGTGACAGAATCAATTGTTTGACATGTTTTCTCATGCTCTTAATTTTTCTGAATATCGGATTTGAATATAATTGCATGTGGTTATGTCACTTTTCGCAACTAGAAAATGATTTTATATTTTTTTGCGTTCTTGGAGTTTGGGGACATAAAGTTAAAATTTTGACACAGCTAAAAACACAGAGACACACAAAAGACACCTGTAACACCACATTTACCAAAAGTATATTACCATTTTAATTCCAAAAAGGAATGATTTCTACCAACTCTTAGAGTCTATCAAAGGATGTAGCTCAACGCCTCTGGAAACTATACTGAAAACTCACTTTGTAGAAAAATTTCAGACATAAAATGTTAATTTTTTTACTGGCTCCTTTATTATGACACCGAGTCAATGCCTTATGAATCATCAGAAGTAATTATTTTAGTGGGGAATTATAGGCTAAGTCTATACTATTTCAGAACCTTAGATATCATTCAATTTACTTTATAGGACCAGATTCTCTTATTTTGTTCCTATTTATGAAAAGTTCCTTCGCAGATATAATATGATATCATACTTTGTCCATTTTATATTTTGTGTCTATGGAGATCAAATGGAAACATTCTATTTTAATAACCTAAAACTTCATTTTCTGTTTTACCGCGGTATGTCATATGATGTTAGAAAAAAATGTCATTAATGAGAAGAAATCTACAGTTCTTAAATTTTTTTCAGTTTTGTAACTAACATGCCAAAATAGATATCTCACAGTTTAATGTATATTTTTCCTTGACATGGCCTCTTTTCTCATTGTAATTTGTATGCAAGTAGACATATTCATGTCTATTTAAAAAGAACCTATACAAAATGGAGATATTTTATTACATGAATACTAATTTCCATCCATACTTGTAAGAAGCATAGAAATATCATACTAATGATAGAGAATATAGAATAACCAGATGTAAAACACCCCCGTTGTTCTAGTTAGAAGATAGTTTCTACTTTTTGCTGACTTTATTAACTATAGTTGTCCATGTTATTCTTATTAAGGTAGGGTATCCCCACTTCTCTGTTAGAAGTGTGAATAAATCACAGTATCTTAAGAGGCAAGATCTTAAGCCACATGCTCAAAGCTGAATGTATGAAAATACAATTTTTCAGGATAAGAGAAAATTTAAAGAATAGTATATAGAAATATCAGAAATGTATGTATTAAGTATGAAAAAATTGCCAAAAATTTTCTCCACACAAAACCTGAAAAGTGTTGCTGTATCAAACTTCCTTTCCTGGTTATTTGTTTACTAAGTTCAGATACCTTCATATATAAAAATGTGTCCAGTTTTGGTTTTAATTTTCCCCTTACAGATATGGGTATGGTGAGAGATGCAGCTGACTACTCCTAATCTCCTAAGTGTACAGTGATTGCTAGAGAAAAGAGATAGAGCTAGTGAAAAATATGTTTCTTACAAATATATAATTTAAATCTCATAATTTTTTTTTTATCAAAGAACCTATTTTTACAGTACTTACTCAGGCTGTTATCTATACCCTAAACCATAAAAAGTATATAACCTGCCATTTTCTAAATCATGGATTCAAATAGTTTATAGAGACTCTGTTTTAATGTTAATGAATTTATAGACACAAATAGCTAGCATCAAGGCTACAGTGAAAAGCAGAACACTTCAAGCATTCAATATAGTGAAAGGGGCAGATTAGAGATCAATAACAAAATCACCTGGTAAAAAAGGAAAAAGGTGTTGCATTAAAAGGCTTTTTGCTTTACATGTGAAACAATACTGAGAAACCTGTATTTTAGCACTTGTACTCAACAGGCACTCCAACTATGCCACGATGAGAACAGAATCCCATCCTTTCTAATAATCTTGTGACAAAAGCTAAAAGACATCATCCTATTAACTAGTGATCTCAACTGCTAATGCGGAGTACTTCCTGGTGCCTTTTATGTAGAATGCTGCTATTAAAAAACCACTAAACATTCACTGTGAACAACACAGAATCATTCATCTTTTATCAGCATCTCTTGTTAGAAGAGTATGAGTGGGGCTGAAGGTGTCATTGATATTATGGAGTGGAAATTAATCAGAAATTTTTCTCATATTTTCCTCATCTCACTAATTTACTTTTGTACAAATTTCCTCCTGTTAAAAAGTTCATACCCAACCCCCTGTTGTACTCTTTTAAGTTGAGAATATTCAACGAGTGCGTCCACTGAAAAGCACCAGGTCCTAACACAAAAAGCATTCGAAATTCTCATTTAGTTGTCTTTATTTTGCTAGCGCCATGTGGTCCTTGAAGATGTAGAAAACACGGGAAGCCGAGTAAAGATCAGAGCAAGCTCATTAGCATTCTGACAAAATTGGAGTGGTGGAGATGTATAGTTTGCCTAGTTTGTCGTTTTGAAAGCTACCGGTGGTAAGCTTTCTATTTCATTGTGCTTTTGTCTTTTGGGGGGGTTTCAAAGCAGCAGGGTATTTGTTAGCCCTAGGTTTGCACAATGCATTGTGGGAACCTTTCCTGCACATTCAGCCCTATATAGTATCATTCCAGTTTGAGTCAAAAAGTTTTTTTTCACCATTTATAAGAAAGGACATGTGTGTGAATCTTAGTGCACACCCTCAATACATTTATCAATGCTTTACTTTTCTCTTTTGCCTGAATCATAAAGTCCAAAAGGAGTCAGAAACAGAACCTAAATGACATAATTTTCAATCTTTTAAAAATGTTGCCATTTATTTCAGAACACAACACTAAAACATTTGTTTTCTGTTCTTTGTCATGAACAACTAACAAGTAACATGATGGGCTGATTCAGTTAGTTAAAATTCAAAAGCTTACTGCGCACTATAATAGAACTCAATTCTTTTCTGAAAATAGTATAGAGAGAAAAAAATAGTTTGTGCTTTAGAATTATGTAAATAAAGAATACCTCTTAGAAGACTTAAACAACTATTACCCTAGTCATTTGATTTTCTTCATCGTCATCTTCTTTTTCTTTTCTTTTTTTTTTTTTAATACATAAAGCTCACTTTGAAGAGCTAAATGGGCTACATTAATGCTACTATTCAACATGAATGTTTCCAAGTTGCAATGAAATGGATAAAGGTCTTTGGGGATGAATTTATCTGCTAAATCCTTGTGGTTGCCCTCCTATCTTGGATGATGACCCAAAAGAATGTCAACAGCTCATTTCCCAGAGAGCTGGAAGGAGTCCCTATGCAAGTCATAATCTGCACATTCTCAAAGAACCATTTCAAACATTATATTTCACAAGCAGTTTTAAGTGATTTCCCTCTCATCTCTAGTATCCTAACAGTACTTTGGACATCAGTGCCTCTGAAATGAGGGCTAAACAAAGTTTACACATGAATGCTATATATGGCACATAAAATTTAAATTCATTTTCAATACACATTTTAAAAACACAGTCATCTTGTTAGATTAATATATTTATGGCATTAAGTGAGATAAATGTCTAACAATTACTATTTTTTTTCTATTGTGAAAAGAAGTGTTTTTTTATTACTGGTCATTATTTTACTTAGAATCAAACCTTATTTATGGGAAGCATTTACAGTTTTCCTTAATTTGTAATTATGAAAAGCCCAGAAGAAGCTAAAGAGTAGTAGTAAGTGAAATATGGTACATGAATAATCTGGTAGTTTTATCAGTAAGAGAATGGATCATTTCTATATGAAGCCTTTGATATAACGGCATTTGGTTCTATCACCCTTTATTTCCTTTGTACATTAAGAAGCCACTAGACTAAGTAGTATTACATTCTGGGAGGGATAGTTTTTACGTATTAACTATTCATATTATAGAACATGCAATTAAAACAATGCAACTTTTCTTTATTTCTAATTTAACTTCTAATTTTCACCCCTTAAGGCTTTTCTTAGGCCTTCTTTTACAGTTTGAAAGCTCATTCTTAAAACAAACAAACAAACAAACAAACAACAAAACCCAGAAGAAACTGCCATGTATAATTATGTGATTATGGTGCAAGCCTATTTATATCTTGTTAAAACATGAAATCTGACTTAAAGCTTAATATTTTAATGTATCCCAACACTGAGCTGTTCTACTGCTAGCTTTAAAGCTTAAAAAAAAAAGGATGTTACTACAGTAATAATGACTGAATTAGTTCTATACTTTGCAATATGAGTATAGCTGCAAAATTATTTATCTACTTCACTGCATTCTCCTACCAAAGTTTCTTGAATACAATCGTTTGGACTAGCTATATCAAATTAGAGAGCAGTCAGGAGTATCTAAGTCCAGCTTTAAAACAAATATCTTAACAATTACTTAGCCATATGGAAAATAGGGTATGTCTCTCCTGAAGCCATTTAAAAAATATATTTTCTATCTTGAATTTAGACTTCATTAGAAACCATTTCTGACTTGTAATGCTTAGCTGAAATATCACTCTTTCAAAGACTCATGAAAAGACAGGTGAAAAAGCACGACTTTTTAAAGCTGCCAATTAACAATTTTATAATTTTTAAAGCCCATTACATTTGCAGTCATAACATTTTTGAAATCCAGAAAACGAAGTATAATTAAAGCATTTTGAATCAACAAAAGCAGCTGTATGGTTAGACACAGATACACACACACTAACATAGCTTTTTTTTTTTTTTTTTTTTTTTTTTTTTACATTATACCAAATTTGAAGCTTCTCCACAACTGTTCACTTTGTACTGTTGGGTTCCTATGACTTAGAGGCCAGATGCTTTTCACAAATGACCAACAATTGTAGTTAGAATAAATTAATGATTGATTTTTTTAAAGCTTTGATGGAATTAAGCATACTTCTTTTCTCAATGTGCCTATGTGAATGTTTGCCTGTTAAACTTTTTTTTTTTTTTTTTTTTTTTTGACAAGTGAGGCCACCCGGCAGAAAACAACTGATGCAAAACCCAGGAATAATCCCTCTGTTTAGTTCAACACTATGGTTAGCCTTAACACTGCCTCTATTATCCAATGGATTTAGAGAAACTTTCATTTATTTGTTGGCCTCAGTTTTCAATTCTGTTGCCCTCTTTAAGGAAACCTAGACTTACTCCTATGTAAGTCCATTTGCATACTAGTACAATGAAATATCTTAGAATTTTTATTACCCTATTAAGCTAAATAGGGGCTGTGGTACATATGTAACTTGAAAAATACATGAAAAGAATCAAAATATAGACTAATAATCTTACTAAAGATTTTAAAGCACACTGCAATAAACCTATAGTGCTCATGGTACAAGACTAATGCAATTACTTCCAACAATATTTTAACAATATACAGCCTTCTATTTTTAAAAAACCCAAAACCACTGGAACCTGAGAAATGCATTTGATTATCACAAAATCAGTGCCAATTTACTGCATTAAAATGTGTTATTTTCCTATAGGAATCTTTTAAAATATGTATTTTTATTATAGATAATATTTTACATTCTCTAATGTTCAGAGTCTAAGCTACAAAAG